>NC_052076.1:68648727-68952370 GCF_015852505.1 Tachyglossus aculeatus
GGGGTTTTAGTGATGTTGTGAAGTGAGAACCGACAGGATTTGGTGACATACTGAATATGTGGGTAATATTCATTCATTCGTTCACTCATTCAATCTTATTTATTGAGCACTTACTGTGTGCGGAGCACTGTACTAAGCGCTTGGGAAGTTCAAGTTGGCAATATGAGAGAGATGAGTCATGGATAAAGCCAAGGTTATGGGCCGATGAGATAGGGAGGATAGTGATGTTGTCTACAGTGATGGGAAAGACAGAGAGAAAGGACAGGGTTTGGATGGGAAGATAAAGAGATATGTTTTGGACATGTTTCATTTGAGTTATCATTGGGACATCCAGGTAGAGATGTCAGGAAGGAAGCAGGAAATGTGAGACTGCAGAGAAGGAGAGAAGTCAGGGCTGGAGATGTAAATTTGGGAATCATCTGCATAAGGATGGTAGTTGAAGCCAGGGAGGTTGTGATCCACCAAGGGAGTGCCTGCAGAGGGAGAACAGAAGGGGACCAAAAACTGAGCCTTGGGGAACTGCTAATGTCAGAAATAGGGAGGCTGAGGAGAAGCCTGCCAAAGAAATTGAGAAGGAGCAGCCAGAGAGATAGGAGGAGAACCAGGAGAGGACAGTATCGGTGAAGCTGAGGTTGGATAATGTTTCCAGGAGAAAGGGGTGGCCCAGTGTCAAAAACAACTGAGAGGTTGAAGGGGATAAGGATGTAGAAGGTGCTGTCATGTTTATCAAGTAGAAGGTTGTTGGTGACCTCTCTCCCTTTCTCTCTTTCTCTCCCACTTTCTCTTACTCTCTCCCTCTCTCGTGCTCTTACTCTTTCTCCTTCCATCTCTCTTAAGCTCTCTCCCACTTTCTGCCTCTTATTATCTATCTCTCTGTCTCTCTCTGTCTCTCTCTCTCTTTCTCTCTGGCCCTAACTGAGAGGGGTTAAAGAGGGAAGAGGATGAGGCACAGATAGGCTTCAGCACTCGTGGAAATTGTAATCCCCTTGGTCATTTAGCACGTTGCTCTGCTTGAATGTGAAAATCGATAGATATGCTCTCTGCAGAGGAAAAAAAACGAGGAAATACATACCCTGCCCAACCCAATTCAACGTGAGGCAATGGAGAAAAAAATTAAAAGTTCTTCTCATAGGTATTCTGTCTTCCAATAGAAGCTTCAGAACATCATAGGAGACTGGGCCCCGCATGAATGGAATAGTAACTGCTCACGATTCCCAATTGTCCCCACCTGCCTTCACTGATGGTTTTTGTCGCTGATGCTCCCCACAAGGACAACTCTACTTTTCTGGGGGGTGGAGGGCAGGGGTAGGTGTGTGTATGGAAAGCAGAATCACTCTACCCCATCCTCAGCTGCTGTATGTGCTGGTTAACCACTTGGAACACTTCCCTTCTCCACTAGATCCCTTTTATTTTGTTCTCCCGCCTCCTCTCTGGAGAAGAAGAAGTAGCTGTTCTATGGGGGAGTGGAAGGGCTGGAGGGGTAGCTGATGGAAGGGAAGAGAAGTGCCAGGATTTGGGGTGGATAGTTTAAGGGAGGAGCAAAATCCTCATTCAAGGTAAATAATGAATAGTCATGGGTGGGCCAGCCCCTGGCGCAGGTTGAAAAGATTCCCCATATCTCTAACCACTGGTAGACTTGCTCAACATGGATGTTGTGGGGGACAGCTTGTGAAATGTCACCAAATGATGGGGTGGCACTCTGAGGTCAAGTTCCTCCCCTCTTCACAAAAAGGCCGCGCTTCAAAAAGGACAAGTTATTCTTAAAGTGAATGACCCAGTTCCCATTATAGTAGTCCTCTAGATGCTGAGCCCATAGTTGGGAAGGATTACAAAAGTTGAGGGAGGCCTGGTGGATAGTTCTTATTCCTGGGACTCAGGGGATCTTGGTTCTAGTCCTTGTTCTGCCTCTTGCCAGCAGCATGACCTTAGTCAAATCATTTGACTTCTCTGTACCTTTGTTTCCTCATCTTTAAATTGGGGAGAGTAGGATAATCTCCCTCCCACTCTCTTAATGATAATTGTGGTATTTGTTAAGCATTTACTATGTGTCTAGACTGTGAGCTTGTTGTCGGCAGGAAATTTATTCAGTCATATTTATTGAGCACTTACTGTGCACAGAGCACTGTATTAAACACTTGGGAAGTACAATTCAGCAACAAATAGAGACAATCCCTGCCCACAACAGGCTCACAGTCTAGAAGGGAATGTGTCTGTTTGTTGTTGCACTCTCCCAAGCACTTACTACAGTGTTTTGCAAACTGTAAGTACTCAAAAAATATGATTGAAGGAATGTGTCAAGTACTGAACTAAGAACTAGGGTAGATCCAAGATAATTGGGTCAGACATAGTCCCTGTCCCACATGAGGCTTGCAGTCTAAGTGGGAGGGAGAACAAGTATTGAATCTCCATTTTATAGAGGAGGAAACTGAGAAGTTGTTACTTGTTCAAGCTCACACAGGAGACAAACTGTGGAGACAAACTGTGGAGCCAAGATTAGAACCCAGGTCCTCTGATTCCCAGACCCATGTTCTTCTTGCTGGACCCCACTGCTTCTTAAACCAAGGGCCCCATTTGGGGACAGGGACCATGTCTGATCTACTTGTCTCATATCTACCCCAACAGCACAGTGACTGGCACATAGTAAATGCTTAATAAATACCCCAATTATTGTTAACCTTATTCAGTGCCATGCAGTGAGTTGTGGAGAGAATCGGATGGTTAAAGACATGGGGTGTTGGGGAAACTAGTACCACAAAGCTGGTGCTTAGACTGTGCCTGGGTAGGGGTAATGTTGGAATGATGCAAACAACTGAGAGAAAGACCCCTGGATTTGCTGCATTTTGGAACGGAGGACTGATTGGCCTGAACCTAGGAGCTTGTCTTTGGTCCTTTTGGTAGGGAAGAAAGTCATAATCATCCTGAACGGTTTTGTGATCATCATCTCTATCATCATCATCTCTTTTGACTGATGCTTGTTATGCCCAGAGCACTGTACTGAATGTTTACAGTGCCAAGAACACTTTACTGTGCATCTGTTGTGCTGAAAGCACAATAGTTACACTAATAATAATGATAATAATCATAATTGTGACTTTGTTAAGCACTTACTATGTACCAACACTGTACTAAGTACTGGAGTAGAAACGAGATGAAGCAATCTAAAGGGGAGGGAGAATGAGGATTGAATCCCTATTTTACGGATGAGGAAAATGAGGCCCAGGGAAGTTGAGTGACTTAATAAAGGCCACATGGCTGACCAGTGGTGGGGCTAGGATTAGAAGTAAGGTCTCTGCCTCCCAGCCCCACGCTCTTTCCACTCTTTCCGCTAGTCCCTGTTGCTTCTCTTAATGAGTGCTTATTATGCACTCAGTTGAGCATAATGAAGGAGCATTCCCTGCCCTTATAGAGCTTACTGTCTAGTAGGAGGCCTGGAGGTGTATGTTAGGGCAGGGAAGGAGAGGTGGAGCAAGGTTAGCCCCTGGTGCGTGGGACAGGCATCCCCAGGCATCTCACCAATCTCAACAAGAGTCATCGGCAACCAATCAATATATCACTGAATCAGAGGCCTTTTGGCCTACCCTGTCCAAGTGCCGTGACCTGGGCCTCTCATGGAGAAGCTCTTTGCTGGAGACTGATCTGCTGCTGTTCCATGACCTGGTGAGGATCCCGTGACCCTGGACCAAGCTCTCTGGCCTGGGAGAGCACAGCCTGAAAACCAGAGAAGACAAAAGCAGAAGCCAGTGATGTTCCCCAGGGAGCTTTTGCGGTGACCTTAAGAAAAAGACCCAAGGGAAAGTGGCTCACTGGATGGGCCCCTGTGCTGAGTTTGCTCGTGTTCGACTGGGATTGCATTAAGATTAAGGATGTCAGTTCATGGACCCATCAGAAGCAGCAACTGACAGGATCAATCAATCGATCGGTGATATTTATTGATCACCTACTGTGTGCAGCCAATGGTGCTAAGCTCTTGGAAGAATCTGACAGATTAGGTAGATAGAAGGGAAATGGGAGGGTGAGACTTTAGGAGCCTGTGATTTTCACCGTCACGTCTAAAAACCCCTTTCTCAGGAGCTCTATCTTTCTCTGGGTCTAGGGACCTGGGGACAGGGAAGGTGAGACAGTATCCTGGGATTCTGGAATAGGGGACTTGTTCCCTTGTCCTCTGCCACCCGTGTCCCTGTCTGAGCTGTTGCATGCGGTTTGAGAGAGAGAGAGAGAGGCAGATAACAGAGATAGCTTTGACTGCAAGCCCCATGAGGGGCAGGCATGATGTTTGTTCTGATTACCTTCTACCCACCCCGACTCTTAGCACAGGATATTGCATCCTAGTAAACACATAATAATGCTACTAATGGTTTTACTGCTATTATTATTTAATTCTTCCTCTCTTTTTATAGATGAGAATTGAGAGGCCCAGAGAGATTAATAATTGTAATATTTGTTAAGCGCTTACTAGACTAACCTCTGAGGTGGATACAAGCAAATCGGATTTGCTATAATTATAGCTATAATTCTATTTGTTCTGACAGTTTTGACACCTTTCTACATGTTTTGTTTTGTTGTCTGTCTCCCCCTTCTAGGCTGTGAACCCGTTGTTGGGTAGGGACTGTCTCTATATGTTGCCGACGTGTACTTCCCAAGCGCTTAGTACAGTGCTCTGCACACAGTAAACATTCAATAAATACGACTGAATGAATGAATGAATGAATGAATGGGATTAGACATATTCCCTGTCCCACATGGGGTCTACAGTCTTAACCCCTGTTGAACATCTGCCAATTGTCAGCTGTGTGACTTTGGGCAAGTCACTTCACTTCTCTGTGCCTCAGTTACCTTACCTGTAAAATGGGGATTAAGACTGTGAGCCTCTCGGTGGACAACGTGATCACCCTGTAATAATAATAATCATAATAATGATGGCATTTATTAAGCACTTACTATGTGCAAAACACTGTTCTAAGCACTGGGGAGGTTACAAGGTGATCAGGTTGTCCCACGTGGGGCTCACA
Organism: Tachyglossus aculeatus; assembly: GCF_015852505.1. Lineage (NCBI taxonomy): Eukaryota > Metazoa > Chordata > Mammalia > Monotremata > Tachyglossidae > Tachyglossus > Tachyglossus aculeatus. The sequence continues at coordinate 68,653,737 of NC_052076.1, forward strand.
GTCTTAATCCCCATTTTACAGATGAGGTAACTGAGGCACAGAGAAGTTGAGTGACTTGCCCAAAGTCACAGAGCTGACAATTGGCAGAGCTGGGATTTGAACCCATAACCTCTGACTCCAAAGCCTGTACTCTTTCCACGCTGCTTCTCAGTAACCTTTCCAGCACTTAGAACAGTGCTTTGCACATAGTAAGCACTTAATAAATGCCATCATTATTCTTATATGAGGTAACTGAGACCCAGAGAAGTGAAGTGACTTGCCCAAGGCCACACAGTAGACAAGTGGCAGGGCTGGTATAAGAACCCCTGACTGCCAAGCCTGCCTGTGCTCTCTCCACAACAGGCTAGTGCCTCTCTTGACCCCCAGGCTCGTGCTATTTCCCACTAGGCCACAGCTACTGGCTCAGAATTCACAGCCCATATCCTAGTCGCCTCACTCCTTCAGCCAAACAACCAGTCAGGACAACGGGCAGGCAGCAGAGAGGGAAGACTGAGGAGGCCACAAGGAAGAGGGTGAGCCAGGGGCTGGTTCTAGGGCTCTTCCCTCACCCCCTCCATTCCCATTCCCTTGTTCAAATTCATCAAAGGCTTGAGTTGCTTCCACAGAGGACACCTCACTCCTTGAGACATTTCCCACTGGAATGCTGAATGTGAGAAAGAACTGGGTTACAAGCCTCAGGCAACCATCAACACCACAAAGGGGACACCCGTATTGCAGAGGGAAACTCATGCATTTAAGCATTAGAAAAGGAAAAAAAAAAGACCCTCTTAGGTTAACTCCCTCCCTAGGGGCCCAGGCAGGGGAAAGGTTGAAAATCTCCACTGCCTGCTCACTTTTCATTTATTGCAGAAACACTTTGGCTCCATCAGCCTTTTGAGACCAAATTCTCTCCAACAAAATCTCAACCAGGGCTCCTATTCACCTTCCTTAAAATGTCCCATATGACAAGTATTGCTTTACTTAAGCAATGCACATGATGTTACATAATGCCTTTAACTTCCGGATCCAGTGATAAACTCATCCTAGTGTTAAGATGATCATGGAACAGTAGAGGACAGAAGTAGTTGGGGTATTTTTAAACCCTAACTCATGTGTCAAGCACTGTGCTAAGCATTGGGGTAGACAGATCAGACACAGTTCTTGTCCTATATGCAGCTCACAGTTGAAGGGGGAGAGAAAACAGGTATTGAATCCCTGTTTTACTGATGGCAAGGCTGAGGCACAGAGAAGTTAAAGTGACTTGCCCAAGGTCACGGAGAATGCACGTGGCAGAGCCAGGATTAGAATCTAGTTTTCTTCACTCCCAATCCTGTGCTCTTCCCACAAGGCCATGCAGCTTCTCTGCAAAGGGGTATCCCCATCTGGACATCAACACTACAGGATATCAGGGAGAACTTGGCAAAGGAATCAGGATAAGAGTCAAAAACCCTGGGAAATGGGATCTGAGAAGAAATGATAAAGAAACCTGTATTGTTCTCGCTAGAGAGAGTTGACTGAGTCTTCAAAGAAAACAGTCTTCAAATATAAGGACTCTTAGTAGTAGTGGTAGTAATAGTATTCTTAAGGACTCAGTGTGTGTGCAATCCTGAAGTACGCGCTGAGAATCTACAGATGGAAATGAATCATGATCGCTTTCCCTCAGAGTGTTTACAATCTAAGGATGCAAGTGGAGAGAAGGAACTGGAGACAGACTCATCAGGAATGATGAAACGTTAAAATACAACACAGACTAATAACAACAATAATAATGGTGGTATTTGTTAAGCATTTACAATGTTCCAGGCACTGCACTAAGTGCTGGGGTGGATAGAAACAAATCGGGTTGGACTAAGTCCCTGTCCCACATAGGGTTCACAGTCTTAATCCCCACTTCACAGATGAGGTGATTGAGGACCAGAGAAGTGAAGTGACTTGTTCAAGGTCCCACAGCAGATAAGTGTCAGAGCCGGGATTAGAACTCGGGTCTTTCTGATTCCCGGGCCCGTGCACTATCCACTAGGCTATGCTGCTTCTCCAAAATAAAAACAAAATTAGTAGGGTGCTGTGACTAGAGGAGCAGAATTTCAGGTTCTCTGGGGCTCAGAATTTAGGGCATCCCCAGAATCACAACAATCACTACCCCAGCCTTCCAGGAGTTTTGTGGTGGTCTCGTGCTGTGGGTGTTTTTCTCTTTCCTGCTGGGGAGGTGAAAGGATGGGATAGAATCTCTTCGATCATACAGAGGAGAGTGGGTGCTGATTCCAGTGGAGGCAGCATGGCTGGATGTCCAGTGGGGCCCTGGCTCCTGTCCATGAGTGGTTGTCTGGAAGAGAACCAAGATGGTTCCCATTAAGTGGCTAGGGGCTAGAGGGTCATTAGAGCTCATGACTGAAGCTGACTAGTTGAAAATGGGTCTAATCTGCATCAAGAGGAATGTGGGTGAAAGGCATGCCTTTACAATAAATGTTCTCAGAGAAGGAGTCAGAGCTAGTGGATGGAGAAATGGAAGGACAGAAATCTTGAATTGTCATCCTGATCTGCTCTGGTTTGCTGGATGACCTTGGGTGAGTCACTAAGCTTTCTTTGCTTCCATTTCCTTCTCTGTAAAATGAAGATAAGACACTTGCTCTCCCTATCTCCAACATCCTAAAAGACAGGGAGAGCAAGTATCTTATTCAAGAACCCAGAGAGGGAGTATTGTTCAATCTCATGACCATGAATCTACCCCAGTGCTTTAGGATTAGAAAAGCTAAAAAGCAATTTTTTTGCTAAAAAGACTGTAGAAAGCAATCAGTCAATACACCAACATAAGAAACACACTCTTTCACCAAGGGGTAATGGGTATCCCCTTCTCTACAAATCTTTAAAAAGAGGAGAGACATTTGGAAAAGTTTCAGGGCAGCACTGCCCAATAAATCAGGGGATAGACTAATCCCTTGATCCCTTGATGACCCTGAGATTCTGTGAAGACACTCCATGAAAATGGGCCTGAAAATGAAAGTGTAATGAGGAGCCAGTGAATGAAGAAAGAAGGGTGGTTCATGCAAGGATGGGAGGAAGGATTGTTGGTGAATTCCAGGAGGTAGGGAAATAGTAGTAATAGCAGTAATAACAGTGGGATTTGTTAAGCAGTTACTATTGCTAAGCACTGGGGCCAATACAAGATAATCAGATCCCACAAGGGACTCACAATCTGAGTAGGAGGGAGAATGGGTACTGAAGCCCCATTTTCCAAATGAGGGAACTGAGCAACCAAGAAGTTAAATGACTTGCCCGAAGTCACACAGCAGGTACGTGGTGGAGCCAGGATTAGAATGCAGGTCATCTTACTCCTAGGCCCATGCTCTTTCTTTCTTTCATTCATTCAATAGTATTTATTGAGTACTACTATAATAATAATAATGGTATTTGTTAAGTGCTTACTATGTGCAAAGCACTGTTCTAAGCACTGGGGAGGTTACAAGGTGATCAGGTTGCCCCACATGGGCCTCACAGTTTTAATCCCCATTTACAGATGAGGGAACTGAGGCACCGAAAAGTTAAATGACTTGCCCAAAGTCACACAGCTGACAGTTGGAGGAGCTGGGATTTGAACCCATGACCTCTGACTCCAAAGCACAGGCTCTTTCCACTGAGCCACGCTGCTTCTCATGTGCAGAACACTGTACTCAGCACTTGGGAGAGTACAGCATAACAATAAACAGACACATTCCCTGCCCACAATGAGTTTACAGCCTACAGGGATAAGGGCATTAGGTCATGCTTGGTTGGAGGGGTACAGGGTGGAGAGGAAACCCTCATTCTGTAGGGAAGCTAAAGGAAGTCTTAGGTCCAGAGGATGCATTTTTAAGGTGGATCAGACATGTAAATTCACAGTCACAGCCCCAGGAAGACCATCTTCCTCTCAGCCTAGCGGCTAGGTCACTGAGACCTTAAGGGTCATTTATTCTCTCCCCTGTTTTGAAAAAAAGATAGCATCTCCTTCCCCTCCCCATCAGCCTTCAGGCAATCGGTCTCTTGGGTCCTTTATTCTCCCCCAAATTCCTCCCTCACCATTTAGACCCGGAGCAGGGAAGGAAAGAGGGTGGGGGCAGAGGCCACTCTAGGACTGAGCCGGGAAGGCTAATCAAGGGAGAGGTTGGGCCTCTGGGAGCTGCCCCTTACCATGTCCCAGGGGTCATTAAAAATAGAAAGAGAGGTGGAAAAAAACCTCACATGTGCTCATTGTTACAATTTCAAAGTGGAAAGCTTGCCCTGATTTCAAAGAATTTGTGTGTAATGGGACGCCGCTTTCTCCTCTGCCTCTCTGTTCAGAGGTAAGTGACATTTCATTCTGCTCATCCCTAAGGCAGAGTTGGATGTTTTCAAAGTGGCAAAAAAACGAGGAGTGGTTGATGTGGTGAGACAATGAAATGGGAGCCCTGGGAAGAGCTGTCCCCAAAGGAATCGGGCAGGTGGGTTCCAGCAGGATTGGATCTTGTCCGCAGAGCTGGGTGGGGGCCTTCCCTGCCTCATATCCCAGCCCGAGGGATTCAGGCCCCACCCGGGGATGAGAGACCTACTCTGGACAAGGATTTGGGTTGGCGCTTGAAAAGCAGTCTCCAAAGAGACCCCGCGGTTGCGTTTGAAGGTCCTTTCACTGTGAAATTTCGGCTTTGAGGCTATTTTGGGTTTCCCATCCGCCTCGGAAATCGACAATCATGATCGGCTGCAGAAAGAGGCAGAAATGACTTTTGGGACTTTTGCAAAGTCCCAGCTGGCTTCCACCCGAGTCATCAGGATATCAATCCAATGGGAGCTGGCATAGGAGTCGGGAGACCCAAACCAAATTTGGCTCACCTCTTTCTGGACTGTAAGCTCCTCTTCTTGACTGGGCTGGGAATGTCTACCTCCTTTATTATATTATACTCTCCCAAGTGCTTAGTACAGTGCTCTGCACACAATAAGCACTCAATAAATACATTTGATTGATGACCAAGCTAAGCTACAACGAGGCCCCTTTGTGCCCTCTTCTTTTGGCACCCTTTTCTGACTGTTTTTCCTATAGTAGTCTCTCACTTCCAAGATGGTGCTGCCAAGTGTCCTTTGCTTTTAGACATCTCCCTCTCTTCCTCAGCCATTGAAGTAATTTGTCTGATTGTAACAGGGTGATTAAATTTTGTTTCCATTGACAGATTTCTTCATTGAGAGACTTCTAGTTTTCAGTTCAATAAGTCTTTTTCTTGAACAGAATGTGAACGATAACACTCTGAAAATTAAGTATTTAGAAATGTACACAAAATAATTTGATTCAAAATATGTTATTATGGTTACATTTTTACATTGTCATCACATAACTGTATGTATTACATTTCTCTCTATTTTAAAAATGGATTTACATCATTTAGTTCTCATTTTACATATTGGGAATGCTTGCATGAATGAATGTTACCTTCTTTCCTATGGGAAACAACTTCTTTAGCACTCTTTCTCTAAGCTGGTGGGAGAGGGAGTGGGAATCACATAGCATGGGTTTCTGGGAACTGGAGACCCACTCTCAATCTTAGTTGGGAACTGAATCTATCAATAACGAACTGTCCCTGGGAGAAAATGACATACGTTTCTTTGCTAAGGCCCCCACCCCCAGAGAGATGGAGCATCTTGACAAGCATGAGTTCTTCCCATCAAAAGGAGGAAGATTCATTCATTCATTCAATCAATCGTATTTATTGAGCACTTATTATGTGCAGAACACTGTAGTAAGCTCTTGGAAAGTACAATTTGGCAGCAGAGACAATCCCTACCCAACAACGGGTTCACAGTCTAGGACGGGGAGACAGAAAACAAAACTAAACAAGTAGAGAGGCAGAGGTAGTAATAGTAGTAATAGTACTTATTATGTGCTTACTGTGTGTAGGGGACAGAACTAAGTGCTGGGAAAGAATATGCAGGTGGAAATTCAATATAGTCCCTGTCCCTCCAGGGGATCACAATACCAAAATAAAAATGGAAGAGGAGACGGGTGATGGACACATAAGGAGAGACGAAGCAAAACAGTAAGCCAACCTAAAGATCTGGAGAGATGCACAAAATGAAAACCAAGGGCTGCCGGGTGCTGTGGCCTTCAAGGCCCTACTGGGAGCTCACCTCCTCCAGGAGGCCTTCTCAGACTGAGCCCCTTCCTACCTCTCCCCCTCACCCCCCTCTCCGTCCCCCCATCTTACCTCCTTCCCTTCCCCACAGCACCTGTGTATATGTATATATGTTTGTACATATTTATTGCTCTATTTATTTATTTATTTTACTTGTACATATCTATTCTATTTATTTTATTTTGTTAGTATGTTTGGTTTTGTTCTCTGTCTCCCCCTTTTAGACTGTGAGCCCACTATTGGGTAGGGACTGTCTCTATATGTTGCCAACCTGTACTTCCCAAGCGCTTAGTACAGTGCTCTGCACACAGTAAGCGCTCAATAAATACGATTGATGATGATGATGATGTGGCCTGAGGCTCCTGGTGGCTCAGAGTCTCCCAACAGGCACAGCGAGTTCTCCTGCAGCAGCAGCCTCCCAAACTTCCCCAGCTTCCTTGGCCACTGTGCCAAGCTGCGGCTGTTTCTCACTGTCCCGCTGGGTGGTGGGAGGTGAGCCGGGTCAGAGGATCCCACCCTGGATCAGGCCTTAGTGAACAGATCACGGGCTTGGGAGTCAGAAGGATCTGGGTTCTAATTTTGGCTCTGCCACTTGCCTGCTGTGTGACCTTGGGCAAGTCACTTAGCTTCTCTGTTCCTCAGTTCACTCATCAGTAAAAAGGGGATTAAGACTGTGAGCAATAAGTGGGACAGGGACTTTGTCCAGTCTGATTCTATCTGATGGTATCTATCTGAGTGCCTGGCACATAGTAAGCACTTAAAAACTACAATTCTTCTTCTTCTCCTTCTCCTTCTCCTCCTTCTTCTTCTTCTCCTTCTTCTTCTTCTTCTCCTCCCCCTCCTCCTCCTCCTTCTTCTTCTCCTTCTTCTTCTTCTCCACTTCCTCCTTCTTCTTCTTCTCCTTCTCTTCCTCTTTCTCCTCCTCCTCCTTCTTCCCCAGGGGTGGCAGCGCGGTGGCCTGCTAGAGGAGGATGTCATTGCACCTGAGAGCTGCATTGGTGGCACCCAGAGAAGGGAGCTGTCAGATGAGGAGGTCCAGAGTACAGTCAGCCATGAATCAGGTCCATGTGGGAGGCCTGTGTTGTGCAGGGCGCACTGGGAGCAGAGCCCTAGGAACTGCAGGGAAGAAGTGGTTGGCACTGAGAGGATGCTTCAGCTACCCACTTATTCTAGTCACTTGTAGCCCAGGAGTCTCCTCCCACCAAACTGCCTGACACGCCAGGCGGTTGAAGGCGGGGAGAGGCATCCAGAAGAGAGAGCAAGAATTTGCCTGACCTTGTAGGGACTGTGATGGAGTCAAAGCTCTTTGCCAACTCTGCTGTGTTGTACTTTTCCAAGCACTTGGTACAGTGCACTCAGGAAGCACTCAATAAATACCAGTGATTGAGTGGTGGCTTCAATGGCTGCAGTCACAGGGGCATGGCGTCTCTTCCATTTCCTCACTGACAAGCACAGGGAGCTGGTAGGCCTGAGTCAAGTTTGGGGTTCAGAGATGGAGATTGTCAAAGAGAGGCCCCCGACTCCCTTCCTGTCCCAGGGGCAGGGGGCTCCACAGCCTGCTCAAAGCCACTCTGGTGAAAGCCCCCCTCTGGCCTGTAAGCTTGTTATGGGCAAGGAACATGTCTGCTAAATTTATATTCTCCCACGCACTTAGGTCAATGCTCTGCACATAGTAAGCACTCAATAAATACCATTACTTGACTGATTGACTAGGGAGGGTGTCGTTTCAGTGGCTTTCTCAGAGCCCTGCTAAACCACAAGCAGGTTTGAACCCTTCCAACTCCATGCTGAATCAGCAAGTGCTGGAGTTGGGGGCGGGGATGAAAAGGAGGGGTCAGAATAGGCACCTGGGTCTGCCAGATATAGAGATACAGCCTCAAAAAAAGGGGAAGCATTTTGGGGTCCAAGTCCCCGTCCCAGCCCCACAGTACTTAAGTACATATCTGTCATTTCTTTATTTATATTAATTTCTGTCCCCCCCCCTAGATGGTAAGCTCACTGTGGATAGGGATTATGTCTGTTTATTGTTATACTGTACTCTCCCAAATCCTGCACACAATAAGCACTCAATAAATGAGATTGAATAGAAGAGCGTGGTGATTCAGCACAGGTCAGAGGTTCCTGTTTCCTGATCCCTTTTGATCCTGTCCCAGGAGTATCTCCCCCATCTCTCCCCAGCCCTGTGGTCTCAAAGTCTGCCTTGCCACAGGCCCAGCCTGAGCTGGGTTAGTGCAACCCCCTGAAGGGACCGAGGTCTCCTTATACCATAGGATATATGCATAGAATATCCAGATAGTGTATCCATATATCCATATCCATATAGCATAGCATGCGCTATTTGTGGATAGTGTTCGGATCTTTCAGAAGCTTTGTGGAGGTGAATTGCTGACTGCTAATAGTAGCTGCTACCATCGTGAGGTGTCTCCTGATTAGCCAGGGACCTGTCCCGCTGGGGAGCGGGCCAAAGGGAGAAGGGTTTATGTGCCCCAAAGGAAAGAGTTTGGTCTCCAGGCTCTAGGGAGGGTTAGCAAGGGAGGTTCCTGGGAGCTGGATGTCCCAGGAAAAGAAAGGGGATTCAGCCTCCTTAGGGAACCCCATTGGAGGTTTCTAAGCTGCCCTTAGTTCTTTTAAGACTCAGCGGCTGGGCAGAATCCTAACAAGCCCTTATTAAAAGTCTGATGTAGTTTGGCTGGTGTTGGCTGGCAGTGCTTGGCATTGATTGAATGTTACTGCTTCCCCAGGGAAGCCTTCTTCCCTTGTGATTGGAGGGAGGTCATAGATGGCTGCAAACAGTTAATTCTCTTCTCTCTGGAGAGAGTCCCTCTCTACCCAGGACCTTGGAAGGGGGAGACCTTGGTGATGACAGAGTCCTTATCCCACCTTGCTCCTCCCTTAAAGTGCAAGTGTGGAGATGTCGAATCCTTGACAATCAATCAATCATATTTATTGAGTACTTACTGTGTGCAGAGCACTATACTAAGCTGTTGGGAAAGTGCACTATAAAAGAATTGTTAGACACGTTCTCTGCCCACAATGAACCAGGGCACCTGTTGCACCCTCTGCTCCTGCCAATGCCCTAGAGTGGCATTTGTCTATGCCCCTTAATCACTCAAAACACTCCAGCACCGTAGCATCCTTAAGTATTTTGATTCTTATCCCTCCCCATCCTCACAGCCCTTATGTACATGTCCTTATATTCTGCTGTTTCCCCTATCGTAATTTTTTTTTTAATGTCGTCTCCCCTTCTAGAATGTAAATTCCTTTTGGGCAGGGATTGAGTCTCCCAGCTCTATTCTGTTGTACTCTCCCAAGTGCTTAGTATAGTTCTCGGCACACAGTCAGTACTCAATAAATAGCACTGATTGAGTGGTTGATCTTAGCTCATTCTGACAGCCAGTAGCCTCCCCAGGCTCCTTTCCTCACATTTTCATTCATACGTATTTACTGAGCGCTTACTGTGTGCAGAGCACTGTACTAAGTGCTTGAGCACTGTAGGTGTTGTTCCTCATTACATGAAAAACAGTGTAGCTTAGTGGCAACAGCATGGGCTTGTGGCAAGAGCATGGGCTTGGGAATCAGAGCACATGCATTCTAATCCCAGCTCTGCCATTTGTCTGCTGTGTGCTCTTGGGCAAGTCACTTAACTTCTCTATGCCTCAGTTCCCTCATCTGAAAAATGGGGATTAAGGCTGTGAGCCCCAAGTGGGACAACCTGATTACCTTGTATCCACCCAGCACTTAGAACAGTGCTTGGCACATAGTAAGTGCTTAACAAATACCATCATTACTATTATTGTTACCCTCCTCTGGTTTTGCTTCCCTTTCCTGCTTAGAACTCCCCTTGGCCTCACTGGATCCTGCCTTTCTGCTAAATTGGATCCCAGGTGATACTATAAGAAACAGAAGTAGTGGTAATAATAATGATAATGGGATTTGTTAATAATAAATATGGTATTTGTTAAGCGCTTATTGTGTGCTGAGCACTGTTCTAAGCACTGGGGTAGATAACAAAATAATCAGGTTGTCCCACATGGGGCTCACAGTCTTGATTCCCATTTTACAGATGGGGTAACTGAGGCCCAGAGAAGTTAAGTGACTTGCCCAAGGTCACACAGCAGACATGTGGCGGAGCCGGGATTAGAACCCATGTCCTCTGATTCCCAAGCCCAGGCTCTTGCCACTAGGCCATGCTGCTTCTCTAAGCCCTTGCTATGTGCCAAACACTATATTAAGCGCTGAGGTGGATGCAATGTAATCAGACTGGGCACAGTCCTTACCCAGAATGGCACAGTTTAAGAGAGATGGAGCTCAACCCCAGTTTACAGATGAGGTAACTGAGTCATAAAGAAGTCAAGTGACTTGTATTTTACTGGAAGAGTACAATACAATAGAGTTGGTAGACATGACCCCTGATCTCGAGAACCTTACAATATATCAGGGGAGACAGATGCTTAAATATATAATCACATCTCATTATTCCTGTTCCTTGGTTCTGTGTGTGTGTTGGTGGCGGGGGGTTGGGGGGACCTCCTCTCTTCCCAGATGGATTGTAGCTCTCAGAGGTCTAGGGATGCCTGCTTCTTCCCCACCCCTTCATTCTGAACCTAGTGGAGAGCAAAATTACCCTGCCAATCACCCCAAGGTACATTCGCCCCAGTAGCCTGCCCCTGAGCCCTAGCTACCAAATTAAAAAGTGCACTGTATATTTTTCACTTCAGTGTCTGCAGTTCCTCCTATATATTAATTTCATTAAAAAAACGGAATTGAGTTCCAATTCATTATCTACAAAGGTCAAACGGTTATAGACTGTAGTTAGCTGGGAAAGATCTTCTGCATTCATTTGCAGCCCTGTGTAATAATCATCATCATTGCAATTCCTTGGATTTCTTTTATTCATTTTCTCCAAGGCATTCAAAGTACTTTGCATCTCTCCTTGCTCGGCTCCGCTCAGACATTCACACAACAGCCCTCAGTCACAGGAAGGAGCAGATGTCACCCCCATTTTACAGATTTAGAAACTGAGAGGGAGGGTGATTAAGTGACTTGCCAGGGGCACCCAGAAAGGAAGTGGCAGATCAAAAATTAGTTTTTCTGACACCTATCGTGGTGCCTGTCATAGACTAGGCCATCTTCCAGTCCTCCATCCCCACTCCCCTCCCTGCTTAAAATGACCAACAAAATATTTTTCCATTTGCACTTGTAATTTGAAAGGTTTTTTGATTTTAAAAAACGGAGCCCGATGATATATGTGAAGACATACATGTATGGGAAGTTTGCCCCTGTGGGGCATATGGCGAGTTATGTGTTACACCGGGCCTGTGATATAACATAGTGGTGTCCTATGTAACATATTGCTCAGGTCCTCCCAGTTCCCCACCAACTTTGAACATTTACCTGGGAAGGACACTGACCCCTCCTGCACTGCTCAAACACTTGTTCCAAAGTCTTTGTGTTCCCTCCTAGTTCCCTGTGAACACAGACACTTCTGAGCCACAGAACTTGAACACAAGAAGCAAGGCCAAGAAGAGTCTGGTGTTTTAAATAAAAACACTGAGCAGAAGTATGTCTGTTGCTGCGTCTGAATGGTACAGGGGGCAGATCACCTGCAAATGCGCTGTCTCATCCAAGACGGTACAAATGGCCCGTATACTAATACCTGGTAGGATTCACCACGAGAAGATGTGCAGTCACCAAATACACTTGACTGTCACTGTCACAGACTAAATTCTGGGATGGTATGCCGAGGTATGCAACTATTTAGAGTGTGGGGATGGAAAGGGAGCTGGGATCTTAGCGGGGAAAGATGATAGGTGTCACAGAGCTAATTGGGATCTTTTTAGCTCTGAATAGAAACTTTGAGATCTCTCTAGAGCAAGTGATAAGGAAGGAGCAAAATTAAGAGTCCATCTCAGAAAGTTACAGTGGAAATTGCTCCCATCGCCCTGATAGTGTGGACACCTTTATCATCATTTTAAGGGCAAAAAGATGGATAGTTGGCAAAAGATATTAGTTGAAGTATGGACTCTAGATCTGTAAGAAGTTAAGGATGTTAAAGGGGAATACTATCAATCAGTTAAGGGCATTTATTGAGCACTTACAGTGGGCAGAACAATGTACTAAGCACTTGGGAAAGTAAAAAGTAACAGTTAGTACATATGTTCTCTGCCTACAAGGAGAACAGAGTCTAGAAGTCATGCAGAAGGGAGGGCAAATAGGGAGGAGAGATAAGGAAATAGTCAGGAAACCCTTTTGTAAACTCCTTGTGGGCAGAGATAGTGAAACCTAGTGGAAAGTGCATCCGTCTGGGAGTCAGAGGACCTGGGCTCTAATCTAGGTTCACCACTTTTCATACATTCAATCGTATTTATTGAGCGCTTACTGTGTGCAGAGCACTGTACTAAGCACTTGGGAAGTACAAGCTGGCAACATATAGAGACGGTCCCTACCCAACAACGGGCTCACAGTTTAGAAGGGGGAGACAGACAACAAAACAAAACATATTAACAAAATAAAATAAATAGAATAAATATGTACAAAAAAAATAGAGTAATACATACAAACATATATACATATATACAGGTGCTGTGGGGAGGGGAAGGAGGTAACGTGGGGAAGATGGGGAGGGGGAGGAGGGGGAGAGGAAGTGGGGGCTCAGTCTGGGAGGAGGGGGGCTTAGTCTGGGGCTCAGTCACCACTTGTCTTCTGCATGACCTTGGGCAAAACACTCAATTTTTCTGTGCCTCAGTTTCCTCACCTGTAAAATGGGAATTCGATACTTGTTCTCCTTTCCCTGATACTGTGACCCCTGAATGAGCCAGGGGCTGTGTGCAACCTGATTATCTTGGATTTACCCCAGTACTTAGTACAGTGCCTGGCTCATAGTAAGTGCTTAACAAATACCACTATTATTATCATTAATATCAATATTACCACCAACTCTGTTAAGCTCTTAGTACAGTGCTCTGCACTCAATCAGTGCTCAACAACACCAATGATAAATTGATTAATTCCTCCTCTATAACAATAATAATAATAATGATGATGGCATTTATTAAGCACTTACTATGTGCAAAGCACAGTTCTAAGCGCTGGGGAGGTTACAAGGTGATCAGGTTGTCCCACAGGGGGCTCACAATCTTCATCCGCATTTTACAGATGAGGTAACTGAGGCTCGGAGAAGTGAAGTGACTTGCCCAAAGTCACACAGCTGACAACTGGTGGAACCGGGATTTGAACCCATGACCTCTGACTCCAAAGCCCGGGCTGTTTCCACTGAGCCACACTGCTTCTCTGCTTCTCTATACTGTATGCTCTCTGTGGGTAGTGATCATGTTTATCAACTGTGTTGTATTTTGGTTTCCCTAGTGCTTAGTACAGTGCTCTGTACACAGTAAGCGATCAGTAAACATCACCGATCGATTGATTCCTGAGGCGATGCATACAGTCCATGTCTGCATCTACTGCATCTCTATGAACTAACTCACATGCTCTCTTGACCCTTCTTCCAAGCAAGTCAACAACAGGTGGAAAGTACAGAGAGGTAGAAGCAAATACTTAAAACCAAGTCATTTGTTTTCTTTCTAATCCCCAGTTTCGGACAAACACAGGCCCCGGAGTGAGTGAGGGAATTAAATTAACGAACACAATTTCTCCCTGTCATTGAACTCTGACTAATGAGTCTATTTCTGGGTAATAAGAAGGAGCAGGAAGTGACAAGGCAACGTAATGAATTAGTGGCCCAGAACCTCGTTAGTCAGAATAATCTTTCCATGAAAGATAAACGATGCGAGCATTAATTATAAAGCCAGTGAGGAAATGCATTCCATCATTTGGCAGCCTAAGAAACCTATCCCAGTTATTACTGAAGCATTTTTGAACAATAATAATAATAAAATAAAACCTTTGTTGGTCCCCGGGGCAGCTGCCTGGATTCCATGTGAGGGGTCAAAGCTGCTTGACTCGTGGGCACTCAACTGGAGAAGGTCCACTCTCTGGGGAGGTGGTTGGATTTGGGGGAAACCCCTGCTCCCTTCTCCCCATTAAATCGGGCCAAGTCTAACTGCAATCTGACCCCGTGCTTTCTGCTCTCAGGGTGAAGGAAATCAATGTACCACTCAGAGTCAAAGGCAAACTCTGAGAATGGAGCTGAGGAGTTAGTTACCTTTCCCAAACCCTACTGGGGTAGGTAGCCAGGTGACCAGTAGATAATTGCACCTACAAGTCTAATCTCTCCTTCCCCCCACCAGCTCCCCTCCACCCTTCATCTCTGGAAACCAACAGTAGCTCTGTATTGGGGGAGAGGAAGAATTGGGGAACCCAAGGGGTGAAGACCAAGGCATCTTCCTCCCTCAGTCTGTCCTCTCTATAGCCCATCATCAAGATTGTGTTATTGGGCCATGACAGCTGTCATGACAGCCTGTCAAGAACTGCCAGGGGTGCTAGGATCCCAGCACAATCTGCAGAATGTATGTTTCTGGGCGAAAGCTGTGAACCAGGGCATTTGGAAATGTGCCATATTACTTTGCACATAGTAAGCGCTTAATAAATGCCATTATTATTATTATTATATTGAGGGCCTCAGTCCTCCAGCAGTAGCCAGAGGACCCGGCAAGTAGAAAGCCAGCGGTGTGGCTACATTGAATATTCTGCAGCTGTACCTTTGGGTCTCTGGTGCTTAGATATCAGAATGGTCCAGTGACCCGGCAGTTAGAGGACCTGGGTTCTAATCTTACCTTTGTCATTTGCCTAGAGTGGGCCCTTAGGCAGGTCATCTGTAAAATGTGGTTAGAGACTTGTTCTCCCTCCCTCTCAGACTGTAAGGCCCATATGGGACCGGAACTGTGTCCAATTTGCTTATATTGTATCAGCCCCAGTACTTAATTCTATGCTTGGCATGTAGTAAGAGCTTAGTGAATTCTGCAATTATTATTATTAATTATTATTGGACTGAGACATTTGAATCGATTTTTATCGACCCAATAGCACTTACATATTTATTTATACCCAACATCAACTCATGTGCATATCTGTTCATTCATCGCCATCATCATCAATGGTACTTATTGAGTGCTTACTATGTGCAGAGCAACATACTAAGCTTTTGGGAGAGTACACTGCAACAGAGTTGGTAGACACGTTCCCTACCCGCTCAACTGAACACACATTTATTTGCTCTTATCACTAAATTTATGTCAGTCACTCCCATTAGAATGTTAGTTCCTTGAGGACAGGAACCTTGTCTCTTTATTTCTGATGTCTTTAATGTGCCTCTTCAGCTTTCTCCCCATCCTTGCTCCTCTCCCTTTATACCCTGGCTGGCACATTTCACTCCTCTCAAGGCAAACGTCGGTTCCAGGGTCTGGTCTCTCTTGTCACGCCCTTTCTCTTACACCCTCCTTCCTTCCTGGAACACCCTCCCACTTCCTATCCAGTGGACTACCATGCCCTCAGCTCCAAACCCCTTAGGAAACCACATATCCTCCAAGAAGTCTTGTTTGATTAACCTCTCCCCTCTCTAATTTATTCTTCCCCACTACTTCCACTACAGCACTTCCTTGTCCCCTAAACACTTAGGTATTTGCTTTCTTGGGATTGGTTCAAGTCCCAGCTCCATCAATAGTCAGCTGTGTGTCTTTGGGCAAGTCACTTAACTTATCTGTGCCTCAGTTACCTCATCTCAGTTCCCAGACTGAGCTCCTTCCTTCCTCTCCCCCTCGTCCCCCTCTCCATCCCCCCCATCTTACCTCCTTCCCTTCCCCACAGCACCTGTATATATGTATATATGTTTGTACATATTTATTACTCTATTTATTTATTTATTTTACTTGTACATATCTATTCTATTTATTTTGTTAGTATATTTGGTTTTGTTCTCTGTCTCCCCCTTTTAGACTGTGAGCCCACTGTTGGGTAGGGACTGTCTCTATATGTTGCCAACTTGTACTTCCCAAGCACTTAGTACAGTGCTTTGCACACAGTAAGCGCTCAATAAATACGATTGATTGATTGATTGATCTGTTAAGTGGGGATTAAGAAGACTGTAAGCCCCCCGTGGGACAACCTGATCACCACCTTGTAACCACCCCAGCACTTAGAACAGTGCTTGGCACACAGTAAGCGCTTAATAGGTAACATTATTATTATTATTATTGTTCTCAACCGCCACCCTCCCGCCACCCAGTATCACCTAGGTACATAGTTTCCAGCTCTGTGGCTTCCAAAAACCTGCAATTTATTTTAGTGTTCATCTACCCAGTTAGATTGTAAACTCTTTGAGGACAGGGATCACATCTACTACCTATCTTGGACTTTCCAAGTGCTTTCTTATAGTGGTCTGCCCAGGACTCCACAAAGGCTACTGATCAATTGTTACTTTTCCAAGCACTTAGTACAGTGCCTTGCACCAAATGGGAACCTAGTGCTATTATTTTGAGGCATGTGGCCTCCAGGAGGCATGGCTCTCCAGGAATGAATATCTTAGCTGGCAGTGGCCCCAAGGACAAGTGTTGTCTCCCCCTTTTAGACTGTGAGCCCACTGTTGGGTAGGGACCGTCTCTATATGTTGCCAATTTGTACTTCCCAAGCGCTTAGTACAGTGCTCTGCACATAGTAAGCGCTCAATAAATACGATTGATTGATTGATTGATTGATTCTGAGAGAAAGTAAAATAGAGGTGTTTAGTGTGGGAGAAGAAACTATGGCAATACAGGACTCATCCCAAGGACTCAATCAATCAACTGTTTTTACTGAGCACGTATTGTGCACAGAGCACTGTACTAAACATTTGGGAAGCAGCATGGCTCAGAGGAAAGAGCACGGACTTGGGAGTCATAGGTCATGGGTTCTAATCCTGGCTCCACCACTGGTCAACTGTGTGACTTTGGGCAAGTCACTTAACTTCTCTGTGCCTCAGTTACCTCATCTGTAAAATGGGAATTAAAAGCGTGAGCCGCTCATGGGACAACCTGATTTCCTTGTACCCCCACCCCCCAGCGCTTAGAACAGTGCTTGGCACATAGTAAGCGCTTAACAAAAGCTATTATTATTATTATTATTAGTATTATTTATTACATTCCCTGCCCACAAGGAGATTGCAGTCTGAAGGTGTAGACAGGCATTAAAATAAGTTACAGGTACATACATAAGTGCTATGTGACTGAGTGTGGTGCAAATAAATCAATCGTATTGATTGAGAGAGTACAACATAACAAGTACCAGAGCTAGTAGGCAAATTCCCTGTCCACAGTGAACTTACAGTCTAGAGGGGGAGACAGACGTTAATATAAATGAAGTATGGATATGTAGAGAAGTACCATGGGGCTGAGGAATGGGTGAATAAAGGGAGCAAATCAGGGCAACACAGAAGGGAGTGGGAGAAGGGGAAATGAGGGCTTAGTCAGGGAAAGCATCTCAGAGATGTGGTTCCAATAAGGTCTTGAAAGTGGGGGAATTGTCTGTCAGATATGAAGAGGGAATGTGTGCCAGACCAGAGGCAGGATGTGGGTAAAAGCTTGGCAGTGAGATAGACGAGATCAAGGTTTAGTGCGTAGGTTGAAATTAGAGGAACGAAGTGTGCAGGCTGGGTTTCATGAGGAGAACAGTGAAGTGAGGTAGGAGGCGGCAAGGTGATTGAGTGCTTCAGAGATGATAGTAAGGGCTTTCTGTTTGATGTGGAGATGGATAGGCAATCACTGGAGATTCTTGAGGAGTGGGGAAACACGGACTGAACGTTTTTGTAGAAAAATGGCCCGGGCAGCAGAGTGAAGTATGGACTGGTGTAGGGAGAGCCAGGAGGCAGGGAGGTCAGCAAGGAGGCTGGTAAAGTAATCAAGGCAGAATAAGATAAATACCTAGATTAAAGTGGTAATGGTTTGGATGGAGGGGAAAGTGCAGATTCTAGCAATGTTGTGAAGGTTGAACCGACAGGATTTAGTGCTAAATGGAATGTGCGAGTGGAATAAGAGAGATGAATCAAGGTTGTGCCAAGGTTATGAACCTGTGAGACCTGAAGGATGGTGGTGCCATCTACAGTGATGGGAAAATCATGGGGAGGACAGGGTTTGGGTGGCAAGATAAAGAGTCCTGTTTTGGACATAAATTTGAGGTCTCAGCGGGACAATTAAATGGGGATGTCTTGAAGGCAGGAGGAATTGTGCCAAGGACTGCCAAGAGGGAGAGAAATCAGGGCTGGAGAGGAATGGTAGGCAGGGGAGGGGGCAATAACTGGAGGGAGCCACGGGGTCAAGGGAGGATTTTTTTAGAATAGAAGAGACATGAGCTTGTTTCAAAATCAGTGGGAAGAAACCATTGGAAATTGAACAGTTGAAGGTGGTGGTCAGGAAAGGAAGAAGCAAGGGGGCAAGTGCTATGAGAAGATGTGAAGGATACAAAACAAGTGCAAGAGAGACACAGAAGGAAGAGAAAGTAAGGGAAACGAGAGCTTGGGTAGGGATGATGGCCTCCTGGAAAAGTTGTGATTTCAATCCTGGCTCAGTTCTGGCTCCCTGCCAACAGAAATCCTGGAGGCCTGGGGGCCCTGACCAGGTGAGGTGGGACACGATCGTAATAAGAAATAGAGATTGCAGAGTCCATTACTCTGGAGAGTAAATAAACGGGAATTAAAAACTATAAAAAAAGTTCTCTGCGGCGTCCTGGTCATAAACTTGTTTGTACTGCTCTGTTGGAGGCTCCGCAGATCAATCTGATCTCATCCATCTCTGCGAATGACAGCTGAGCCTTTCAGTGGCCGAGTCTGATGGAGTGCCATCTTACTCTTGGGGCCTAGCTGGCTTGGGGTCGAGGATCTTTGGGTTGCTGTGGCAGTGGTTCTTGCTTTTAAGGCTGTGTTTTTATCTGACTGAAACTCTTAGTAATGAAAAGAGAAAAACAATTAATTGGGAATGAATTTTAATTGTCTCCAACTCCTCGTTTATAAACCATAATGAGCTCTCTCTATCAAGCCTTTAAATTGTGTTGTGCTCTCAAATAACCATAATAAAAATAATCATAATGCCACAAAAGAATTCCCCCGTACAACCCCCCTCCCCCTTCTAGCTCTTGGCAAATTCCACCAGGCCCTTGAGGTGAAAAAAAAGATTAAAATGAAAGAACATGATGATAAAAGATCTTGGCGCTCAAATAATTTTTTAAAAAGCCACGGAGCAAATGCATGCATTCATCTTTTGTTCTACTGCCTTCAGTTTCCTTCCATTTTCCAGACTTGGGGGGTTTCCAGGAAAAGGATCCAGCTGGATGTAGTGTGTTTTAACTGATGGCAGCTTCGACACCTGGGGACAGAGATGGAAGGGGATTGAGGTGCAGGGCGGAGGCTGGAGGTGGGTGGCTGAGGATACGGAGTGGAAGAGGAGGGTCAGAGCAAAGTTTCTCCATCTATTTCAGTTGATCAGCAGTTTTGAGCATTCTGACAGCCAATAAGAATTATAATAGCAATATTTTTAAGTGCGTACAAAGTGCTAAACACTATAGTAAGCCCTGTGGCAGAAACACCATAATCAGATCAGACACAGACCCTATCCTACATGGAGCTCAGATTCTAAGGGCTAGGATATTTTATTCCATTTTACCAGGTAGATGAGGAAACCAAGGCACAGAGAAGTTCAATGACTTGTCCAAGGTCACACAAGATGTAAGTGGTGGAGGTAGCATAGGAGCTCAGGTCCCACAATCTTTCCACTAGACCACAGGTCTAGGAAATTTGTACCCTCAGGAAGTCAGCCGACATGTAGATCCTCAGATTTGCAATGTGATCAGCCCCTTGAAGGATGTGTTTCATATCAGTGTGTTGTAAGTTGGAACCAATTGTCTCATAGGAGTTTGGTTCTTTAACCAAGGTCAGAGTCCCTCTTTTAAACCAAACTATAATGAGTTCAGGAGGGACAGAGAGTGTGAACTGGATCACAGTGGGTAAAGAGAGACAATGTGTTAGATGGAGAAAATCAGCATTTAAGAGGTTCTGCTGGGTGCAGGAGGAGGTGGATAGCTTGAAGGGTTTGAGGACTGAAGAAATGAAGTATGGACTAAAGAAGGGAGAGGCTGGAGATGGAGAATAGGGAGGAGGTTGATGCAGCAATCTGTGATATGAGCAGAAAAAGGACCAGGGTGGTGGTACCTGTTTGTGTAGAGAGGAAGAGGGGGTTCTGGGAGATGTGGTGAAGGAAGCATCAGATAGTAAGGAGCAAAAGACACAGAAGAGTCAAAAATGACACCAAGGCTGACGGCTTCTGGGACAAGGAGGCTGGAGGTGTTACTGACAGAGGAGGAGGATTGATTTTTATGTTCACAATTAGGAAGCCATGTGACCTAGTAGACAGAGTCCAAGCTGGGAGTCAGGGGTCATGGGTTCTAGTCCTAGTTCCTCTACTTACCTTGGATAAGTCACTTACCTTCTCAGTCTTCTCATCTATAAAATGGGGATGTCATATCTGTTTCCCCTCCCCCTTAGACTGTGAGCCCCATGGGGGACTGTGTCTGACCTCATTATGTTGTATCCACCCCAGCACTTAGTACAGGGCTTGGCACATGGAAGCATCATGCCATAGTGGAAACAGCATAGGTCTGGGAGTAAGAAGTTCATGGGTTCTAATCCCAGCTCCACCACTTGTCAGTTTTGTGACCTTGGGAAAATCACTTCACTTCCCTGTGCCTCAGTTACCTCAGCTGTAAAATGGGGATTGACACTGTGAGTCCCATATGGGGTAGGGACTGTGTCCAACTCGATTTGCTTTTATGCACCCCAGTGTTTAGTACAGTGGCTGGCACATAGTAAGTGCTTAACAAATATGATCAGTATTATTATAATTATTATTAAGTGCTTAGCAAATTTCACAATTATTATTAATATAGGAACCCTGATCAAATGACACTGGAACTCTAAGATGCTGCCATGATCATCACCCTCAAGGAGAAAGTGGGGAGAGCTGATGGAGGAAATCCCTGGTATAGCTCACTGCTTTCCAATGCCAGCAGGATTCTCCTGGGCAATCCTCTGACCCCAGCAGTCTAAGTAGATGGGATGAAAATGATGGATGCACAAAACAGAACCCATTTTCACACTATTTGCCTTCCTGCGCTCAGTGCAATTGCAAAGTGTTTTAGAATCTGGGTCTTGGTCTCTCCCTCTTCCTGAAGTCTTTACCTCTTCCCACTCTCCCTCTTAATCTTGCCTTGCCCTTTCCTTGGGATCTGTTCCCGGCTCCATCACAGCCACTTTATCCATTGAGATGGAGGCTTTGCAACCAGAAGGTAGGGCTGTTCTCAGCCTGGAAACCTGGATCTCTCCTTCTGCTCCTTGCAGCTCTCTCTGTCTCCTTCCCCATTCTTTGATTCCTGCAAAAATCCACCTCATCTGCTTCCTTCCTCCAAAATTTCTGCAAACATCAGGTCTTCATTTCCAATCTCAAACCAATGCCACTCATCTCTCCTTGCAACGGAGATGCAGCAGGGCCTAGTGGAAAGAGGAAGGTGCTGGGAGTCAGAGAACATGGGTTCTCATCCCAAGTTTGTCATGTACCTGCTGCGTGACTTTGGCATTCAAATAACTCCTCTGGGCCAGAGTTTATTTATCTGTGATAGAGCAGTGATTGTGCCTACCAACTCTGTTGTACTGTACTCTCCCAAGTGCTTAGTGCAATGCTCTGCACACAGTAAGCGCTCAATAGATACCACTGATAAATTGACACCTGTTCTCCTTTTTCCTATATCTGTGAGCCTCATATGAAACAGAGACCATGTCTGATCTGATTATCTAGTTTCTATCCCAGCACTTAGTATGGTGCTCGGCACATAGTAAGTGCCTAACGTATTATTATTATTACTACTTCTATTATTATTATCACTACTTCTATTATTATTATCATCATCATCATAATCACAGATGCCTGCCCACTCAGGCTTTAGTTCTGGGCACTACCTGTTCCCTCTGCCTAATTCCTACTTTATCTTCAGGGTTGACCCTGGACTGGGAATTCTGGGATGTCCCTGGCCTCTGGTAGTTGGACCTCAAATGGCAAGGAAGGGATTGTGGAGATGCAGGGAGTGATTCCCCCAGCCTCCAACAGCGGAAGTGAGTGGCAGAGTGAAGTCCCAGGTTGAACCTCTGTCCTGTTTCTGCTCTATAGCCAGGCTGCTAGGCTGCCTACCCCATGGGGGCAGGGATTGTCCAGCCACAAACACAAGGCTGGGAGGCCCTACCATGCTGCCAGGCTGTCTGCCCCACAGGGGATGAGACTTAACGTCCACACACACAAAAGGACGGTTGGCCCCCTGGAGCTACCAGGGCAACTGCCTCACAAGGACGGAGACTGACCGGCTACAAACAGCATGATCTAGTGGAAAGAGCATTGCCTGATCCCGGCTCTGCCACATGTCTGCTCTGTTACCTTGGGCAAGTCACTTCCCTTCTCTGTGCCTCAGTTAACTCATCTGTAAAATGGGGATTAATCCCCATGACTGTGGACCCCATGGGGGACAAGGACTGTGTCCATCCTGATAACTTTGTGTCTAGCCCTGCACTTAGAACAGTGCCTGGCTCATAGTAAGCACTTAACGAATACCACAGTTTATTAGTATTACAAACACAAGTCTGGACGGCCCTGCCAGGATACCAGAACACCTGCCCCATGGGGAGAGAAACTGAGTGTTCACAAACACAAAAGGCTGGGAGGCCCCACCGCACTGCCAGGCTGCTGCCCCATGGGGTTAGGGGCTCACCAGCCACAGACACAAGGCTGCATGGCCTGCCAGGCTACCCAACCTACAGGAGCAAGGACTGAGCAACCATAAACACAAGTCTGGTTGGTCTTGCTGTGCTGCCAGGCCACCTACCCCACAGGGGCACAGACTGAGAGACCACAAACACAAAAGCCTGGGTAGCCCTGCTGGGCTGCCAAACCACCTGTCCCTTGGGGGACTCACCAGACTAGGTGAGGGGCAAGTCCCCTGAAAACCAAGGCGGTGGATTTATACGCAGCCAATGCACATCTGGCTGACCTGTTGGTCGGCCTGAATCTGCCTTAAAGTGTAAGTTCTGGGCAAGCAGGGACCATGCCTGCCAGGGTGGCTGGAGACCGGCTGTCTGCAGAGAAAACTTTGGTCATCAGGAGACCCAGGAGCACAAAAATGAGTGTGCAGAGAACACAGGTGCCTGCAGAGATGAGGAAGAAGCAAGGATAGAGGTTTCTGTCCATCAGTCATGAGTGAAATCGATCAATGGCATTTATTGAGCATGTACTATGTGCAGAGCACTGTACTAGGCACTTGAGAGAATCCACTATAACAGATGGAAGACATGTTTCCTGCCCTCAATGATCTTATAGTCTAGAGGGGAAGACAGACATTAATATAATTAAATAAATTATGGCTATGCACATAAGTGCTGTGGGGCTGAAGGAGGGGTGAAGAAAGAGTGCAAATCCAGGTACAAGGCAGCAGGAATCACCCTGCACCCCTCAATTTCCTCCCAGGCCGGCCGGTGGAAGAGAAGAATCAGAAAGAATGGAGTTCCATGCCCACTCTACTAGGGTCCTCTCGTACTGGCCGTATGAGTTAATGTCTCCTTGCCTAACCCCAACAATCCCCGGGGAGCAAATTAAGTCTGGATGAGCCCTAGAGGCAGATCAGGAAAGGAGAAAGCCTGGAGGATACAGGGTTGATGATGATGATGGTGGCATCTGTTAAATGCTTACTATGTCCAAAGCACTGTTCTAAGCTCTGGGGAGGATACAAGGTGATCAGATTGTCCCACGCGGGGCTCACAGTCTTCATCCCCATTTTACAGATGAGGTAACAGGCACAGAGAAGTGAAGTGACTTGCCCAAGGTCACACAGCTGACAATTGGCAGAGCTGGAAATTGAACCCATGACCTCTGACTCTCAAGCCCGTGCTCTTTCCATTGAGCCATGCTGCTTCTCTAGCCATGCTGCTTGGGCCAAGGTACTTGAGTCCGGGCAAGGGAGATGGGGAGAGTGACACAAGGAAATGTAATCAGGTTTGAAGACCATCTAATAAGACACAGTGGAAGAACTGAGGGCCGAAGACGGGGAGGCCTAGCCGAAATTCCTAGTTGGGGTCGCACGCTCAGCCGTTGGGGAGGCAGGTAGCGGGCTAGGCTGAGGACAGGACAGGCTCAGCACAGCTCAGTCTAGAAGGGGGATCAGAGTGGCTCCGTGGAAAGAGCCCAGGCTTTGGAGTCAGAGGTCATGGGTTCAAATCCCGGCTCCGCCAATTGTCAGCTGTGTGACTTTGGGCAAGTTACTTCATTTCTCTGGGCCTCAGGTCCCTCATCTGTAAAATGGGGATTAAGATTGTGAGCCTCACGTGGGACAACCTGATCACCTTGTATTCCCCCAGCCTTAGAACAGTGCTTGGCACAAAGTAAGCGCTTAACAAATACCATTATTATTAGTATTACTGGCCCATTGGCCAGGGAGAGGGGAGAGGGCCCCGTTTGTGAGGAAGGGCCTGGTGAGCTTAGAGACTTGCCCTTCCTGTGGAAGAATATTTGGCCTTTTGCCAAACACCGTCCTCCCGGGAGTGAGACCAAAACAGAAGCATCAAATCTGCAGATTGTCTTTTTCCATCAAATGTCATTCCAGGAATTTGACAGCCCTAGACGGGAAAAGTTTTTCGTGTCTCAGTCTGTTGGTGTCAGACGGCTATGAGTTGAAAGGGAGGATGGAGATGGAGGCGGTGGGAGGGGGGGGAGCCCGACGTCTAGGGGAGATAATTGACTTGGGAAGTGCCTCGTCTGAGATCTGGGAAGAAAACAAGTGAAAATATGTTATTTTACAACCTTGATTCTCCTGACCTCATTGAAAATAAATACACACATACATCAAGGAGGTTTCGGGGAGAGCGAGCCCAATCAAACGTGCGGCTCCGCTGCCCTCTGGTGGCCATCGGCTGCAGCGCCGCCAGAGGAAATCGCCCCCTTAGGACCCAGAAATCAGCACCCAAGGGAAGTTGGCTCCTTCCAATCTCTCCAAGGCACCGTGTGTGAGCGTTCAACCCAGAAATGCTCCCCGGATTCGTCGGGGAGACAGCAAGAAGGCCTTCCCCTTGCACTCTTTGCAGCCCAAGGGAACTAGGGCGTAGCCCTGAGGGTCACTGTTTGACTCTTCAATCTCTGCCTTAAAGTAGTGATAGTAGTATTTCTCAGGTTCATGTCTAGCAATTGGATTTTACTCTCCCAAGTGCTCAGTACGATGCTGTGCGCACAGGGAAAGTTCAATAAATACTGTTGAATAATGGGTTGGTTGATCGATCAACCGAGACTGAGCCCCTTCCCTCCTCTCCCCCTCATCCCCCTCTCCATCCCCCCCATCTTACCTCCTTCCCTTCCCCACAGCACCTGTATATATGTTTGTACATATTTATTACTCTATTTATTTTACTTGTACATATGTATTCTATTTATTTTATTTTGTTAGTATGTTTGGTTTTGTTCTCTGTCTCCCCCTTTTAGACTGTGAGCCCACTGTTGGGCAGGGACTGTCTCTGTATGTTGCCAATTTGTACTTCCCAAGCGCTTAGTACAGTGCTCTGCACACAGTAAGCGCTCAATAAATACGAGTGATGATGATGATGATGATGATCACCAC
Organism: Tachyglossus aculeatus; assembly: GCF_015852505.1. Classification (NCBI taxonomy): domain Eukaryota; kingdom Metazoa; phylum Chordata; class Mammalia; order Monotremata; family Tachyglossidae; genus Tachyglossus; species Tachyglossus aculeatus. The sequence goes on from NC_052076.1 coordinate 68,679,464, forward strand.
TGGGCGCAAAGTACCACACGAAACACTTGGGCAAGTAAAACGGAAGCAAGGAGCCGCTTCTCTGCCCACCAAGAGCTTAAGTCTATCGGGAGAGAGACAGGCCAGATGGATGAGTCTTTGCCCTCCACGGAGGCTCTCTTAGTTCATCGTACTATGATAATGATGACGACGGTGGTGTTATCAAGCGTAGCTCAATCTGATAAAGTGCTATTTCGGCAAAAACCTCTCCACGAGTTTGAATCTCCTTTAGATTGATTCTACTGCGGAATGTGATAGCAAAATATTTCTTTCCTTCCATGCACTATTCCCTTGCCTGGGGATTTATTGTTTTCCTTTCTTTTAGAGAAGCAGCTTAGTGTAATGAATAGAGCATGTGCCTGGGATCCAGGAGGTCATGGGTTCTATTCCTGGCTCCGCCACTTCTCTGCTGTGTGACCTTGGAGAAGTCACTTTACTTCTCTGTGCCTCAGTTCCCTCATCTGTAAAATGGGGACTGGGACTGTGAGCCCCACGTGGGACAAGGACTGTGTCCAACCTGATTTGCGTGTATCCACCCCACTGCTTAATACAGTGCCTGGCACATAATGAGCTCTTAACAAATACCATAATTATGATTATTATTATGGTGACAATTAATGAGATGATGCCGTTGATGATGCGGAAGCGACAGTGAGGAAGATGGCTGAGAGCATTGACGTCATTCATTGATTCACTCATCCATTCGTATTTATTGAGCTCTTATTGTTTGCAAAACACTGTACTATATAATAGTAACAATAATAATGATGGTATTTGTACCGAGAGAGTGCAATATAATGATAAACAGACCCATTCGCTGCCCACAACGAGCTTACAGTCCAGAGGGGGAGACAGGCATTAATGTAAACAAATAAATTACGGCTATGACGGGACTGCGAGGGAGGATGGTGTCCTCTTTTCCATGCTGCAGCAGGCCATGATGACTTGGTGTAAAGTGCTGATTGAAGCCTTACGTTGCCCCCGTTGTCTCACGCTACTAGGCCTGGATCTATTGCGATGTCTACTATACTCATTCACACACGCACTTAACGAAGTGACAGACTCACAGAAGGCACGCGGTAAAATCTCCTGATGGTAATGGAGATGATATTTCCGAGGAGGAGGATTTTAAGACCAGTTTGGAATGAAGACAATGGGACAGCTTGGCAGATAAGGCTTTGGAGTTTATTTCAGGAATAAGGGCTGGCACAGAGGAAGAAAGCCCGGGGTGGGAGGGGGAGAGAATAAAGGAAATCTGGGAGGAAAATTTGGAGGGAAAGAGCGCTGGGTTCACATCTGTGAAGCAGGCATAGCCCGTGGCACCATGGCCCGTGGCAAGGCCCACAGGACTTACCTGCTGGTGGAAGCCCCTTATAGAAGAAAATCACACGAGGCTAGTGGAGGTGGAAGAGACTTTCCTCCCGAGAGTGCTGATCCAAATGAAACCCTGGACAGTGGCAGATGTTGTTGTGTGATAGCGGATCCCTCTCTTTATACTTGGGGATGTCACCTGGGGGGGTAATGGAGGGCAGGGACGGGCAAAAAAGGTTGGGACCAATGGAATTGGGTTGGATGCCCAAAGAAGGGGCCATTAGAGAAGCAGCGTGGCTCAGTGGAAAGAGCACAGGCTTGGGAGTCAGTGGTCAGAGGTTCAAATCCCGGCTCCGCCACTTGTTAGCTGTGTGACTTTGGGCAAGTCACTTAACTTCTCTGAGCCTCAGTTACCTCATCGGTAAAATGGGGATTAAGACTGTGAGCCCCCCGTGGGACAACCTGATCACCTTGTAACCTCCCCAGCGCTTAGAACGGTGCTTTGCACATAGTAAGCACTTAATAAATGCCATTATTAGTATTATTTTGGCAACCTCATTTCGATCCCATGGAAACAAGTTGGCAGTGAAGAGCGAAAAGGCCAAGATGATCCATGAGAGAGAGGTCAGCCCAGGAAGCCCGTACCTAGCAAGGCCATGGTTGCCCTTGGGCTGCCAAAGTCTTCCACCCTCCTGCTGGCAGTCAGTCGATCATATTTATTGAGCACTTACTGTGTGCAGAGCACTGTATTTAGCACTTGGGAGAATATGATATAACAATATGCTGTGCCTTAAGTCCTCTCTGGCTACTGAACTGCCAGAGAAAAGCACAGCAGGAGAGGTCCACTAAGCACCACCGTCTCCTGCTCACCATCTGCGGCCTGGCATGGAGAGGTGTGAATTAGTGCTTGTCAGGGAGCCCTGCTAAAAGATAATGGAGTTTACTTGGACCAGTAAATCAAGTGAATCAAGCGGCTCTTTTCTCTTCATTGATATGCAGATGTATGCTAATCAACGCGGCTCCAAACACAACTTGATGACCTTCTAATTTTTATTTATTTAGTTCCTTTATGAGGTGCCATGAGTCAGCGGAGAATGAATTAGCTCTTCAGGCATCCTCAGTGCTGTTTCTCTCCAACAGGACTGATAACCCTTCTGTCTTCCCTGGTCCGGACAGAGAAGGGGTCCTGACTCAGGCCGGATGGGTGGGATTCCCTCCTTGAAGCATTCATTCATTCATTCATTCATTCAATCGTATTTATTGAACACTTACTGTGTGTAGAGTGCTGTACTAAGCGCTTGGGAGAGTACAATAGAGAGCGTGGCTCAGTAGAAAAAGCCCGGGCTTGGTAGTCAGAGTTCATGGGTTCTAATCCCGGCTCTGCCACTTGTCAGCTGTGTGACTTTGGACAAGTCACTTCACTTCTCTGGGCCTCAGTTCCCTCATCTGGAAAATGGGGATTAAGACTGTAAGCCCCATGTGGGACAATCTGATCACCATGTATCCCCCCCAGTGCTTAGAACAGTGCTTGGCACATAGTAAGCACTTAACAAATACCAACATTATTATTATTATTATTATCATCATTATTACAATACAAACAATGAACAGACACATTCCCTCCCCAAAGTGAGCTTACAGTCTAGAGGGAGGGAGACAGACATTAATATAAATAGATGACAGATATGTACATAAGTGCTGCGTGGCTGGGAGGGGGGATTAACAAAGGAAGCAAGTAAGGGTGAAGGGAGTGGGAGAAGAGGAAAGGGGGTTCAGTCAGGGAAGGCCTCCTGAAGGAGATGTGCTTTCAATGAGGCTTTGAAGTGGGGGAGAGTAGTAACTGATTTGAGGAGGGAGGGCAGTCCAGGCTAGAGGCAGGATGTGGGAGAGGAGGTCAGTGGAAGCAATCAATCAATCAATCAATCGTATTTATTGAGTGCTTACTGTGTGCAGAGCACTGTACTAAGTGCTTGGGAAGTACAAGCTGGCAACATATAGAGACAGTCCCTACCCAACAGTGGGCTCACAGTCTAAAAGGGGGAGACAGAGAACAAAAACAAACATATTAACAAAATAAAATAAATAGAATAGATATGTACAAGTAAAATAAATAGAGTAATAAATATGTACAAACATATATACATATATACAGGTGCTGTGGGGAAGGGAAGTAGGTAAGATGAGGGGGATGGAGAGGGGGACGAGCGGGAGAGGAAGGAAGGGGCTCAGTCTGGGAAGGCCTCAATCAATCAATCAATCAATCATATTTATTGAGCACTTACTATGTGCAGAGCGCTGTACTAAGTGCTTGGGAAGTACAAATTGGCAACATATAGAGACAATCCCTTCCCAGGGGCGAGGTGATGGACAGCCTTGGCACTGATGTCATGCTAACTTTTTGCTCCTCTCCCTCAGCTATAAGCTTCCTGGGTGGGCTCATCAGCCCCCTCGCCCACAGAGGGAATTCCCCAAAAGAGGCCCCTATCTAGGAAATACCCATCAAAAGGTAGAGAAGCAGCGTGGCTTAGTGGAAGAAGCACGGGCTTGGGAGTCAGAGGTCATGGGTTCGAATCCCACCTGTGTCGCTTGTCAGCTGTGTGACATTGGTCAAGTCACTTAACATCTCTGTGCCTCAGTTACCTCATCTGTAAAATGGGGATGAAGACTGTGAGCCCTGTGAGAAGCAGCGTGGCTCAGTGGAAAGAGCATGGGCTTTGGAGTCAGAGGTCATGGGTTCAAATCCCGGCTCCACCACTTGTCAGCTGGGTGACTTTGGGCAAGTCACTTACCTTCTCTGTGCCTCAGTTACCTCAACTGTAAAATGGGGATTAAGACTGTGAGTCCCCCATGGGACAACCTCATCACCTTGTAATCTCCCCAGCGCTTAGAACAGTGCTTTGCACATAGTAAGTGCTTAATAAATGCCATTATCATCATCATCATGTGGGACAACCTGATTACCTTGTATCTACCCCAGTGCTTAGAACAGTGTTTGACTCATAGTAAGCGCTTAACAAATACCAACACTATTATTATTATTATTATTAACTTATTTATTTAGCACCTGAGTGTAGAGCACTCTGGGAGAGGACAACAATAGCCAAATGCATACTCCCTGCCCTCAGAGAACTTACAGCCACATAGGTGAGACCAAAGAGAGAAACATATTTATAAAAAGGCCGAGGAAGATCAATGCAACAGGAGGTGGCAGGACATAATATCAGAAAAACATAAGAATAAGTAATGAATTGCACAGTCACATATACAACAATACATCGATGAATCAGTAGGTTTTTTTTGAGCACTTACTCTGTGCAGGCAGAACATAGAGAGAATGATAGAGTAGACAGCATCCCTGCCTTCAAGTTTTCACACTAGCAGACCTAAATGTCGAGGATGGACATAAATGCATAAGTGCTGTTGAGTTGAGGCTATTAAGCCGTCGAATAGTTAATCTGAGAAGGCTTCCTGAAGAAGGTGAGGTTTTTAGAAGGGTTTTGATGGTGGGAGAGCTGTGATCTGGAGGGTTTGAAGGAGGGAGGGAATTTCCAAGCTGGGGCCTCAGGGTGAGAGAGGGGTCAGAGATGGAAGGCTCCAAAGGAAAGCTCAGCTTGAGAAGCAGAGTGGTGAAGTGGATAGAGCACGGGCCTGAGAGTCGGAGGACCTGGGTTCCAATCTCAACTCCACCGCTTGTCTGCTTTACTTTTCTGTGACGCAGTTACATCATCTGTAAAATGGGGATTAAGACTATGAGCCCTATGTGGGACAGGGACTGTGTCCAACCCTATAATCTTGTATTTAACGCAGACCACCTGGGTAAACCATCTGGCTCATAGTTGGCATTGCTTAACATATACCACAAAAACAACATGGGAGGTCTTTAGAGGAGTGAAGAGTATGAATTGGAGAGGAGCTGGTGAACAGGGTTGCTGGAGAGCACTAAAGGTCTGTGTCCACTCTAATTAATTTATACCTACTCCAGTGCTTAAAACAGTACTCGACATATAGTCCAAGAAGCAGCATGGGTTAGTGGACAGAGCACGGACTTGGGAGTTAGAGGTCACGGGTTCTAATCCTGGCTCTGCCACTGGTCATCTGTGTGACTTTGGGCAAGTCACTTAACGTCTCTGCACCTCAGTTCCCTCATCTGTAAAATGGGGATTAAGAATGTGAGCCCCATGTGGGACAACCTGATAACCTTGTATTTACCCCAGTGCTTAGAACAGTGCTTGGAACAAAGTAAGCACTTAACAAATACTATTATTATTATATAGTAAACGCTTAATGAATGCCGCAGTTGTAAGGACAAAGCTGCTGATGGAAACTGGAGTTAGGATTTCTTTGCAGTTCAATGCAGAAGATTGCCCATTTGGGCCACATTAAGGACAATGGCAGCCAGAACTGTTTTCAGGTGGCTAACAAGAGAAGCAACAAGGCCTGGTGATTAGAGCATCGGCTTGGGAATCAGAGGCCCCGGGTTCTGATCCCAGATCCACCACTTGTCTTCTGTGTGCCCGTGGGCAAGTTATTTCACTTTATTCCAATTTCCTCCTCTGCAAAATGGGAATTAAATTGTCTTCCCTCCAATTTAGACTGAGCCTTATGTGGGACCGGGACTGTGTCCAACCTCATCAGCTTGTATTTTTAGTACAGTGCCTAACCCATAGTAAGCACTTAACAAGTAGCATCAAGAAACAAAGCAGCTGCTTCAGGGAGTCCTCTCCAGAGGGTGAAGGGGTGGCCAGGAGCCTCAGATTTTATCTTTGAGGATTTTCTTTTCAGAATTTTTGAAGCAAAGAAATTTTAATATCTGAGAATTGTAGGATGAAAATGATCCTCTCCTTGCTCTCATCATTTGTTTCCAGCATCATTATATCCCTGACATACAGTCTGATGGTCTGGTGGCATTATACCTACCCTCCCACTCCCCTTCCTGCCCATGTCCCAACTTGCCCACCCCCTGTTTTCCCCCCATCCTCCTCCCCTTAAACAGAACCTGTTTACCTGGGAAAACCTGCCAGCCTTAGCAAGGAGACAAGCCCCTCAGCGTATGGAACTGCAGACTGACAGACCATTCAGTTTTTGATTAGCAAATTGACCAGGGAAGTAGCCCCATTCTCTCCTTCTGTGCCCTACTCACCCACTCCTGTGGCATTCCTGGCTCCCACCCTGAAGCCCCTCAAATCTGTTCCCCTGCCTTCATAGTCCCCTGCTTTGTATTCTTTATTTTTTTTGCATCTCCAACAGAAATGTTCTTACTGCTGCTGTTTCTGCTGGCACTTCCTCCCACGTGCTCTCTTCCAGGCCCCGGGAAGTCATGTTCTCAGGCCTGCAGAGCCGGGACGGCAGAGCTGGGCCCAAGCAGAATCGGGGAGACAGGGAGGGCAGCTTATCTGGTAGGCCAGAGGCAGGGTGGGCAGAATTGGGGAGAGCAGAGCGGACAGCTGAGCCGGGAGGCCGGAGCCAGGCTGGGCAGGATGAGGGAGAGCAGCATGGTCAGCTAATCCGGGAGTTAGGAGGTGAGCCTGGAAGAAAGGGGAAGAGCAGTGTGGTCAGCCAATCCAGGAGGCCAGAAAGGGATGGGTAGAATAAGGGAGAGCAGAGCAGGATGGTCAGCTGGGCCAGAAGGTCAGAGTCAGGCCGGGCAGGATGGGGAGAACATGGTGTTCAGCCAATCCAGAAGGCCAGAGGGCAAGGGCGCTTAGAACAGTGCTTCAGCGCTTAGAACAGTGCTTTGCACATAGTAAGCATTTAATAAATGCCATAAAAAAAGGGTGGGCAGAATGGAGGAGAGCAAGATGGGCAGGTGAGCCAGGATGTCAGAGTCGGGCCGGACAGGGTGGGAGGGATCAGGCAGAGTGACAGTTGTTACGAGAGAGAAGAGGAACGGGTGGTACAGAAAAAGGGATCAAAGGTTTACTCCTCCAATTTCTCCTCAGCTGCTGCCACTGCTGCCATTGTCTGTACTCTCCAGGCCTCCAGCCTGGCTCCCCTCCTCGCCCTTCACCTCACCCCAGATCTCTGCCCTCACCCCTCCCTCCCAGCCCCGACCTCGGCTCTCTGCCCAAGTCAGGGAGAGTGCCTACTAACTCTGTTATACTGTACTCTCCCAAGCGCTTAGTTCAGTGCTCCGCACACAGGAAGTGCTCAGTGAATGTTATTGCTTGCTTGATACTCACTCGGCCCAAGTCACCTGCTTGGTCTCGGGTCCTCACCTCGCCTGGGACCCCGCCAGCCCCCCATCCTTGACCCCATGTCAGCCCCAGCCCACCCCTGGCCCGGGTCTGGCCTCTGACATAGGGCCGGGCAGATGGAGGGGCTAGGATTGGTAGCAGTGGGTCAGAGCTGTAGGAAAGTAGAATTGATAGAAGATTGGGGTGGAGCAGTGGGGGGACTGGGGAAACTGAATGATGAGGGGCTGGGAGAGTTGTGGAGCCCTGGGGAAGGGGCCGGGGGTAGATCCGGGGCCTGGAGTTACCTACCCTGGAGCATCGGGGGCCTATACACAGCTCCACAGGAAAGAGCGTGTTCCCAACTTCTGATGGCCAGAACTGCAAAATCATCTTCTCAGATGGGAACAGCCAGTGATAGCCCAGAGGGCCAGCTGTCTGGGACCCCATCCTCCCATCTAGCCCTCCCGCCCCACCCCCGGGCCCAGGGCTGGACACAGTAGGCACATGGCCATTGGCCCGCAGGGCAGCCAGGCCCTCGAGGATGCTTCCAGAGACCAAGAAGGTAAGGTACCCTGGCCCAGCCCTGGTCCCCTCCTCAGAGCAGGTCCTCATCAGGCTTTGGTGATTTACTCTTCTTTATTAAGCTAACAGCCTCATTGGCCAGAAAGTGGAGGGCTGGGGCTCAGATCCATCACTTTGGCTATCTGGGATACCTCCTGACACATATCATCCCATGAGTCCCTCCCACCCACAACCCCACAGTACTCACTTTCCCCCAGCCCAGAAACACATACAACCCCATGGGGCTGCCTACACACAACCCCATGGACCACCCCTCCAGAAACACAAAACCTCAAAGGCCCCTTCCACCCACATATAATTGTACAGCCTCCCTCTACAATCCCATGCTCCATAAACATACACATACACACACACAGACAGACACACAAAAACACACACACACCACCTACCTACCTACCCACCTACCTCCAGGGCAGGGCTGAGGGAGAACCCAGGTCACAGTAGGCATGCTAGACCTGGGGCTGGTCACTTCACTTGTCTATGCCTCCTTCTCCTCAGCTCTTCAATGCTGATTCAATTCCTGCTCTTTCTGTCTGTGGTCCCCGTGTGGGACAGGGCTGACTGGGTGACTGTGTTGTGGCAACTCCATGCTCAGCACATAATAAGTGTGTCATGAATGCCATCAGTATTGCTTTTATACAATTGGGTAGGGCCCCCTTCCAGATTCTCCCTCCTTTAAACTTTATGGGAAGAGGCCAGTTCAGAGCATGGAAAACCATAAAAAGCCATCTGAATGGTCACATAATAATAATATTAACAGTACCTATAATGATTATTATTATATTTGTTAAGCACTTACTAAGTGCCAAGCACAGTACTAAATGCCAGGGGAGATACAAGATTAGCTCCCAAAAGGGAATCACGGAGCAAGTAGGAAGGAGAAGTATTGAATCCCGATTTACAGAAGAGGGAACTGATGCACAGAGAAGTTAAGTGATTTGCCCAAGGATACACAGCAGACAAGCGATGGAGCTGGCATTAAACCCAGGCCCTCTGAGTCCCAGGACCGTGATCTTAACACTAGGCTTCACTGCTTCTCTATCACACAGGCTGCTTGTAGTTCAGTCACGGGAACCATCAAGCCTAGGTTTAAATCGCCAGTGAAAAGTACACTGGGCCGTGGCTTGTAGGGCTGGACCTTGACTGAGGTGACAAACGCCAGGATGCAAAACCCCATTCCCCAGCAAAGAAATCTGGGGCCTGGGGGTCTGCTTTCAGTTTTTCAGTGCGTCCACCGGAGGGCACTGCGGCTCTTCCTTTAGTCCAGAGGCCAGCACCACAGCAGAAACTCTGTCTGGGATGCAGGAGCAGGAAAAAAAGAGCAGGAGCGGGAGCAAGAGCGAGAGTCAGAACAGGAGCCGGAGCAAGAGCGAGAGGAAGAGAAGGAGCAAGGGAGGGAGCAGGAGCAAGAGGAGGAATGAGAGCAGGAGCAAGAGCAGGAGTGAGAACAGGAGCAGGAGTGAGAGCAGGAGCAAGGGCAGGAGCAGGAGAAAGAGCAGGAGTAGGATCAAGAGTAGGAGCAAGAGCAGGCATAGAAGGGAGAGCAGGAGCGAGAGCAAGAGCAGGAGAAGGAGCAAGAGCAGGAGTGAGAGCAGGAGCAGGAGCAAGAGGGAGCAAGAGCAGGAGTGAGAGCAGGAGCAAGAGTAGGAGCAAGAGCAGGCACAGAAACAGGAGCAGGAGTGAGAGCAAGAGCAGGAGTGGGAGCAAGAGCGAGAGCAAGAGCAGGAGCAGCAGCAAGACCGAGAGTAGCAGCAGGAGCAAGAGTGAGAGCAAGAGCAGGAGCAGGAGCAAGGGAGGGAGGAGGAACAAGAGGAGGAGTGAGAGCAGGAGCAAGAGCAGGAGTTAGAGCAAGAGCAGGAGCGACAGCAGGAGCAGGAGCGACAGCAGGAGCAGGAGCGAGAGCAGGAGCAAGAGCAGGAGTGAGAGCAAGAGCAGGAGTGAGAGCAGGAGCAGGAGCGACAACAGGAGCAGGAGCGAGAGCAGGAGTAAGAGCGAGAGCAAGAGCAGGAGCAAGAGTAGGAGCAAGAGCAGGCACAGGAGCAAGAGCAGGAACAGGAGCAGGAGCGGGAGTGGGAGCAAGAGCAGAAGTGAAAGCAGGAGCAAGAGAGGGAGCAAGAGCAGGAGCGAGAGCAAAAGCAGGAGCAGGAGCAAGAGTAGGAGCAAGAGCAGGAGTGAGAACAAGAGCAGGAGTGGGAGCGGGAGGGGGATCGGGAGGGGGAGCAGGAGCAAGAGCAGAAGTGAGAGCGGGAGCAAGAGTGAGAGCAGGAGCAGGAGCAAGAGAGGGAGAAAGAGCAGGAATAAGAGCAAGAGTGAGAGCAGGAGCGAGAGCAGGAGCAAGAGAAGGAGCAGGAGGAGTGAGAGCAGGAACAGGTTGGGCTGGAAGGAAGAGAAAAGGAAGAAAGGCTAATGGGATGTAGGTGCAGCCAGCCCTTGGGGAGAGGCTGGTGAGGATCAGAGGCCCGTGGATAAAGAGAACCCTGATGGAATACAACTCCTCCTTTAAAACACGCAGCACTCCACACACTGTCCCTTTTCCTCATCTCCTCAGCAGATGTCTCGCCAAAAATACTAACCAGAAGTAAAATGGATGCATTCATGAGTTTGCCTTCTTCCACCGCCACTGTGCATGCAGTGATGCAAGAGAAAAAGATGGCCTCATGCAAGTGAGGAGGGGAAAAGGAAAGCCTTCCTTTCCCCTATCCTCTGTTACCTCTGCATCCTCTATGCCCTTGGCTTGGCACCTCATTGTATCCTAGCTCCACAGCACTCACGAGAAGCAGTGTGGTATGGTAGATAGACCATGGGCCTGGGATGCAGAAGGTCATGGGTTCTAATCTGGCTCTGCCACCTGTCTGCTCTGTGACCTTGGGGAAGTCACTTCATTTCTCTGTCCCTTAAAGCCTCATCTTTAAAATGGGGATTGAGATTGTGAGCCCTGCTTGGGACAGTCCGATTTGCCTGTATCTATCCCAGTGCTTGGTACAGTGCCTGGCACAAAGTAAGCATGTAACAAACACCTTAATTATTATTATTATACTGCTTGTCCTAGCTGTAATGTAGTACAGTGCTCTGCACCCAGGTAGTGCTCAATGAACCACACTGATTGATTGATTAATTGAAAGACCTGGGCGGTCCCAATAATGAGAGGTGGGAGACAGTTTATTCAGGTGAAACACAAGTAGAGAAGTAGCGTGGTCTAGTGAAAAGAGCATGGGCCTAGCAGTCATTTGTTCCCAAACTTATGGGGACCTGGGAGAAGAAGACAAAGGTTCTGGAGCGAGGGCGAGGTCACGGGGAACAGTGTGGCTCAGTGGTTAGAGCACGAGCCTGGGAGCCAGAGGAACTGGGTTTTAATCCCACCTCCACCAGTTGCCTGCTGTGACCTTGAGCAAATCACTTAACTTCTCGGTACCTCAATTAGCTCATCTGTAAAATGGGGATTAAATCTGTGAGTCCCATGACTGTGTCCAACCTGATTATCTTGTATCTACACCAGGGCTTAATATAGTGCCTGGCACATAGTAAATGCTTAAAATATTCCATAAAAATGCCCAATATTAAGTTATCAGTCTTCTGTTTTATATAAACTGACCAAAAGCTCCATCCCTAACCCTAACTCCATCCAATCAATGTCAACAATGATATTTACTGAGTGCTTATTGCACGAAGAGCACAATACTAAATTCTTGGTGGAGTACAATACTAGAGAATTGGTAGATACAATCCCTGCCTCCTAGGAGTTTACAATCTAACAGGGATACAGGGCACATATAGGTAAGAGAATTGGGAGAGTGTAAGGCTATGCTTATAAGGGTGTGCGGCTGAAGATGAGATGCATATTAAGTATTTAGGGAGTGCAGTGAATACCATGTTCTTAGGGGAAGGAACGACATGACCTAGTGTGGGCCTGGTAGTTGGAAGTCCTGGGTTCTAATACCAGCTCTGCAATTTGCCTGCTGTGTAACCTTGGGCAAATCACTTAACTTCTCTGTGCCTCAGTTTCCTTAACTGTAAAAAGGGGATTTAAAACCTGTTTTCCCTCCTACTTAGGCTGTGAGCCCTATGTGGGATAGGGATTGTGTCAGACCTGATTAACTTGTATCTTTCCCAGTGCTTAGAACAGTTCTTGACACAGAGTAAATGCTTAACAAATACCATCATGATATACCAGAATTACAGATCCAAGTGAAAGGGTGATGGAGAAGGGAGGACGAGCAGGGAAAATGAGGGCTTAGTCAGGGAATGCCTCTTGGAGGAAGTATGATTTTAGGAGGGCTTTGAAGATAGGGAGAGAGGTTGTCTGTTGTATCTGAAGAGGAAGGAAATTCTAAGCCAGAAGGAGGATGTGGGCAAGGAATCGGGGGCCAAATCAGACAAGTTGGAGGCACGGTGATATTAGAAGAGTGAGGTATGTGGGCTAAATTGTAGCAGGAGATCAGTGAAGCAAGGTAAGAGGAAGAGAGGGAATGAATGCCTAAAAGCCATTGGTGAGGAGTTTCTGTTTGGTGTGGAAGTGGATGGATAACCATTGGAGGTTTCTGAGGAGTGAGGAGACATGGACTGAACGTTTTCGTAGAAAAATGATCCAGGTAGCAGAATGAAATGCAGACTGGAGTGGGTAGAGAAAGGAGGTCAGGAGGTCAGAGAGGAGGCTGATGCAGTAGTCAAGGCAAGATAGGATAAGTGCTTGGATCAGTGGGGTAACACTCTACCCCTATCCCTAATCCTATTCCTGTCCCTGCTGCCAGTCAACCTACACATCAAGCAAAAATTCCTCACTCCCGGCTTCAAGGCTCTCCATCACCTCCATCACCCCTTCTAGACTGTGAGCCCACTGTTGGGTAGGGACCGTCTCTATATGTTGCCAACTTGTACTTCCCAAGCGCTTAGTACAGTGCTCTGCACACAGTAAGTGCTCAATAAATACGATTGATTGATTGATTGATCACCTCGCCTCCTCCTACCTCACCTCCCTTCTCTCCTTCTCCAGCCCAGCCCGCACCCTCCGCTCCTCTGCTGCTAACCTCCTCACTGTACCTCGTTCTCACCTGTCCCACCGTCGGCCCCCGGCCCACGTCCTCCCCCTGTCCTGGAATGCCCTCCCTCCGCACATCCGCCAAGCTAGCTCTCCTCCTCCCTTCAAAGCCCTACTGAGAGCTCACCTCCTCCAGGAGGCCTTCCCCGACTGAGCCCCCTTTTTCCTCTCCTCCTCCCCATCCCCCCCATCCTACCTCCTTCCCCTCCCCACATCACCTGTATATATGTCTGTACAGATTTATTACTCTATTTATTTTACTTGTACATATTTACTATTCTATTTATTTTGTTAATGATGTGCATCTAGCTTTATTTCTATTTATTCTGATGACTTGACACCTGTCCACATGTTTTGTTTTGTTGTCTGTCTCCCCCTTCTAGACTGTAAGCCCATTGTTGGGTAGGGACTGTCTCTATATGTTGCCAACTTGTACTTCCCAAGTGCTTAGTACAGTGCTCTGCACACAGTAAGTGCTCAATAAATATGATTGAATGATTGAATGAATTACTGGTAACCCTATCCCTACCCCTATCACTAAGCCTAATCCTATTCCCAACTCTTCCCCTGGCCCTCACACATATTTTGAACCCTCACTTTGGCCCCAACATTCTTGGTAACTTAACACTATGGAAATCCAACCTCAGCCCTAGCCCTACCCTTTCATTAGCAGGAGCCAAGGGAATAAACTGGTTTTCCTGTAAATGATATTGCTGAACTTTATAACCTTCCATTTTTGACGTGGATTTTCCAAATATGGAGATTCATGGGATTTGAGGGTGGGTGCCTTTTTGGTTGAAATAATCATGGAAGGCTTCCTGGGAGAGGGGGCTTTTTAAAGGAGGGCGATGAAGATGGGGACAGCTGTGGACTGGTATACTTGAAGAGGGAAGTATGAAAGCCGGAGGAAACATCCCAAACTAGGGTGTAGAGGTGGGTGAATGAGGTCCATTGGAAGGTGAGTTTGGGAAGAAGGAAGAGTAAGAGTTGGTTCAAAGAGGGAGCAAAGAGCTACTGAAAAGAGCACGGTCCTGGGAGCCAGAGGACCTGGGTTGTAATCTTGGGTCCGCCAGTAGTCGGCTGTGTGACCTTGGCCAAGTCACTTAACTTCTCCTTGGCTCAGTTACCTCATCTGTAAAATGGAGATTAAAGCTGTGAGCCCTGTGTGGGACGTGTATTATGTCCAACCTGATTATCTTGCATTTATCCCAGAGCTTAGTACAGTGCCTGGCACATAGTAAGTGCTTAACAAATACTACTTAAAAATGTGCTTACAATGTGTCAAGTATTGTTCTGAGCACTGGGTAGATACAAGATGACCAGGTCAGACACAGTCACTATCCCACCTGGCCTCACAGTCTAAGTAGTATTTTGCATTTAAGGAAACTGAGGCACAGAAAAGTTAAGTAACTTGCCCAAGATCACGCAGCGAGGTAGTGGTAGAGCTGAGATTGGAACCCTGGTCCTCTGGCTCCCAAGCCCATGCTTTTATCCACTAGTCCAGGCTGATTCTCATGACCTCCCCCCTCACTCCTGAGCTTTCACCTTCCTCTCCCAGGTACCTTGAAAGCTTTGAGAATCAGTTCCCAGCCATAGGACTCGGGGGCAGAAGCCAAGGCAGTTGGTGCTAGAAATAAAAATATCTAACAAGTGTCCGGTGCATTACCGGTACAGGATCGGGGCAAACCAGCTGACAACCAGACCACCTGCTATGAAATCAGATAAATGGCCACCCTAACCCGGAGCTTTGGTTTTTCCATTATAAATAAAGCTCTGTTCTAGGTCTTCCATAGGGCAGATTTTCTGTTTATATGTGTGCACGTATACATGGATGTATACATGGGTGTTTGTATGAATATAGTGAATGGTGATGGGGGATAGGGATGAGGACAGGGGTTGCTTCACACAAACTAGGTTTTCTGGAGGGTTCCCGCTGGTGCTGGTGGTACAAAAACTAAAGGAAACAAAAATGTGTTTGGATGCATGGGATTTGGAAAGGATCGTCTTATCATCGGTCTGATCTGCCTCCCCCGAGTCCTGATATAAGAACCCCTGAGAGTGGCCCTGCCTTGGACCGTTGCATGGGTTGACATACTCCTTGGTAAATAGGCATGTATGTCTATTTTCCTGTGTCCTGGAGATGGCAAGCTATCTGGTGTGAGGATGGAAATGCTTAGAGGGAGGTCAGGCAGACGCAGGATCACTAGATGGCACGAGAGAACCACTGTCCTCCCAGAGAGGCCAGAACAAAAGCCTGAAGTTGGGAAGGACTTGGGGAGAAAAAGGGGGCGAGCGTTTCATACCCGCAAGGTTCCAGCCTGGAACAGTAACTCTTTCTTTAACCTTCGGCGTCCTTAATCCGTGAGACAGCCCAGCCCCCGGCCAGAGTTATGGGTTTATCTTGGGCTTTTCACTTTCCACATAGTGATTCCCAGCCTCCTCCCTCCCTCAGTCCTGACAGCCGGCTGCTCCGGTTGAGATCTCAGACTGATGGGAGCCTTCCAAGCCTGGACTCTGCTGGGTGCCCATCTAAAACTGGAAACGGGAAGGACCAGGCAATAGGGAGTGGGGGGCGCGAGATGGACAGATGAAGGGTGGAGGGGTGTGGCAAAGGATGGCTCATACTGGCTGCAATTGTGCCTATAAAAGACCTTGGTCCTAAGCAGTCTTCCAGATGTGAGGAAGAGTTGTCAGAACTGTCCTATTCCTAGGACTGTCCACTGATTGAGTGATGTTATCAAGAGTGATTGCCTCCCCCCTGCCTCCATCCCTTGAGTCTCCAAATGGAAAGACAAAGTGGGTGGGGAAATGTGTTTGAGCCCATGTGGGGTTCCCCTCAAGGGATGGGTGCGCAAGAGGGTGTGAAAAGCAGCCACAGACGGCCCCTCAGAAAATCTGGGTGTTGGCCTGGGGCTCAGTGGACCAGCTTAGCACTCTTAGCACTTGTCCAGGGAAGGGATGGGAGTGGCAGCCCCTCAGAATCTGTGACAGGGGTGTGATTTGTGTGAGAGGCATTTGGTTGGCTTACAAAGTTGTCTGGTAGTCATCATCATCATCATCATCAATCGTATTTATTGAGCACTTACTATGTGCAGAGCACTGTACTAAGCGCTTGGGAAGTACAAATTGGCAACATATAGAGACAGTCCCTACCCAACAGTGGGCTCACAGTCTAAACGGGGGAGACAGAGAACAAAACCAAACATACTAACAAAATAAAATAAATAGAATAGATATGTCCTATCGATTGTACCAATCCCAAGGGAAAAGGGTGATCCAACACTACGCCACCTCTCTCCCAAGTCTTAGACTCAATCAGTTATCAACCTGCTGCCCATCTCTGATCCCCAGCCCCACTGGGCCAGGCAGTGTAATTTTGTTTATATTAATGCCTTTCTCCCACTCTGGACCATAATTTTGTTGTGGGCAAGAAATGGGTCTGTTATACTATTATATTGTACTCTCCCCAGTGCTTAGTATAGAGCTCTGCACACAGTAAGCACTTAATATATGCGATTGAATGAGTGATGTCAGCCCCTTGTGGGACATGGATTGGGTCCAAACTGATTATCTCATAATTGCCCCAGCACTTAGAAGAATGCCTGGCACATAGTAAGCATTTAACAGTGCGGCTTATTGGAAAGAGCACGGGCTTGGAAGTCTGAAGTCATGGGTTCTAATCCCAGCTCCACCACGTGTCAGCTGTGTGACTTTGGTCAAGTCACTTAACTTCTCTGTGCCTCAGTTATCTCATCTGTAAAATGGGGATTAAGACTGTGAGCCCCACGTGGGACAACCTGATAATCTTGTATCTACCCCAGTGCTTAGAACAGTGCTAGGCACATAGTCAGCGCTTAACAAATACCATCATTATTATTATTATTATTAACAAATACCACTAAAAAAATAACCAAAACCAGACAATCCAGGTTTGGATAGGATGAATGCAGATTTTTGGAGTCTGTCTTTAATTTCCCTGAGACATGTTTATGGGCCAATAGACTTGAAGGAAAAGAGAAGTCAGATGAGTGGTGAAAAAGGAGTGATGAGAAAAGGGAAATATGTATGGGGTGTTGGCTTGAGCTTTCCTCTCTATGTAAGGGAAAAAGAGGATGTTGTGGGAATGAGGGAGGATGAGGGAGGATATGGGTGGTCAGTTTAAGCTTCTTTATCCCTGGAACTAATAGGATCTCACTCAAGGCACTGAGCTCATACAGTAATACTAGTGTAGTAATACTAGAAGTAATAGTGTCATCTATTTATTGATTGCTCACTGGTTGCAATGCACTGTACTAAGTGCTTCAAATAAGCAAATGACACATAAGGAACTTACCCTCCATTGGTTGGGGGCCAGGCAGATGCAAATGTTTTTACAAGGATAATAAGCAAAATAAAAAAGTGTTCAGCTAATAAACACGTGAGCAGGGTTGAACATCTCTGCTGAGTCCACAAGTATGCGAATACAACAAACTAGGATCACTAAGCTTCCTATCTCCCCCTTCTAGACCGTGAGCCCATTGTTGGGTAGGGATTGTCTCTATCTGTTACTGAATTGTATTTTCCAAGCACTTGGTACAGTGTTCTGCACACAGTAAGCTCCCAATAAATACGATTGAATGAATGAATGGTGACCTTTGATCATCTCCCATCTGTTAAAAACCTTATTTCACTGGCTGTCCACGGGCCACTCTCTCTGAATGGTTTCTGCAGACAGAATCTGATTGGTGGGCCCATCTGTAATGTCACCCCCAGATCTGATTCAGAAAGGCTAGGCATTGGGGAGGCCTTTCATTTGTCATTTGCTATGAGTTTCACAAGGGGTTGGGGGAGTGGGACAGTGGTCAGGAGTTTGAAGTCAAGCTCTGCTTGGTCCGTGGCCCCTTTCTTCCTTTCCTTCATGGAACCCCTCTACTGTCAATACCACCTGTCATCATCATCATCATCATCATCATCATCTACTGAGCACCTGCCAGATCCACAGCTCCAGATTCTGTGCCTGAGAATGTAAAATGGAAGTAAAGGAGACACACTCCCTGTCTTCCAGTGCTTAGGGTGTAAAGGGGGAGAGAAACAGACACTGTTAATAGTTCTACAGTAAGAAAGAGCGCAAGAGCCTCAATCCGATAGAAACTAAAGTAAACCATTCAATATCTAAACTGAAAAATGTGTGAGAGGTAGATTGGCTGAGGGGATGACCTGATTGAGATCGGTCTTAATTGGAGAGTTTAAGGAGGGTTTTGAAAGTGTAGACTATAGACTATAAGCTCCTTGTAGGCAGGGATCATGTCTATCTGTTCTACTACATAATTCTTTCCCAGCACCTTATTACAGTGCTCTGCATACAGTAAGAACTCAGTAAATATGACTGTTATGATTTACTGAAAATGGGAAGGTACCAGTTTAGTACACTGAGGCATGATAGGGGATTATGAACTCATGGTGGTCTGGAAGTGTGTTTATTGTTTTATTGTACTCTCCCAAGCGCTTAGGACAGTGCTCTACTGAAAGCCCTACTGAAAGCTCACTTCCTCCAGGAGGCCTTTCCACACTTAGCTCCCTTTTTCCTCTGCCCCTCCTCCCCTTCCCATCGCCTTGACTTCCTCCCTCTGCTCTACCCACCTTCCTGCCCCACAGCACTTGTGTATAAACGTACATATTTGTTATTCCATTTATTTTATTAATGATGTGTATATATCTATAATTCTATTTATTGATATTGATGCTACTGAAGCCTGTCTTCTTGTTTTGTTTTGTTTGGTTGTCTGTCTCCCCACTTCTAGACTGTGAGCCCACTGTTGGGTAGGAATTGCCTCTATTTGTTGCTGAATTGTACTACCCAAGCACTTAGTACAGCACTATGCACACAATAAGCGCTCAATAAATACGATTGAAAGAATGAATGAATGCCCTGCACATAGTATTACTCAATGAATATGATTGAAAGATTGGTGAATAAACATGGTTGGAAGTTTTGTATGGGAGAAGCGGAGAGGGAGTGTTGTACTAATCATGAGGGAGACAACTGGTGAACAAGTCTTGGTTTTGAGGTCTGCACTAAGGTGGAGGCAGCAAAGTGGAGCAAGGGGAAGGATCAGTGAAATGCTGGTGGGTAAGAAAAACAGGCTCGAGGAACAGTGGATAGAAGCTAAAGATAGAGGAGTATCGTAGATGCTATTAAGGCTGTTTACTTCTTGAACAGGAGGATGGTAGTGTTGTACACAGGGATGAGGAAAATTCAGAAAAGGGAGAGGATTAGGGTGGCAACAGAAGCAACAGCCACCTGAGCTTCCTTGACCACCTGCCCCCTGCGGTTTGGGTTTTCCCCCATCACCACTGTGTGAGATGCTGATGGACTCTGACAGTCAAGGCAGTGGTTTGCTGCTCCCTGAGGTCTGCTCCCTCTTTCTGTGTTTCTCCCTCCCTCTTTCCTTTCTCCTCATGAAGCTGACTCCCGTGCAAACATTCCCCATTCAAGTGTCCTGTGCTTGCAAACAGCTACACAAGGAAATAGACAGAGAGTCCCCCAACCGGAATGATCAGCGAGTGTCGTTCCTGAGATTTTGGCCCCAAGAACCTGCTCAGAGGAAGTAATGATAGTGTTAGAGGTTAACACACCCTCCAGGCCCTGCCAGTCATGTGACCACTAAGCAGCCAGGCAGCGGTGTGGCACATTGTGAAAGGCACACCAAGGATTTTTTTCCAAGCAAGACCAATTTAGGGCCGATGTACCGGCAGCACATGACTCAGCAGGCCGTGGCTTTGTTCGCCATGGGGGTCTTTGCTGCCCATGTTAACCAGTCATCTTTCAGGTTTCCTGCCAGGCCTGTCCACCCCACAGAACACAATAGGTTGTTCTACAGTCTGAAACCTACATCACCAATAACACAAATCGAACAGGCAGAATGGGAACTAGAACCCAGGTCTCCTGATACGCAGAACCAGGCTCTTTCCACTAGACCGACTGCCAATGGAAAGCAGTGACACCCAATGACACAGTTCTGTCCTTGCACCTACCAATAAGCATACACACACGCATACACACACACACACACAACCGCACACGGATTGTCACTGTCACCCTAACATTCTCTCCTAAACCAACTTACCATCCCAGAAATGCAGGCAGCCTTTGGAAACCCTTGGCAGTAGAGGACACCGTGGAGACACCTACTTAGACAAACCTTCCCCCTTCCCAACCTCCTCTACATCCCTTTGTGAGTTAAAAGCCAATTAGATTTAGAAGCTGAAAATGCTGCAAGAGAACATTATTCTTCCCAAGCAAAGAGTAAACGTTCCAGTCTGTTAACTGCCTGCCGGGCATTGGCAGCATTGCTTTTACACAGAAATGCAGCGCCCAAAGCTTCTCATGTTTGAGATTGTAGGGGCCACACAGGTCGAGAAATTCGGAGAAAACAGGGAGGGATGTGATAGGGAGAGAACACAGCCAAGTAGAGAGCAGGTAGCAGTGGCCCCAGTGGAGGATGAGCTAAACCGAGGCAGGCCCACTGTCAGAGAATCCCAGAGCAGTCCCCCAGCACCACCCTACCCAAAATGGAGGCTGGGAGAGGAAGAGTTGCACAGGAGTGGGAATAAAACTGACACAAGTGGAGGGAAGCATGGTAAGCAGTGTCTGTGTTTAGGCTGTCCGTCCTCTGATCCACTGAATTAGCTGAGTTCCAAATTCACAAGACACACTGTCTCCAACAGTTTAACTGGGCGGGCCACCCTCTGCTCCAGCTTCTTGTCTTTCCCAGACACTGGCTGCCATCCTTTGCTGTGGAATGGTCTTATAAGGAAGGTTCTGCTTCTGGTCCTTTCCATAGCCCCCCTTCCCCCGCCTGAAATCTCTCCAGCAGCTCTCTTCTAGTGGGGAAGAGAGATTGGCTAGATCAGAGGCTGGGTATGAGAAGGGGAGTCAGCTGTGTTCAGCTGGGCACTGGTTTAGTGTTCGGAGCAAAAAGGGTGACCTGGATGTGTGTATTCCACTTCCCATGCCCCCAGGAGTGTATGGCAAGCCTCCCCCCCCGCCCCCCCACCAGCCCCGAGTCTCTAGAGCCCCAGCATGAAAGCAGTTTGAGCTGGTAGAAAGAGCATGGGCCTGTGTCCAGAATATTCTGGCTCTGCTGATTGCCTGCTGTGTGATGGGGCAAATCATTTAACTTCTCTGTGCCTCATTTTCCTCAACAGCAAAGTGGAGATTCAATACCCATTCTCTCTCTTACTTAGTTTGAGAGCCCTATGTGGGACCGGTACTTTGTCTCATCTGATTACCTTGTATCCACTTGACAAAAAACACATTCATTATTATCATTATTATTATATTTTACAATATAATGATACTATATCATTATCATATAGTTCACTGCACTCAGTGGGTACTCAGTAAATACTACTACCAACACAACTGCCACCTAAGGCAAGTCATTTGATTTCATAAGCATCAGCTTCCTTAACTGTTAAGCGGGAATAAAAAATGACTGCCCTCCCTACCTTCCAGCAGTATTTTAAAGCTGAAATGAAGGTCCCCGAAGTGAAGATGCTCGGGAAAGAAATCGAGAAAGGTCCTATTCAAATTCTAGCCCTTCCTTTTTAATTATCCAAGTTCAGAAAGAGAATCTGCAGCAAACCTGAAGGGAGCAAGCTAATGCGATCAGCTCGCATCTGGGTCCCCGGTTGTCCTGACTCAGAGACAGTCTGCTGCCCAGGGTGGTCTCGTAGGATCTGAAGCCCATTTAGGACATTAATCCATTCCCAGCGGTGGCAGTGCCTTAGAGTGGCTGCTGATCATCACGTCTCTAGAGTCTCACTGCAGCAGGGAGAGCCTGACTAATTGAAAATCCTGGATAATTCAGAAACTTCATTTTCAACACTTATCTCCACCTCCCTTCCATCTGATGTCTCCTGGAGTTTTCAGGGGGTAACGGGTCTTGGCTGAAAGTCAGTGGCTGGGTGGAAAGAGTAGGGAGCAGGCTGCTCTGCTCCGGGCCCACCACAATGAGAGGGGCAGAGAAGGATCCAAGCGGCTTTTCTGCCCAGTGTGAAGCATTGGAGTGCTGGCTTCTGGAATGCTTAGAACCTGGACAGCACCTGTCAGGGCAACAAAGGAGGCTCCTTCCACCACAATACTTTAAGTTCTTAATGTGTTTCACAATGTCCTTGTGTTTTCATATCATTGGTCTTTATGAATTTTGTTTCATTCTTTTGTCCTGTGCCTGTCACCAAAGCTCCAAGCCCTCCCTCCTAGGGCCAGGGACCACAGCTCATTCATCCTTTATAATTATTATAATAATATTTATATATAAATTATAATAATGATAATTGTGGTATTTGTTGAGCTCTTGTCCTCCCTTCAAAGCTCTACTGAGAGCTCACCTCCTCCAGCAGGCCTTCCCAGACTGAGCCCCGCTTTCCTCTCCTCCCCATCCCCCAGCCCTACCTCCTTCCCCTCCCCACAGCACTTGTATATGTTTGTACAGATTTAGTACTCTAATTATTTTACTTGTACATATTTACTATTCTATTTATTTTGTTAATGATTGGCACCTGTCTACATGTTTTGTTTTGTTGTCTGTCTCCCCCTCCTAGGCAGTGAGCCCATTGTTGGGTAGGGACCATCCGACTTGTTGCCGACTTGTACTTCCCAAGCACTTAGTACAGTGCTCTGCACACAGTAAGCACTCAATAAATATGATTGAATGAATGAATGAGTACTTACTATGTACCAGACACTGTCCATCTACTGAAGGACAGCTGCTTATTAGGCACTATGGTGGTCCCCCATACATATCTTCTCCCCACTGGCTGTCCTATTGCCAAGCCCCTAACCCCTTGCCCCCTGCTTCAACCCTCTGTGCCCCATCTCCGTGCCTCTGTTCTCTCTGCTGGGCCTCTGCCGGTGGTTTTGCTCCATGCCCAGTGTAACACATATGGCGCCATGTGGACTTGTGCGTCCGATGTCCACAGGGCTGCTTCTGTGCACTCTGCTTACACCCCAATATTGCCCACCCCCTGCCAAAGCCTTTGTGCAGCCCCAGACAGAAAAAGCATCTTGTGCCGGGATGGGCCAGATAGTTTGGGAATCAAATTGAAAGATTTTTTTATCCACCTTCAAGGTGGGGAGAGCACCTCCTAAGTGCTTTTTCTTGTAGTCATTATGGTCTCAGTATGTACTAGACATATGATAATTAGATTGGACACAGTCCCTGCCCCATATGAGGATCACCATCTACCTAGTAGAGAGTGGGGGTATTAAATCCCCATTGTACAGATAATGAATCTAAGGCCCAGAGAGGTTAAGTGACTTCCCCAAGGGCAGGGCTAAGATAAGAACCCAAGTCTCAATTCCCAGTGCCAAGCTCTTTTTCCTGGACCACTCAGCCTCCTATAAGGGAGAGATGGAGGCAGGGTGCTTCTATCTTTGATCACAGAGTATAGAGCATGGATGTCCTCTGGGACTATCGCCGGTGCCTAGTTTGGGGATCCATTTCTGCATTCAGAGGGTGCTCAGTCCATACTGTTCACTGATTGGCAGATGACTGATTGGAAGCAGTGGGGCCTAATAATAATAATAATGATGGTATTTGTTAAGCGCTTACTATTTGGAAAGAGAACAAGCCTAGGAGTCAGAGGACCCGGGTTTTAATGCCAGCTACATTACTTGGTGGCTATGCAATCTTGGATAAGCCATTTAACTTCTCTTCTCCTCAGTTTCCTTAGCTGTAAAATGGAGATTAAACATCTATCATCCCTCATGTGGGACAAGGTACTTTGTACGACTTGATTATCTTGGATCTATTCTAGTGCTTCATATAATGATTGGCTCATAGTAAGTGCTTAACTTACTCCCCAATTATTATTACTATCTGGACACACCATACTGGCTGTCTAGGCAGCACGCTGGAGATGGCTGTGGGCATTCTGCTTCCATGATTGAGGTTTTCTCATTAGAGATTTGCTATTTCAAGCAAAGAATTTGCTATTTCAAGCAAGGATGTGGCCCTTTTCCCCTCCTCCCACCCTGGGCTGCAAACGTAGGTTTCCTTTTTCATCTCTTTCCCTTTATTAAAATTTCCTCAAACTGACAGCCAAGTGGCCTCCTCCGCGTCTCGGGGTGGCCTCAGGGTAGCATTTGTTCTTTCTCCACTGATTCCTGGCTAGGCATATATGTAAAGGTAAAATGAACTCACGTTCCAACAGTCCCTCTCTGCTTGTTTATGACCCCCCATGCGAGGCTCGCTGAGATGCTGCAGCATCTCTTCCAGCCACTCTATTTCCATTTCCAGTCCTGGAAGGAGACCCTGCCTCTGAACGCCAATCCAAGTCCCAGAATTTCAGGGCCCAGGGGATTTCCTGGTGGGTGATCTTTGACCTATCCCTCTGGACATCAGAACCCAACAGGCTGTAATGGCCTGCCTATAGACTGTAAATCTGCTGTGGACAAGGGATCATGTCTACCCACTCTGTTGTACTGTATTTTCCCAAGTGTTTAGTGCAGTGGTCTGCACACAGTAATTGCTCAATGAATACTATTGACTGATGCACTGATAGATCATGATGATCATTTACTGTGAACTCCAGCTCTGGGAGCTGACTGGTTTTGACCCCACATGACCTGGGGACACCTCATTATTACAGAGAAAAGACCCTTCCCAGTACTGAAGTGTGGAGACCCAAGGGGCTGCTTCTAAAGAAAACTCTTCTCCAGGTGGAGTTAGGAGGTGAGAATGGGGAACATTGTTCCTGGCTAACAGGAACAGGGAGATATAGAAACCTTCAGATAGAATAGTGCACTCTAAGTGCTCAGTAAATACCATTGATTGATGGAGGGTGGGGGCTTTGTGGAAACTACATTCATTCATTCAATTGTATTTAATGAGCGCTTACTGCATGCAGAGCACTGTACTAAGCACTTGGGAGAGTACGATACACAGACACATTCCCTGCCCACAATGAGCTTACAATCTAGAGGATATGTTTGCTCACCAAATCCCTTAGCTCCAGGATAAAGTTTGAGGGGGTAGACTCCCAACAAACACAGAGAAACACTTTTCACCCAGAATTAATCACGTGGGAAACTACAGGGAGCAAAGAATCTGTGACAGTGTAGTTAAGGGAAAGAAAGTCAGTATGCTGCTTGTTAAATCATTCCCCTTGTTCAATAAGGCCCTACCATCAAAATGATCCTCTTCCCAACCTGTACCACTGTCCAAAACAGGGTTTTTCCTCCTTCAGTGGAATATGTTGGAAACATCATCATTCCCCCTGTAGGAGAAACTTGCCCCTTTGGTAACACCTCTAACTGCCTTTCAACTCTGTTCATTCACCCTCTGTTTATTGCACAGAGAAGCAGTGTGGCTTAGTGCAAAGAGCCCAGGCTTGGGAGTTGGAGTTCATGGGTTCTAATCCTGGCTCTGACACTTATCAGCTGTGTGACTTGGGGCAAGTCACTTCACTTCTCTGAGCCTCAGTTACCTCATCTGGAAAATGGGGATTAAGACTGTGAGCCCCAAAAGGGACAACCTGATTACCTTGTATCGCCCCTAATGCTTAGAACAGTGCTTGGCATATAGTAAGCATTTAACAAATACCATCATCATCATTCTACTACCAGATCCAGTCAGTACTTCCTACATAACATTTCCTAGTGCTGCTCCCTCCTCTCCCTCCAAATTACCACCACGCTTGTCCTATCATGGTTGGTGTCCTATACCATCCTCAATGAGAAGTCTGGATCCTCATTTGTCTACCAGCCTCTCCACACTTCCCCATATATCAGCCACTGCACCCTGGATTATCTTTTTAAATTTTCAGCATGTTATAGCAGCACATATTTCTCCACTTCACAAAAATTTTCAACACCTACCTATCTCCTCCATGTCAAATAAAAAAAACACAATACCGTTGATTTCAAGGCTCTCCACTGACTCCATTTTCTAGTGAGTCTCTTCTTGAGTTACTCCCCAGGTCCGACTCTGCTCCAAGACCACCCTAACCGTACCTCATTCTGGTCTCTCCCACCTCTAACTCACTGCTCACCCAATTCCACAGCCTGGAACTGCCTCCCTCTTCAAATTATCCAGCCCTAGCTCTCCCCATCTTCAAAGCCTTTCAGAAATCTAATTTCCTCCAGAAACTCTTATCCAATGAATTCCCAATATACCAAGTTGCATCAGCACAACAGCCATGCTTCATTTATATATGTATATTTATTTCTGCCTGTGTACCTCCTGAAATTACAAGCCCTCAGAGGACCACATTCAGGTCTTTCTTCTGGTATATTCACCCAGGTATGCTGTACAGTTCTTAGAAAACATTAAGAGCTCAATAGATGCTACTGATCATTAAAGAGAAGGATGTCCCCGAGCTATCAAAGCCCTGGTTACAAGGAGAAATAACTTGAACTCTAACCAATTTCAAAGAAGAGTATCAGCAAGTTTAGTTAGGTTGGAGGTGCGTGTGGTGGGGGGAAGGTCCTAGTTATACAGAAACTAATTGTAAAATCAGTAGAATCAGAATATATATATATATATATACTGGTGAGAGACTTTGGTCTAGTGCCTACAGCTGCCAGAACCCAGAAACGTAAGGGAAAAATAGACCACCAATTAGGAAGGAATCAGGGTCCAGAGGGTGGAGAAACACTGATGGGGTTTCTTGCTTAATCCAGATTTCACGTTATAAAACAGACCACCACGGGTGGGTCAAGAGGGGTAGACAAATTAGAGGAGTTAACTAAATTGGACTCAAGAGCAGGAAGCTGGCGGTGCAAGGTTTTGACCCCTTTTCCCGTTCTAAGTTGCTCAGGGTTGGAGGGAGGAAAAATATATATATTCTCTGACTGAAAAATGTCACCTTCAACCTGATGCTGAAGCCGGCATTTACCAATCTCCCTGTCAGGGTGACAGCCTGACAGATAGCAACCTTAGCAGGGCTCAAGTTAAATCGCCACTATAAGTCTTGCAAAAAGTTTTTGCTCTTAAGACTTTGTCATCGAGACAGGTTAAGGGATGGGGCGTAATGCTTTTCTAAATGGGATGGAGACCGAGACCCATTCTACCGGGTGCTGGAGACTGAACCTGGGACATCCATTACCTCAGGAGAGCTGGCTGACAGGAGCAAATCAGCCAGACTCGTTCCCACCTGTGGATGCGACTAGCTCATTTCTTCTCTGCTGATTCAGTTTGACTCTCCCTTTCGGATCCTGAACGGTTCATGTGGCTCTCAGAGTTCCATGGTATTAAAAAGCATTTTGGTGTCTCCCGGACAATCAGACCCCAGAGTCAAGGGTTGGGGCTTTGCTTATTTTTCTTTTCAAGAAACTCCAGACAGGCTCTGGTGTCCTTCTTTTTGCTTGGTCATTGCTGTTTCCTCCATGATTGATTATGCATCACAAGTGTGGATGGAGAAGCTGTGATTGCCTTAACAACCTGAACCTGCAGCTGAGAGCCTATTCCCCTGTGAGCAGCCTCAGCTGAGGAGAGGGCCCCATGTGCCCCCCCTTGCTTAATTGATTTCATTTGGACCCACCCATCTAATTGCAGCTGCTTTTTGAGCTGCCCCTCACTCCAGAGAGGGCTCAGCTTGGGCCTGTGAAACTCATAGCCCTGGGTTGGGATAACCTTGGCTGAGTAGAATTCTTTAACTGGCTTTTGTTTCATCTCTTTCCCTTTAAAAAAAATGTTATTTGTTAAAACACTTACTATGTGTCAAGCTCTGCTGTAAGCTCTAGGGTAGATACAAGTTAATCACATTGAATACAGTCCCTGTTTCATTTGGGACTCACAGTCTAAGTACTGAATCCCCATTTACAGTTGAGGAAACTGAGTCATAGGAAAGTTAAGTGACTTGCCTTAAGGATACAAGGCCGACAAGTGATGGAGCCAGGATTAGAACCCTCTTTCTCCTAGGCCTGTGCTTTTTCCACTAAACCATCTGCTTCCTAATCTCTTTCTTTTCTTGTTACCTTCTTTTCCTCTCATTCTCTCTTTGCTCTCCTCCCTCTCCTTCTCGAGCAATCAATCAGTGGGATTTACTGAGCACTTTCGGTTTGCAGAGCACTGCACTAAGCCTTTGGGAGAGTATGATAAAATGGAGTTGGAAGATGTGTTATTTGCCCACCAGGAGTTTACAGTCATGAGGGGGAGACAGACATTAAAAAAATACAGATATAAGTATGGTGGGGCTGAGGGTGGGATTGATAGCTGCTTAAAGAATTCAGATCCAAGTGCATAGGTGATACAGAAGGGAGCGAGAAAAGAGGGCTTAATTAGGGATAGCCTCTTGGAGGAGGTGTGATTTTAATTAGGGTTTGAAAGCGGGAAGAGTGGTGATCTGTTGAATAAGAAGGGGGAAAAAGTTCTAGAAGGAGGATATTGGCAAGGGGCTGGTGGTGAGATAGATGAGACTGAGGTACAGAGAGTAAGTTGGTGTTAGAGGAAATAAGCATGTGGGCTAGGCTGTAAGGTAGGAGGGGGTGAGCTGACTGAATGCTTTAAAGTGGAGGTGGATGGGCAGCTACTGGAGGTTCTTGAGATGTGGGGAGACGTGGACTGAATTTTTTTAGTAAAATGATCCAAGTAGCATAGTGAAGTATGGACTGGAGTGGGGAGAGACAGGAGGCAGGGAGGTCAGCGAGGAGGCTGATGCAGTAATCAAGGTGGGAAATAAGTGCTTGAATCAGGGTAACCTCCGTTTGGGTGGAAAAGAAAGGGTGCATTTTTAGCAAGGTTATGAAGGAAGAACCAAAGGGATTTAGATTGAAAATGTGGGTTGAATGAGAGAGATGAGTTGAGGATAATGCCAAATTTATGGGCTTAGGGAAGATAGTTGTGCTCCCCTTTGCCTTCTTCCTTTCTTTGTTCTTTCTTTTCTGCCTTCCATTTCTCTTCTTTCCTCTCTCTCCCTCTCCCTCTGTCCTTTCTTTCCTCTCTCTGTTCTTTCCCTCCTCCAAAGCGTGAGGCTCTCTCCGACAAACAGGTGCTCTTAAGCCAGAGTTAAGTTAGAAAATCAGCATGGTGCAGAGCTTTTAGAGGGCATACATTCTTCAGCCTCCTGAAAACCATAAAAACAAATCTTCAGAAATGTCACCTTGCCTCCGGCACTTCAGACAAGAACCTGAGTATTTTAGTGGAGCTGTCTGGAGCAGGAAAAAGGAAGGGGGCAGAGAGGGGGCAGCCCCTTTGACAGGTGAGCAAAGTGGAGATGAACAGGAGTGGGATGGTTCCACGCTGGTTGTGCGAAGAGGCCAGAAAGTAACGTCTCCCTCTTAGGCATGCTGTGTTGTGGCCAGGGTAGTCTGTTGCCTGGGGTAGTGGTGACTGATTTCTATTCTAAAGGCCCATGGGCCAGGGGGATTTGGGCTGGGTGGTTGGTGATCTGATTGTATGTGAATTGCTTCTAAATTTAAGGTTGTTTTTTGGCAACTTCCCCTAAACATTTTATTTTATTACCAGGACCTGGAACCCGTTGTTTGTGAGCTCCTTGTGGGTGGGGAACATTTCTACCACTCTATTATATTGTAATAATAATTGTGGTATTTGTTCAGCACTAAGTATTGGGGTAGATACAAGATAAACAGGTCCCACATGGGCTTCACAGTCACAAGTATTGAATCCCCATCTTGCAGATAAGGGAACTGAGGCACAGAGAGGTTAAGGGTCTTGCCCATGGTCACACAGCAGACAAGCAGCAGAGTCAGGATTAGAACCCAGTTCCTCTGACTCCCGGGCCCGTGATTTTTCCACTGGGCCATGTTGCTTCACAAACACATGTACTGCCCCAAGGGTTTAGCACGGTGCTCTGCAAATAGTAAGTGCTTAATAAATAGCAGAGAAGTAGCAGGACCTAGTGGATAGAACATGAGCTTGGGAGTCAAAAGGACTTGGATTTTAATCCCGGATCTGCCACCTGTCTACTCTCTGACCTTGGGCAAGTCACTTAGCTTCTCTGTGCCTCAGTTGCCCATCTGTAAGTAGGGATTAAGACTGTGAGCCCCATGTGGGACAATGGGCTGTGTCCAATTTGACTAGCTTGTATCTCCCCCAGCAGTTAGTACAGTCATTTAGTCACATATATGCAACACTTAGTGCCTGGCATATAGGAAGTGCTGAAGATATACCATAAAAAATATAATTGATTGATTCCTTGATTGATTGATTCCATTTCCAAGGGTGCGGAGCAAGAGAGTTGAGGTTAGAATACTAAAACTGGTAGCCATCGGGAGAATGGGGACTTTCATCCTGTGAGCATTGAATAGAAGCAGGAGGCCTAGTAGAAAGAGCGTGGGAGTGGGAGTCAGAGGACTTGGGTTCTAATCACATCTCTGCCACATGTCTGCGACCTAGGGTGAGACCCTTATTCATTCATTCAATCAATCATATTTATTGAGCACTTACCGTGTGCAGAACACCGTAGTAAGCGCTTGGAAAATACAATGCAGCAATAGAGACAATCCCTGCCCACATGGGGCTTACAGTCTGGAAGGGGGAGATAGACATCAAAACAAGTAAACAGGCATCTATATTCATTCATTCAATCGTATTTATTGAGTGCTTACTGTGTACAGAGCACTGTACTAAGCATTTGGGAAGTACAAGTCGGCAACACATAGAGCTGGTCCCTACCCAACAGCGGGCTCACAGTGTAGAAGGGGGAGACAGAGAACAAAACAAAACATATTAACAAAATCATCATCATCATCAATCGTATTTATTGAGAGCTTACTACGTGCAGAGCACTGTACTAAGCGCTTGGGAAGTACAAATTGGCAACATATAGAGACAGTCCCTACCCAACAGTGGGCTCACAGTCTAAAAGGGGGAGACAGAGAACAAAACCAAACATACTAACAAAATAAAATAAATAGAATAGATATGTACAAATAAAATAAATAAATAGAGTAAAAAATATGTACAAACATATATACATATATACAGGTGCTGTGGGGAAGGGAAGGAGGTAAGATGGGGGGATGGAGAGGGGGACGAGGGGGAGAGGAAGGAAGGGGCTCAGTCTTGGAAGGCCTCCTGGAGGAGGTGAGCTCCTCCAGGTTATTTATTAACAAAATAAAATAAATAGAATAAATATGTACAAATAAATAGAGTAATTAATACATACAAACATATATACATATATACAGGTACTGTGGGGAGGGGAAGGAGGTAAGGAGGGGGGGATGGGGAGGGGGGGAGAGGAAGGAGGGGGCTCAGTCTGGGAAGGCCTCCTGGAGGAGGTGAGCTCTCAGTAGGTCTTTGAAGGGAGGAAGAGAGCTAGCTTGGCGGATGTGCAGAGGGAGGGCATTCCAGGCCAGGGGGAGGACGTGGGCTGGGGGTCCAGGGTGGGACAGGCAAGAACGAGGCACAGTGAGGAGATTAGCGGCAGAGGAGTGGAGTGCGCGGGCTGGGCTGTAGAAGGAGAGAAGGGAGGTGAGGTAGGAGGGGGCAAGGTGATGGAGAGCCTTGAAGCCGAGGGTGAGGAGTTTTTGCCTGATGCGTAGGTTGATTGGTATATAAATGAAGAGAATTATATATACATACACACATCAAAGCAAGTAAATGAGCATCAATATAAATAAATAGAATTATAGATGTAGACATATATGCATAAGTGCTGCCTCAGTTATCTTATTGGCAAAATGGTAATTAAATCCTACTCCCTCCTACTTAGACCATGAGCCCCAAGTGGGGCAGGAACTGTGTCCAACCTGATTAACTTGTATCTCTGTCCCAGTGCTTGGTACAGCATGGTACAGCACTGCTTGAGAAGCAGAGTGGCTCAGTGGAAAGAGCATGGGCTTTGGAGTCAGAGGTCATGAGTTCAAATCCCAGCTCTGCCAATTGTCAGCTGTGTGACTTTGGGCAAGTCACTTCACCTCTCTTTGCCTCAGTTACCTCATCTGTAAAATGGGGATGAAGACTGTGAGCCCCCCGTGGGACAACCTGATCACCTTGTAACCTCCCCAGCGCTTAGAACAGTGCTTTGCACATAGTAAGTGCTTAATAAATGTCATTATTATTATAACAGTAAATACTTAAGTATTATAGTGATGATAATGTTGATGCCGAAGGCTAACAGACACCAAACTATCTATGGTGGATTTGATTCCATCTTGCCTGGAACGTAGGGGTGGGGGGAGGGGTGGAGCATGGCCCAGGCAACCTCAGCCAGGTGTGTTCATCCTAAATTTATGCATTTTTAGGAATGTATGTAGCCACTGCTCTTTTTCCAAACAGTTCCCCTCCCCTTCT
The DNA here is from genome assembly GCF_015852505.1 of Tachyglossus aculeatus. Classification (NCBI taxonomy): domain Eukaryota; kingdom Metazoa; phylum Chordata; class Mammalia; order Monotremata; family Tachyglossidae; genus Tachyglossus; species Tachyglossus aculeatus. Next base: position 68,711,827 of record NC_052076.1, read on the forward strand.
CTCGCTTACCCTCCCTCCCTTTTTCCTACATTCCTCTTGGTCCCTCCCTTTCTCTGCCCCCCACCCCCTCTCTGGCATATAGAAGTCATAGTAAAAGTATTGATTAAATGTTTAACTCTATGCAGAACACGGCACTAAATGTTGAGAAAATATATACATGAAAGAGTTAGATATGGACCCTAGCCCTTCAGGGACTCACAGTCTAAAAATAGTGTAGGGAAGGGTTTGCCGGCAGACACAGTAAAAAAGATGAAGCGAGGTAAATGTGAAACAACACAAGTCAGCATAAAAGTACAGACTCCAACAAGTCCAGCAGTAAAAGGGTCCTGTAGGAGCTTCAGGGTGCTGCCATTGAGAGTCCAGGCACATCCAAATCATAAGGCTTTTAAGTTTATAGATGCTGAATGCTGCTGGCAGTTAATAATGATGGCATTTATTAAGTGCTTACTATGTGCAAAGCACTGTTCTAAGTGCTGGGGAGGTTACAAGGTGTTCAGGTTGCCCCACGGGGGGCTCACAATCTTAATCCCCATTTTAAAGATGAGGTAACTGAGGCCCAGAGAAGTTGTGACATGCCCAAAGTCACACAGCTGACAATTGGCAGAGCTGGGATTAGAACCCATGACCTCTGACTCCAAAGCCCGGGCTCCTCCCACTGAGCCATGCTGCAGTTCAATCTCCACAGCCCCACGTACACAGGGTGAGCCGGGTGCAGGGGCTCAGGGTGTCGCGGTGATGTCTCTGATCCTCGATCCTTCAATATCTTCTGACTTGGGATGTGTCAGCGGCGCCACTGGGACCTTCACCCTGGCTAATGTCAGGTGACCAGGCCCTCCTCCCCCACCAGCTGGCAATGGGAGGCTCAGAGCTTGTACCCCCGGGCTGGTCTCCCCACTGGTTTGGTTGCCCATCAGCCCTCTGGCCCCCTTGACCTTCCTTCAGGAACCTGGAATCCTCCCCAGGCCTCTTGGTTTCTCAATCCCCCCTGGCCCCCTCCTCCTTCCCACCCAGTGTCTCTGGGATAAAAAGGCTTTCGCTCATCACTGTGAGATTAATATGCCTGAAGATGACTGTGATTATGGCATTAAGCAAGGCGCATGACAGCTGATCTCTCGGATCACCTTCCCCGGGCGTCAGACTCCACACTTAATGCCAGATTTATCACCGGCAGCCTCCCCAAGGACCTCTGGGCCCCTCCTGGAAGAGGAGACAGCCTGAGGCTGAGAAGAGGCTGGCCTCAGGACTGAGTTTCCTCGGAAAAGAAAACGCGGAATGTCGGTACCCCCTACTTTAAAGGGCTAAACAGAACAAGAAGAAGCATTGCTGTTCCCGGGTTACAAGAGGGAGTTGGAAGTCTGGAGGGGAGGGGGCCTAGCCCTGCTCCTGGGCCTTCACTGAATCCATGTGAGAGCCAGAACACTGAGAACTTGGGAATCAAAAAACACAGACAAAAGCCAGAACTTGAGCTATTCAGGGCACAGACCCTTATGTGACCCAGCTTGTATCCACTATGCACTCTCACTCTAGATCTGTTCTCTTATGCCTGGACCTGCCCTTCAGCTTTATAGCTCATCACCTGTAGGCTTACCCTCCTCCCCTTCCCCATCTCCTCTCCTCTCCTAAGCCCTTCCATCCTCTGTGAGATGTAACGCCAAGGGTCCAAGGGGTAGTGGGTGGCCAGGAAACTTGGGTGAATGAAGAACCAGGAGAGACCAGGGGTATGAGGGTTAAGGCAAGAGGGGATGAGGCCAGGGACGACTTTAAAGCTGAAGAGCGGTGAAGGCCCAGCTAGTAGGAAGGAAGAATCTGAAGATTATGACTGCAGAGCACTTTAACATGATTTCCATTCAAATTATTGTGAATTGGACTCGTGAGAGTGCTCAGGTGAATGGAATTTGGAACCGCCACTGCCTGATTAAGAGAACACAGTGCTACGAAACATCACAGGCTTCAGAAACACTTAGACATGCCAGTATTAACTATTCTAAGACTCCAACAGGTGAAGGGGATAGGAAGGTGGGAACAAGTTGGGGAGGTAAACAAGGCAGTAGATACTGCTTTGGAGAGCGTGGTGTTGGGGAGAAAATCTGGCTGGCAGGGGCTTCCGATGTTAGCGTTACACCCTGTCCCACTGGCCCTCCTCCCAATTTCTTCCATGGATTACCTCTCACCAGAACCTCTGCCACTTCTATGCAGGGTTTGGAGTTGCTGGACAGTTGCAGAGAGGCCAGAAACTACTAAAGCATACACACTTTCACACACACGCATGTGCGTCTTTCCAATAACAGCCCTCCTGGAGTGTTAATACCCTAGGTAATGAGAATCCCCACGACAACCACAGCTATTGTTTGGGGCCTGAGGAGTCCCTCCAGTTCCCCTTGGACTTTGGAATAAAGTCAGCTGATAGCAAAAGGAAGATTTCCAGGGGCTACTGGCAGCAAGAAGGATCTCTGTGACTAAGCCAGCATAATCAAGCAATCAATAGTATTTTCAGGGAACTTTCTGTGGGCATTACCTAGTGGAAAAAACCCAGGCCTGAGAGTGTGAGGACCTGGGTTCCAATCTCGTGTCTGTCACTTGCCTGCTCTGTGACCTTGGGCAAGTTGATTCATTTTTCTGGACCTCAGTTTCCTCATCTGTAGAATGGGGATTCAATACCTGTTCTCTCTCCTCATGTGGGACAGGGACAATATGCATCCTGTTTATTTCATATCTAACCCAGTGCTTAGTACAGTACTTGGAATATTTTAAGCAGATAATAAATACCACAAATACTACTAAGAGGGTGGGAGAGGAAAATAGTAAACATAATCCTTGCCCTCAAAGAACTTATGATCTAGGGGGAAGATAGACCCTAAAAAAATTAGAGATAGTGGAAAGAAGTAGCATGGAAAGTTATGTACATAAATGTGACAGGGAGGAGGGTGGGTCAATCAATCCATGGTATTTACTGAATGCTCACAGTGTGCCAAGAGCTAAATGCTTTTGTGACATAGGGGTACTGAAATGGCAACTGTGGGGAAATGGGGTGTGCTCAAGATGAGCTGAGCTGCCAAGTGTAGTTCAGCCTGAATCCGGTGCTGGAAATGCTGAGTAACTGAGTTGATGAGGTATGGGGTGGTCCTGGGGGTCTCATTGCAGTTCATTGGCAAGCTGTTTCACGCCCATGATTCAAGGCTAAACAAGCTACTTCTTTAATAACCATGGAAGCATTCAAACAGGCTGAGGGGAAGTCTGTTTTCTGTGTCCATTCTGCTGAGCTCCAACAATCAACGTGAATGGGAGCTAGCTGTGGAGATGAGCCTTCATCCTCTCCCTCTGACCAGACTGCTTTAAAAAAAAGCTACATTGCTTCCTCTAATGCCACTATTAATATGGCTTTAAGTGGAATGAGGGTTGGTTCTTCCAAGTTACCCAGCAGCTGATGAAATTCTGCTTTGAGCACCTCTGGACTTCCAGTCTAAGCCAATCTCGTCAGAGGCCTGGCTGGGGATAGCTCAGTGGGATGGGAGGTGGGGGTGACCAGCAAGGATGTTGGAGGTCATCTCAGGGCAATCCTGACCTAACTGATGGACAGTGAGGGCCTGGCCTGCTGAGCCTGGCCTATGTGGAGAGCTGACATGGGAGAAAGCCACAGCATCTCATTAGCATCATTAGCTTGAGAAGTAGTGTGACTTAGTGGAAAGACCATGGGCTTGGGAGTTAGAGGATGTGGGTTCTAATCCTGGCTCTGCCACTTGTCTGCTGTGTGACCTTGGGCAAGCTATTTAACTTCTCTGTGTCACAGTTACCTCATCTGTATAATGAGGATGAAGACTGTGAGCCCCACGTGGGACAATCTGATTGCCTTGTATCTGCCCCAGCTCTTAGAACAGTGCTTGGCACATAGAAAGCAGTTAACAAATACCATTGTTATTATTATTATTATTATGTATTATTATTAGCAGCTTCCTGGGAGACTTCAGGTGCAGAGGGCCCTGGGGACAACTGTCTGGTGAAAGCTCTCAGCAGGAACATCAATGCAGATTGACATGACTTTTATGGGAGGGAATGCCATTATTATTATTATTATTATTATTATTATTATTATTATTATTATTGAGAGCCAGTTGAACCATCATAATAGGTTAATTAATTAATCAATTATATTTATTGAGTGTTTGCTATGGGCAGGTCACTGTACTATTTGGAAAAGTACAATAAATATAGGAGGAACATTTGACCTAGTTTCCTTCTCCTTCCTCTGGCTTCCCTGTTCTGAGGTCCTGAGAGTGGAGGAATGAGGCCTGAAATGGTCTAATCTGGCCCTATCAGCTCAGGCCCTGGGAACTGAGAACTCAGCACTCAGGAACTGTTCTAGGTGGTGAGATCTTCTAGGTGGGAAGACTTGGTCTTCCCATGTACCAATGATCACTGTAGCACCCAAACCTGACCCCTCCAGTAGCAGAGGGGAAAATGAAGGTGGAGCAGAATGCATAGCCTCTGTTAATCTTAGGATGTTAGGACTGTTCTGTTTCCTGGACTGGGAAGGGGATAGGAAAAGGGAGAGAGCATTTCCACTGTGACCCTGAATTACACTTGCTGAGCATATGTACAAATGCAACTCTTAGTTGTTTCTGGATTTGCCTTCCCCTCAATTCATCAATCAATGGTATTTACTGAGCTTTTATTGTGTGCAAAGCACTATACTAAGCTCTTGGGAGAGTTCATTACAACAGCATTGGTAGACATATTCCCTTCCCACAGCAAGTTTACCATCTAAAGGCAAGCTTACAGTTTCTATTATAAGCTCCCCGAGGACAGGAATTGTCTTAAATTTCCATCTTCCTTGTTTTTTTCCAAGCACCTGGTCCCACTGTAGATAAATTGTTGTTCAAAGCATATTAGTGATGATTATGATGATCCAACCATCAATCAATTAATAGTATTTATGTAATGCCTACTGAGTGTTGAGCCCTGGGTTAGGGCAATAGAGTCAGTAAACCCAGTTCCTTTCCTGAAGGGGCTTTCGATCTAGCAGAGGAGTCAGACACAACATAATTTACAGACACAAGGAAAAAAGAACAGTGGTGGTGATGGCGATGATGACAGAACTCTCTACAAACCAGAGAAGGGAATTATGTAGAAATATACTGGGAATTAGACAGAGACTGAGCAGTTGGCAGAGCAGCCCAGATCTCAGAGAGACCTTGCAAAGTCATCTAGTCCTGCCTCTGCCTCCATGTGGAAGCACCCAGTAGGCGGTAAGTTCCTTGTGGGCAATCAATCAATCAAGCAATTGTATTTATTGAGCGCTTACTGTGTGCAGAGCACTGTACTAAGTGCTTGGGAAGTACAAGCTGGCAACACATAGAGACGGTCCCTATGCAACTGTGGGCTCACAGTCTGGGCAAGGGTAATGTCTTTAACTTTCACCGTGCTTTCCCAGTTGCATGCTAATGCATGCACTAGGTTCTCTGTAAATATCACTAGAAGAAAGAATGAGTGAACTCCTGCCTACCCTTGTGTTAAACTCTCATGAAATGGAGATTCTGCACTGTCCCTTGATAACTTATTCCAATTATCCAGCTGTAGTGTCTGGAATGTATCCTTCCTTCCTCTTGCTTCTCCCTCTTATTTTACCCTCACCAGAAACCAACTTCCTTTCAATTACTTAAAGACAGGTCTCTCTCCAGCTTTCTCTTCTTACAGTTTCAACTGTCTCTACTACTCTACCAAAGTCTCAATAACCCACTGTGTTTTTGTGTCCTACAAACATGTTGAGCTTGTGTTCCACTAAGACCCCTGAGTCTTTTTCCCTCCATCTCCTATGGTCAGTTGAGATGGCTTCTTTTTCCTCCCTAAGGGTATTGCTCTGTCCTAGTCTCCTAGTGTCCTAGTCTCACACTTGATTCTGTTTCAACTTGCCCCCTTGCTCAGCTTCTCCATTAACTCTAGATCCCTCAGAATTCTGTTCCAGTCATCCCCCAAAATATTCCCCAGAACCCAGTGTCAACATGATGAGAACATTTGCTATTCCATCCACCCAGTTATCAGTGAGTAGGACTCTAGATCAATACCTGAAGGCTACCATATGATGGGGATTCCACTTAGCACTTTAGGAGTTAGGTTAGACATTCAGAAATGAGTCCTTGCCTTTGTGTACTTGGGGGAGACCTGATGTTGTTAGGGCCCAACACCCCTTAAGACAGATGACTGAATCAGCACGGGGCAAAATGAAAGTCACTTTGAAAAACATTCTTACAGAATTTACATTTTTGTTGGTGGCCCTGATGAAATATGGCTCGTTAGCCAGCTAATGGTAGGAGTTGCTCTGAGGACTTATTTTTTTGCAATTAGCTGGGGAGGAAGGAAAAAGTGCTGTGTAGAAGGTAAGCACCCTCTGACGGATCTCCTTGTGGGTTCCCCAGGGCTGTAGGTGAACTCTGTTGCCTTTCATCTTGCTGCCAACCTGCCTGGATTCTGGGGTGCCCTGACCCCCACACTGAGTGGCAGCAAGCCTGGAGGCTAGTTTCCAGTCGGGCCCATTGTGGGCAGGGAATGTATCTGTTATATTGTACTCTCCCAAGCACTTAGTACAGTGCTCTGCACACAGTAAGTGCTCAATAAATATGATTAACTGACTGAAGGCAGCTGTTCCCAGGATGCTCTGTCAGAGAAGTGGGAGAAGGAGATGAGCCTTCAGCAGATGGAGGAAACATACTGGGATCAGAACATCATTCTCCACCTAATAAAAACATTGATGAAGGAGTGAAAAAGAGACAGGTTCAAGTAGTTGAATGTCTCCATACCATCACATGTCTGATAGACTCTTCCCACTAGGTTCCAGTGAACTCTTTTTCCCATGCTTCCTGGCTGCCACTGAACTGGCAAGGATGTATCCTTTGTGACCCAATACATTGCAAAGCAAACATAAGTGATGTGAATTAGCGATTCCTCCCTCAGTGGGCTCCGAATATCTCCAGGTTGGTGGGCTCCTGGACCACCACTTTGGCATCCCAAATCAGGTGTGCCAGGGACAGATTCTGTGTTTGGTGCAGCATAGTGGTTGCTTGGAATTCTGCTCGCCGCAACAAAAACTGCTGAGGCATATCAGAAATAGCAGGGCCCAGGGCCTAGGACCACTACACCTCTCATGACACAGACACTTTGCTTTTTTAGTATATGGTATTTGTTAAGCACAGATCTATGTGCTGGAGTAGATACAAGTTAATTAGGCCAGATACAGTTCCTGTCCCACATGGGGTTCACAGTCTAAGTCAAAGGGAGAACTTGAATCAAAACCCATTAAGCAGTTGAGAAAATTGAGGCACAAAGAAGTTAAGTGACTTGCCCAAGGTCACATGGCAGGCAAGTGGCAGAGCCAGGAGAAAAATCAACTAGGTCAAAGAATCAAATCAGCTGATACAGAGACTTTCCTCAGTAGACGTTTTGGATGGAGGCTCCATTTCAATGGCAACCGACTCTCTCTGGTTCTGTTCTGCAGGAGAGGGTACTAAAACATTTGTGGAGAATGAGGCCAAGGATGGCATGAGGTGAAAGACTTGGGAGATCACCAGTCCAGTTCTTGATATAAAACAGGGAGTGGCTGGAGGAGGAAGAAGAAAAAGAGGAACAAGGAGGAAATTAGGAGCAAAAAGGGGATGCAGGGGAGAAAATGGAACATGACAGACCCCTCAAATCCAGCTCCAATTTTCATCTTGGAAAATAAGGCTGGCCCCAGGTCTGGGGCTACAAGAAATGAGTACCTGAGGGAAATTGCCCTTAGTCTGCCCTTACAGAGTTCCTCTACGTTTGCAGCCTTGTTGTTTGGGCAGTGAGGAACTACTCTGACAGTGCTACTGTCAGGACTAGAGTTCTCTCAGCAGAGAAGGAAGTGGGGCTGGGGATGGAGGAGAGGGAGATAGAGGAATTGGGAGACGGGGCCTGGGGCTAGTGCAGATGCTGTGAGTCAAGGCACAGCTTTGAGGCTCGAAGGATTTGCGAGGCTGACATTCTCATCACGTGCCATCTCTATAGGAGTTCAATATGAAACAGATTAGTGGAAATTGCAACCTCGTTTGAGTGCTGGAGCGATGGCATTCTTAAAACCAATATTGAAGCTGGTTCTCCTTGGGGAAAAAAGGGCAGGATGGGACAGTATTGGTAACAACTAAAGAGCTGAACCCTCCTCCTCTCCTCCCTCCCCTTTCATCCCCCAGATGTTCCTCCAGATGCCAGGTGATGTGAGGGCAGTCTCCCCTTTCCCATCCTACCTGTTTGATGCTGAGCTGGAGGCTTCTCTCACTCCGGCTGCCCATCTGGCTTTTGGCTGCCAACTTGGAAATTTGCTTTTTAGTAAATGAAATGCTTTCGATCACAGCTGTTAATTACCAGACGATTATTAAAAAACACATATTGCCGGCTGAAGTTGGAGGAGGCTGCATCCGGCCCGCTGGCAGAACCTCAAGGGGTTCTGGGGCACAGCCCATGAAGGGATTGCACTGACCAAAGGGAGCACCGCTCAGACTGACCTCATCCCGAGCTCTCCCTTCTGATGGGAATGTAGAAAGTGGGCCCGGATGCTTTGCAGAAGGCGGTCCAGACTTTTTCCAGCCCGGCATGTAACAGAATCTTAAATTGCTTCTCTATGCCTAATGACCAACTCCGAAGGCCTTCATCTGGGGGACTGTCAAACTCCTCTCTGATGTGCTGAGTAAGGCCTGGGCACTAGGGTTTTCTGAGGAAAATAAAAGCCAAGGTCCAGCAGAAGGGCCCTAATAAATTATAAATCAGAAAAATTGGAGCTCTGAGAGAGAGGTGACTGGGCTGGGTTAGGGAACAGATGGCAGTGGCCTAGCTGGGCATGGAGTGGGGGAGGGGCAGTCCGGGTTATGGAGGCGTGGGCGTTTCTCTCCACCTGAGTGGAGATGTCGGAGATTCCAGGCTGGGATAAGGAGGGGTGGCAGTAGCAGAAGTGGGGAGTGTGTCAGGAGAGAGTGGAAATCGGGAAGGAAAGGGTGGATCAAGCTGGGTGGAATGGAGGCTCCTGGGGCTTGTATATCTCTTTTGAAAGCTCCCACTGGCCCCTTTCACATGCCTATTCCTTAGGCACCGCTTCCTAAAGCCCCCCATCTCACAGGCTTAGAGACCAGCAGTTTCTATGCAGCAACCACACTGTTACCATCTTGATGCCAAGTAAACTTTCCAGGAGCCATTTCCCTTTTCAGGTAAACAGTATTTACCTCACTCTGGTGAGGGACTGGCTAAGCTGATCTAACTCTAATAATAATAATTGTGGTATTTGTTAAGTGCTTCCTATGTGCCCCCCTTCGAGACTGTGAGCCCGTTGTGGTCAGGGATTGTCTCTCTTTCTTGCTGAACTGTACTTTCCAAGGGCTTAGTATAGTGCTCTGCACACAACAAGCACTCAATATGAATGTTTGAATGAATGCCAAGCACTATAATAAGCACTGGGATAGATACAAGGTAATTGAATTGGACACAATCCATGTCCCACATGAGGTCCCCTGTCTTTATCCCTATTTCACAAGTGAGGTAACTGAGGCACAGCGAAGCTCAGTGACTTGTCCAACTTCACACAGCAGACAAGTGGCGGTGGAGCTGGGATTAGAATCCAGGTCCTTCTGTCTCCCGGGTCTGTGCTCTATCCATTGGCCATGCTGCTTCATATTGGGGGTACCTGGCCGGTCCTGCCCAACCATAGGAGCCCTCAAGTAAGATGATCAAATGTCCTGACAGGGGTAGGACAGTTGGTTATGTTTCGATGGTTCTGTCCCCTTCCGAAAGGCCTACAGTGGCATCTCTTAGAGACCCACTTTGGACTGGTATGGCAGATGGGGTTAGGCTAGACTGCAGTAGCTGATAGTGGTGGGAGCGGAAGTCTCAAAGTCCCTGCCGTCTTCTCTGCCACCATTGCTCATATGCCTTCTAGGCCATCTATGGCAATGCCTGAAATGGGTTGAAAAATATCTGGTTGGACTGGAGAACCCCTGCAATTGACTGGAAAGGCCTGGTGACTCAAGGGAAGTGACGACAGTGGGCACAGGTTCTGGTACTGATGCTAGAGAAGCAGGGTAGGGCCACCCTTCCCTTCCATATCCCTATCTCTCTTCCCCTTTTCCTTTGTTTCTACCCCTCTCATCCCTTATTTCTCTCTTTTCCCCACTCCTTTCACCATTCCCCTCTCCCCTCTTTCTTCTCTGCTTGTCTCCACACCTTCTTTCTCCTCCACTCCACCTTTTCCAGCCCCATCCTGGGGGCCATATGTCCTCTCACCTAAGGTCAATTCATGGTCCCAGGTGGTTGACTGCATTTTGGGTGATTTCTCTGCCACTTTCAGGGATGCAAACACAGTCTGCTTAGCATGCTAGTTTTAGGGGAGCAGAGAGGTGAAGTGGGAGACTGAGGAACAAAAGGAGAAAAGAGCAGGTCCACCATTTCACCATTCCAGCATCACGATTGGGCATCAGGTCTGCTCTGGGCAATCAGGAGCCGAGCACAAGGAAAAAGACAGACACCATGAGCCTCCTGCCTTGTCTCCATGAGACCAACCTACAGTGGCCATGAAAACCAGGCTGAATCGCACCAAAAACTCTCAAGTAGTAACCAGTTCCTTTTCAGGGGACTGGAACTGTGATATGGGTTGAGCAGAAGATAGTATCTGCTTAAAAGTTTTTTCATCTTGTTTTTTCTTCTTTTTTTTAAGTGCAGTATCCATGTTCTACATACTTCCCAGGAATGTTGATAACTGTGTCTGTAATACACAGCATGCCTCCAGACACTGAATCCCCTGGGAAGCAAACCCAGGGGAATAGAAAATGAGAAACATTAACTTTAATTTAGGCCTGCTGCCTGCTTTCTCTTAAACTTGTTGCCTGATTTCTATTGGACCCTGGGCATCCACACTAGGGTAACCTGTGCTGGGTGGGCCTTTCAGTCTGGTTCAGGCCAGCACCGCAGATTTGGTCCCTGTGGCAGAGCCATTGCCAGGACTACAAGCCTCTTTCCCTTGGCTGCGTTGCAAACAGCACTAAGTTATTATCTTCTGCCAAAAGGGAGACAAGCCAGAGTGGCTCCTGTTTATCCTCTGATATCCAGTTCATTTAATGCAGTTTCAAACATAATCAAACTTCAGTCTGGTCCATTTGTGGAAAAGAAAGGTTAAGGCCACAGGGAGGTTCCAGTCACCAGTATGCCAACTTCCAGTGGTTGTGTCTGGATGTGTGTGTTTGCATGCGTGTGCATGTATATACATGTAAGTGCATGCACACACTGTTTATGCATGTGTCACGCTTTCTGATTTTCTTCTTGGTCCAGAGGATGCAATCAGAGTGGACTTGGCCCTGAGCACCAGAAGGAATATTCCCTCAATGAAATGCCCAGGTGGCAAGTAGGCAGGAAGGCGGGGCAGAGTAGCAACCACGCTGGAACACAGGCTGGTATCCGAGCACACATAGGCAGGTACACAGGCAGGCGTCCAGCAAGCATTCAGGATGATGCTCAGGTGGGTACGCAGACAGGCATGCAGAAGGCATACATGCAGGTGCATGGGCAGACACACAGGCGAGTGCACAGCAGGCATACAGGCTGGTATATAGGCAGGAACACCAGCAGGTATACAGACTGAGGACACAGGGTGATGGTGCCAGGGATATCCAATGCAGGGAGGAGAGCCTCTGGGAGGAATAGGGAAAAAGTCTATTTGAACCCAACTTTGAGAAAATTAGGGCTATTTTAGGTTTCCTGGCGTCGGTTCACTCCGTTTGAAGTTTAAAAATGTCCTGTGGCCTGAATCATTAAACTTTTCTGGAGCCTTATTACACTGCAGCTGAAATACCCCGGAATCCCAGGCCAATACAGACACAGTGGTTGCATGATGCCTCTTCTGATTTCCCCTCCACACTGCAAATATGCCCCACAGTCACCACCTCCTAAAAGCAACAACAACAACAGTAATAACAATAACATTTCAAGTGCTTAGTACAGTGCTTTGCACATGGTAATCACTCAATAAATACAGTTGAATGAATAATACTGATAACAATAACAATAGTAGTAATAATAGTTTTATTTGTTGAGCGCTGACTTTATACCAAGCATCATGCCAAGCACTGCACAAAGCACTTTCTCCCCATTGTGCTCCAGTCTCTGCCCCTCTTTCTCCACCATGGGCATAGTCATTCATTCATTCATTCATTCATTCAGTAGTGTTTATTGAGCACTTACTGTGGCAGAGCACTGTACTAAGCACTCCACCTCAGCATTAGTGCATCAGCTGACCTTCTATATTTGTACAAGGGCTATGAGCAGGATGCGTTTAGCCTCAGTCAAGTGCTTTAAAATCTTCAGAAATAAACTGCTGCTCAGGACTCTGATTATTGTAGCATTATTATCGTTATTATTATTAATAATAATAACAATAAAAGTAATAATAATGATGGATAGTATTAGCATTACTGACAGCACTAGATTCCCCCATGTTACTGCACACAATCATTGTGATTATTTTCCTTCTCATTATTCCTCCTCAATCGCCCAGGGACTGTTCAGACAGTTAAAATCCAATAATAACTGCGACTAATAATTAAAATAATTCCATGCACACAGAAACACACTAAACAAATACAGAGATGCCGCACTGACATAACCAAGGCTGATTGCTATCTGACAGGTCCTCATAAGATGAAGGCAGAATGAACACCTCCACTGCTTTCTGAGAGCTCACTAAGTCTCTTCTTCGATGGTTTCTCTGCCCTGGAAACCTAGGGGAGGCAGTGGATTATGTAACACTTATTTAGCTGATCCTGCCCAAAAACGACTGCAAGAAAAAAATAAAGGCCTTTCATTGCAAGACCCCAAGCTGAAAGCTCTCTTCCCCCAGCAAGAAGCTGGCAGAGCACTCCGGCTCTCCTCAAGGATGTCTTCATTCTGAGCAGAGAAACCCATGTGTTGAGCTTTAGGCATGGTTCACACCTCATTTACCTCCAGTTGGCTGGGCTGGGTGTTTCATTCCCCTTTCCCCATTTTGGGACATGCTCTTCCATCTCTGAAGTGGGAAATGACACAAAGCCCTGTTGTTTTTTTTAAAAAAAGCGATACGGTTGAACAAGCAGCATTCATTCATTCAGTTTTATTTATTGAGCACTTTCCGTCTGCAGAGCACTGTATGAAGTGCTTGGGAGAGTACGATATAACAATTCACAGCCATTCCCTGTCCACAGTGAGCTTACAGTCTAGAAGGAGAGGCAGCAAAACATAAATAAATAAATTACAGATGGGTACCTAAGTGTTGTGGGGCTGGAGGGGAAATGAATAAAGGGAACATGTCAGGGCAAAGCAGAAGGGAGTGGGAGAGGGAAAAGTGGGGTTAGTCAGGAAGGCCTCTTGGAGAAGGGGTGCCTTCAATAAGACTTTGAAGCAGGGAGAGTGATTGTCTAACAGCAGTAGGACCCTCTCCAAACATGCACATTTTGTCAATCAGTCAGTCAATCATGGTTATTGAGCGCTTACTGTGTGCTGAGTGCTTGGGAGAGTACAATCAACAATAAACAGACACATTCCCTGCCAACTATGAGCTTACAGTCTAGCAGGAGAGACAGATATTAATATAAATAAATAAATGACAGAAATGGACTAGGTGCAGTGGGACTGGGGGGATCCTAGGCTACTTAAAGAGATGAGTCTGGGCCCAGACCTTAAGAAGCCTATAGTCTTGTGTGGGAGATAGTCACAGAGAGACAGACAGTCATAAAGAGATATAAATAGGTGTTAATGGGCGCAGAAAGAGTTGGAAGGGGAGGATCTGGTCCGTGGTTTGGCTGGAGGGTCAGAATTACTGGGGGTGTTTTTTGAACAAGTTGTTGGTTTTGTTTTATTTTTAATGATTTTTGTTGAGGGTACTGTTAATAGATACAAGATAATCAGAACAGACACAGTCCCTGTCATTCATTCATTTATTCAATCATATTTATTGAGCGCTTACTGTATGCAGAGCACTGTACTAAGCGCTTGGGAAGTACAAGTTGGCAACATATAGAGATGGTCCCTACCCAACAGTGGGCTCACAGTCTAGAAGGGGGAGACAGAGAACAAAACAAAACATATTAACAAAATAAAATAAATAGAATAAATATGTACAAGTAAAATAAATAAATAGAGTAATAAATACGTACAAACATATCCCACATGGGACTCACAATCTAAGGAGGGAGAACAGGTACTAAATGCCCATTTTACAGCTGAAGAAACTGAGACAGGGAGAAGTCAAGTAGAAGCAGTGTGACCTAATGTAAAGAGCACAGGCCTGGGAATCAGAGGACATGGGTTCTAATCTCGGCTCCATCAAATACCTTCTAGGTGACCTTGGGCAAGTCACTTAACTTCTCTGTGTGTGCCTCAGTTTCCTCATTTGCAGAATAGGGGATCAATACCTGTTCTCCATCCTACTTTGATGATGAGCCCCATATGGAACCTGATTTCCTTGTGCCTACCCCAGCACTTAGTACTGTCCTTGGCACATAGTAAGAGCTTAACAAATACCACAGTTACTATTATCATTATTATTATTATTATTTCTTGCCCCATGTTACATAGTAAGCAAGTGGCAGAGCCAGAATAAGAACCCAGGTCCTCTGAAAGCCAGGACTGTGCTCTTCCCACCAGGCCATGTAGGAAGATAGTCTTGTCTGCATGCCTGCAGTTGGTTCACACCTCTTAAAGGCAGCTTAGCTTAGCAAAAAACCCTTGGAATTGAAAGTCAGGAGACTTGGGTTCTAATTGCAACTCCACTGCTGGCTTGCTGGGTGACCTTGGGTGTGTTATTAATCTCTCTGTGCCTAGGTTTGCTCATCTGTAAAATGGAGATAAATACTGGTTCTCCCATTCCCTTAGACTGTGAGGCCTGTGTGACACAGGGGCCACATCCAATCTGACTACTGTGTTCTGCATACAGTGATTGTCACACAATAAATTGTTTAATGAAGCCTTCAGTATTATTTACATTCAGCCTCCCAAAATGTACCTGGAAGGCATGGGTACTGTCTGACTTGAGGACTTGCTATTCCTTTATCTTCCAATTCCATTGAGTATAGTGGCATTATTATTCTTATTCTTATTATTGCTTTAATGGTATTTGTTAAGTGCTTACTATGTGCCAGGCACTGTACTAAGCACTGGGGTTGATACAAGCTAATCAGGTTGGACACAGTCCCTGTCCCACATGGGGCTCACAGTCTTAATCCCCATTTTACAGATGAGGCAACCAAGGCCCAAAGAAGCTAAGTAACTTGCCCAAGGTCACACAGCAGACGAGCGGTGGAGCTGGGATTAGAATCCAGGTCCCCTGACCCCCCAGGCACATGCTCTTCCTGGTAGGCACACTGCTCCTTGAACGTACTTTGGAATGTGTCTCTGAGGCAAGAGGAGTGAGTTTGAACTGGCTGGCTGAAATGAAGGCAGCATAACTGAGAGAAATAATAATAATGATGATAATAATGGCATTTATTAACTGCTTACTATGTGCAAAACACCTTTCTAAATGCTGGGGAGGTTACAAGGTGATCAGGTTGTCCCACGGGGGGCTCACAGTCTTCATCCCCATTTTGCAGAAGAGGTAACTGAGTCACAGAGAAGTTAAGTGACTTGCTCAAAGTCACACAGCTGACAATTGGCAGAGCCGGAATTTGAAATTTGAAAGAGCCGTGGCTCTTTCCACTGAGCCACGCTGATGGAGCACCAAGGTTATCCTGCAGCTCTGCCTTCAGGGCTTGGCAACTGACAGGGCACAAATCCTCTCCTCCTGTTCCTGAACCCCTCTGCAGTCTCACTGTTACCTCTTCCATCTCCCGCCCCCACATCCTCCTCTCAGGGCCAGGGTGAGGTATTGGCAGGGCAGTGGGTGAATTCTGCTCCCGGATATCCCCAGCATGCCTTCCAGCCTTTGACACGCTGTGAGCACCGCGGAATGAGAAAAAAGAAGCCTATATTGGACCTCTACTTAGGCCGCACAATGGCACCGAGTCAAAAGGAACCAAGGCCACCTTGCCCTCTTCTTCCCTCCCTCCCGTCCCCTCCCTCCTCTTCATATCAATCAGCCCAGCGGCGGCTGCTTCCCCAAATGGATTGCACTTTCTGTTCCATTTCATTTGACACTTCATCAGCTGGAGATGGCTCTGAGACAGCATTCTGTCAACTCCTGAGATGCATTCCCCACCTGCCAGGAACCGCTCGCTACCTGGCTCGGCAGCGCAGGGCCCAGAGAGAAAGCGGGAAAGTGATGTGATTCTCCTGCAGAGAACACACTCAATCCCATCCCAGGATGGAGTCGGGGGGGTTAGGATGAGCCGGAGAGGCAGAGAGAGCCTACCAAACTTCCTCACCCCCTTGCCTCCCAGAGCCCAGTCCCAAGAACCTGAATAGAGCACAAGCCTGGAAGTCAGCGGGCTTGGGTTCGAATCCTGCCTCTTCCACTTGCCTGCTGTGTGACCCTGGGCAAGTCACTTCACTTCTCTGTGCCTCAGTTTCCTTGCCTATAAAATAGGGGTTAAATGCCTGTTCTGCCTCCTGTTTAGACTATGAGTGGAAAAGGAACTGTGTACAGTCTGCTTATGTTGTATCTACTGCCGCGCAGAGTGAGAACCAGTGTGGCTTAGTGGACAAAGCACGAGCATGGGAGTCAGAAGGGTCTGTGTTCTAATCCCCACTCTGCCACATGTCGGCTGTGTGGCTTTGGGCAAGTCACTTCACTTCTCTATGCCTTGGTTCTGTCATCTGTAAATAATGGGGGTAAGAGTGTGAGCCCCTTATGGGGTAGGGACTGTGTCCAATTTCATTAACTTGTATCTACCCCAGCACTTAGAACAGCCCCTAGCACATAGTAAGTGCATAACAAGTACCATAATTATTATTATTATTGTTATTACAGTTCTTGGCACATAGTAAAGACTTACAAATACCACACATTGTTATTATTATTATCATTGTTATTAGGTTAGTTGGAATCAAAATCCACCTTGCATTGTTTCAAAGGCTAAAGGTTTGACTTCTAATCTACTTTGGAGCATGTTCTCTCTCTGTCTCTCTTTGTGTGTCTCTCTCTCTGCTTCTCTCTCTATTTCTCTCTCTCAAGCTTCTCCAAAACATAGACGGTTAAATCTTTGTGCCCAGTTTAGAGGCAGCACCAACCTTCCAGGATACTGCCATCATCAGTTCCGACGGGGGGCTGAGCTGGCACCCCGTGCCCCTTGCTAAGAAACACTGGCTGCTTCTGGGCCCACTGCCATCAAGCTTATCATGCTTCTTTTCCCCGGAAGCTAAGATACCGAGGAGCATCCAGTTCACATTAGATTGGATCCTGGCTCCCAGCAGCTCTGAACATTCGGGGGCTGTGGGAGGCTCGGACCAAGCCTACGTGAACCAAAGATGGTGGGAGAGGAGTACGGGAGGGGTGGATGCTTCAGTCAGCAGAAAATGGGCCCAGAGCAATTCCCATCCATCTTTCCTCTGTTTTCTAGCTCAAAAGGGGAGAAAGCAATGTGAAATTCCAAAAGTTTTAGCTTTGTAAATTGGCGGTGTGGTAGGTGAGGAATTCCCCAGCCCCTTTAGACTGTAAGTTCATGGACAGGAAATGTGTCTACCAACTCTTGTTATATTTTACTCTCCAAAGGAGCTAGTGCTTAGTGCAGTGATTTCTGTGGAAAGAACTCAATACATATGATTGATCAATATTTCTTGCAGGGACGATATGCTGTCTTTCAGCCCATCTCTGGGCTTGCTTTCTGTGTGGTTTTTTGGAATATTTGTTTCTTTTTTTTAGTATGGTTTCCTTTTCCAAAGAGCATTCACGTATAACCTCAAAACACCTGGTTTCTAATCTGGGTTCTAATCCCAACTTCACCACTTGTATGCTGTGTGAGTTTGGGAAAGTCATTCAGCTTCGCTGAGCCTTAGTTACCTCATCTGTAAAATGGGGATTAAGTCTGTGAGCCCTATGTGGGATGGGCACTGTGTCCAACCTGATTAATTTGTATTTTCCCCAGAGCCCTGTAAAGTACCTGGCACATATTAAGTACTTAACAAATATCACAAAAAATTCCCTGTGATGTACGGAGAGATTGCTACTATTATGCTCATTTTACAGATGGGGAAACTAAGGCCCAGAGACGTGCCTAAGGTCACTCAGTAGGCCAAGGCAGAGCTGGGATTAGAATCCAGGTTACATGACCCCAAGCCACCTGCTTTTTCCACTAGACCATATTCTAGCTCTGCCTCTGGCCTGCTGGGTGACCTCAGGAAAGGGATTTAACCTCTCTGTTTCTCAAATTACCTTGTCTGTAAAACAGAAGATCTCTACTCTCCCTCTCTCTTAGAGAAGCAGTGTGGCTCAGTGAAAAGAGCCTGGGCTTGGGAGTCAGAGGTCATAGGTTCTAATCCGGCTCCGCCACTTGTCAGCTGTGTAGCTTTGGGCAAGTCACTTCACTTCTCTGTGCCTCAGTTACCTCATCTGTAAAATGGGGATTAAGACTGTGAGCCCCATGTGGGACAATGTGCTTACCTTGTATATCCCCCAGTGCTTAGAACAGTGCTTGGCACATAATAAGTGCTTAACAAATACCAAAGCTATTATTATTATTATTATTATTATTAATATGAGCTTCAAGTGGGGCAGGGGCTGTGTTCAATCTGACTGTTTTATATGAACCCCAATGCTTAGCCCAGAACTTGGCACATAGAAAGTGCTTAATAAATGCCATAAATATAATGGTTATTATGATTGCTGTTGTGATCGTGCATATGCATGACATAAATCGGCCAGCAAGTCACCAACAGCGTGTAGTTATGAGCTATGCACATGATCCTGGGTAGTTAAACTGAAGGCAAGCTAACAGGCATGTTCCCTGCCCTCTGAAAATTCAAATGGCATAACTGTGTATGACAACTGTGCTTCCTCTTTTAGAAAACAATTACTGCAGAAAAAGCTGGGACCAAGAGAATGGGACCAGTATGAATCCCCAAGGAGACAGAAGAGTCATCCAGATGGTGCAAATCACTAGAGAGAATGCCCCAGCTTCAATCATTTGGTGGTATTTATTGAGTGCCTAGTGTGTGCAAAGCACTGTACTAAGTGCTTATGAGAGTACTATATGACAGAGTTGATAGACATAATCCCTGGCAACAAGGAGCTTACAGTCCTAGAGGGGGAAACAGATAATAATATGAATAAATTATGGATTGGGCCATAAGTGCTGTGGGGCTGAGGGTGGGGTGAATATCAAGTGCTTAAATGTTGAAGGGGAAACCCTCTGGTGCGCTCTCTCCACTGATCCATTTCATCCTCCTTTGACCAGAATCTCATGCCCTCAGTCATTCAGTTCAGAACCTGTCAGCCAGGCTAAGGAATTTGAGAAAGTACTTAGCTCCATGACCATCAGAGACCCAAACTCTAAACCTCCATTTTCCAGTACAGTTGATAATTTTTCCTCTGCTCTTCTCTTTGGTGAAAGAGAAACCATTTCAGTTATTTGTTTTACTGTACATCTATTTTTATCTGATATAAACTGTGTTGGTTTTTCAGTTTTCTTATTTGTTATTTGATTTGCCCTCTAGAGCTCAGCACAGAGCATCAACCACAATTTTACTTTCCCTTCCAGATCTAGAAAGAAGATGGATAGAGTTGTGCTTTATGATGTCCGTGCTCACAGTGCAGGCAATATTTCTCTCTTTCTTTCTCTCTCACTTTCTCTCTTCCCTCCTTCTCTTTCTCCCCTCTTTTTTCTCTCTTTCTCTTTCTTCTCATTTCTTCTCTTCCTTTTCACCTCTTTTGGCTCTCTCTTTTCCTATCTTGCTTTCACTCCACCTCTCTAGCACTTCTTCCTCTCTTTCTCCCTTCCTTCCTTCTCCTTCTCCCCCTTTCTTTCCTCTATTCCCTCTTTCTCCACTTTACCTCTCTCTCAGAGGTTTGGTGTCTCAGACATTTTCCACATGGAAGCAGATTTCTGCCCCAGAGAAGACAAAAAAACAATTCCGGCAGACACGCAGAGCGATATCAATCCTGTCTCTCAGCCGACAGCGAGATTGCCGTGGGTTTTCATCTTCCCCATCCTCTCCCCTCAGCCTTGCTTAGCTTTGGGAGCTAAATGGCTCCTTTTTGATCTGAAAATTAATTTCGAGAAAAAAAGAAATATGCTTGCACGGAGGCCAAATTTGTGTTGTCTCCTAGCAGGTCTGTAATTACACTGTAGATCAAACTGACTCCTTCATTTTCAGGGCTTTTCTCTCGCTCTTCAATGTCCCTGGGATCGCAATGATCGCCAACAGCGATGGTTTTCATTAAGAGCGAGTGGGAACGGGGATGGATGATCATGGCTGGCTGAGCTGCTCTCTCACAGGTGAACCAGTACGGATCACCGGGGTACAAAGACCCAACTTGGCTAGGCTTACACACACTGAGGGGGCATCTTCCATCTTCCCAACTTGCCAATTCCATACAAACTTACTAACCATCGTCTGCACTTAATAATAATGATGATATTTGTTAAGCACCTACTGCATGCCAAGCACTGTTATAAGCACTGAGAGAGATACAAAGTAATCAAGTTGTCCTATGTGAGGCTCACAGTCTTAATCCTCATTTTACAGATGAGGCAACAGAGGCACAGAGAAATGAAGCGACTTGTCCAAAGTCACACAGCTGACAGGTGGCAGAGTCAGGATTAGAACCCATGACCTCTGACTCCCAAGCCAGTGCTCTTTCCACTGAGCCATGCTGCTTCTCTGCATTTATATATATATACATATATATATATGTATGCATTAATATGTATTCATTTATATATATGTATATATCCATTTGCAACACTGCTGCCTATAGCCTTAGTCAATTATGTAACCAATTATTTATTTTGATTACTTCAGCTGTTACTATTTTCATATATACTGCCCTTATTTGTGTGTATCTCCTTGTGGGCAAGAAATGTGTTATTTCTTTGTAATGAACTTTCCCTAGCATTTAGTACAGCACATTGCTTCCCGTGAGTGTTCAATAAATACTATGACTATTACTGATTGTCCATGTTGAGCTTTTATAGGGAAGAGCCAAGAAGATGAATTACTGGGGAAGGTTGGTTAGGAGATGGCCATGCACATTTCCTCTGCTACCTCTTTTGGGGACAGAATATTGGGCCATTAGGTCATTGGTCTGATTCAGTATGAAAAGATTTCTCTTCTTGGAATCATTTTACTCACAATCAGAACTCTTGAGCCAAGGGGCTGGAGAAGGGACTGCGAGTGCATCATATTTCCTGACTCCTCAGGAGAGTCAGAAGAGATTTTCACCTTATGGATTTTCTATTTGGGGTGAGAGGGCAGAATGACACATTCAGATATGTGCACCACACTAAGGAAGAAGCTTCCTTTTATCTGTGGAAACATCCCACTTGTAGTTGAGCCAACAAAAGAAGACTGGAAGGAATTGGTATCCAGTAAAGTCACTGTGAAGATGAGCAGAATTAGCAGGACTCTTGCATATTCCTTGAATGGTGGGAAAAAAGCATATTGTTACTTGGATACACTGTGGTCAAATTCAGAGAAATTTCAAGAAGATTTAGGATTGCCCAGACCACCCCCATTCCTTCTCACAAGTTTGAATTTCTTGCAGTAAAATGCTTAGTCATTGAGTGCAATTACAGGCCTGAAGTTAAGGCTCTCAAGAGCATATTTCCATCTCTGATAATAAGCTTGTATTGTAACCCAGGGGACACAGAACCCAAGTAAGTTCTTCTCTCCCCAGGGAAAGCACATCTCTTTGCCTCTGCTTTAATATTCATGGAGCCTGGTTATCAATAAATGAGGCAGGATATGGGGTTATAACTTAGGTTAGTCACTTCTGTGGGGGTCCCTAGTCCCCCGAGAAGTTAGGACCATTTCCTCCCAGGAGTTAATATGTTGTGCCTTAGGGGCTTTACAAACTATTTAGCCTGTATCTCTCAATCTTTTTTTTAATTTGATTTGTTAAGTGCTTATTATGTGACACTCATACTAAAAGATAAAAGATAAAAGATCATCAAGTTGGACACAGTCCCTGTCCCACATAGGGCTCACAGCCTTAATTCCCATTCTACAGATGAGGTAACTGAAACATTGGGAAGTTGTTACTTGCCCGAAATCACACAGCAGACAGTCAACCAATCAATGAGTCAATTGCATTTGTTGAGCACTTACTGAGTGCAGAGCAGTGTAGTAAGTGCTGGGAGAGTATAATATAACAGAGTTGGCAGACACATTCTCTGCCCAAAACTAGCTTACAGTCTAGGGGCATTGGGCAGCCATTAAATAAATGAATTACAGATATATACATAAGTACTGTGGAACTTAGGGAAAGGTTAATTAAGGATGAAAATTCAATGTGAGGGTGATGCAGAAGGTAGTGGGGCACGAGGAAATAAGAGGTAAGTGAGAGAAGATCTCTTGAACAAGTCTCAGAGCTCAAATTAGAACCCAGGTCCTCCAACTCCTAGGTCCATACTCTTTCCACCAGGCCACACTGCTTCTGTGAATGTTCGGGTCTCGGCAGCTCTGGATTTTAGCTCTGCCCCTGTCTTGCAGCTGTGGGACCTTGGATAAGCTGCATACTTTTCAGGTTTTCCTTCTGCAAAATGGAGATTACATTTCCTGCCAATGTCACAGGAAAGATATAAAGATGCAGGGGTGCTCTTTACTAGAGGAAACTTGGTCATGGGAAGAAGCACTCAATGAGAAGGCAGTGCCCTCAGACTTCTCAGCACAGGGCAGCTGCCCAGTATCCCCCACTGGCTGCCTCCATTCTCACTTATGAAGGGTTGAAGTTCAGGTGAGGGCAGTAAGAGGATTATTGACTCCAGATATGTACCCAGGTATTTATGCTACCAAAGAACCCCTGATTACTTGGTGTCTAGAGAGCTACTACACAAGCTGGCTGGCACAGGGAGCCAGGGACCCTAGCCTTGGAGTTTGTGTGGAATAAGCTGTCATGTGTAGGGGTGGTCAAGTTGGAGCTTGTCTCTGACCTGCCACCCCTCTAGAATTCCATCTTCCCAAGTCCAGCTTGCCTTCTCCCAGCCTGTTCCCAAACTGCACTAACCCTGGGCAGTGAGGTCCCCAGCCTGATTTCCGCTACTCCCTGGGGACCCTTGAAGCAGCTCTGCATGTCTTTGCCTGCCTCTCATCTTCCACCTTCCCACCCTCCTTCCCCAAATATAGTTTTCCAAGTAACATTGCCCCAGACTGAAAGACTATAAGGATCTCCTCTGCTCCCACCCCACGCTACAACTCAGCCATGGTTTGGGGGTACTGAAAAACCCAGGGTATATGACTTGCTTTCCCACCTGGTTCTGAGGTCACATGTAGCATCCAGTCACCCAGTCATGATGCGTTCTGTGCCACAGACCTGCCAAGGAGGTTTAGATGGACACCAACCTATTCTGGACCCCTTGGCTCCCATGCCCAAGTAGAATAGACCTGCCCTGCCCACAGAGCAGGAACCCAGAAGGGTCCTTTCTGGGAAGACCTCATTCTCTACTCTCTCAGCCTCTTTCCCCTTTGCCTTCCAGGTCGGTGTTTCCCTTCCCTTTCCCATCTTCTCTCCCGCTCGCTCGTTCCCCCTCCCTCCCTCTTCCCCTCTCTTTATTTTTGTGTCCTCCATGCAGTAAAACAGAGCTGCGGGCAGTCAATTTCAAATCAGTGGACTGTGAAAAGCTGTTAGAATAATAGTTTATTGACCCTGGACCTGCAGCTGGAACGGAGGGCAGAGCCACGGCTCAGCCAGAACGGACTTGTCGCAAAGGAGGCTTGATCAGTGCTCATCATTTCCCTGACCTTTAAGGGATAGAAGAAGATTTGGAATCCTCCTGACAACTGCACCGAGCCAGCTCCAGGCCCATGGAGGGGGCCCAGAGACCATAAGCCTGCCCACTGAAACAGGCTGCAATCTGGAAAATAATAATAATAATAATGGCATTTATTAAGTGCTTACTATGTACAAAGCACTGTTCTAAGCGCTGGGAAGGTTACAAGGTGATCAGATTGTCCCATAGAGGGCTCACAGTCTTAATCCCCATTTAACAGATGAGGGAACTGAGGCACAGAGAAGTTAAGTGACTTGCCCAAAGTCACACAGCTGACATTTGGTGGTGTCAGGATTAGAACCCATGACCTCTGACTCCAAAGCCCGTGCTCTTTCCACTGAGCCATGCTGCGATTGGAAGCCACCCTGTGGAACTGCCCAGAGGGTGATTTTTCACTTTGCTTCTTGCATTAAGGAGAACGCAGGCTTCTTGTAGGAAAGTGATAACAGTTAACAGTTTGGCAAATATCATGATCCAGTTTGGGAAGGATATAGATATATAGATGGATATGTAGAGGTCTCTATATAGGACATTTACGACACCGACAGAGGCAAGGCAATGAGTGAATAAAAGAGGGAAAGAGAGAGAGAGGCTGGTCAAGGACTTGGGGGAGTAAGCTTCTTGTGGACAAGGGATCACATCCACAGTTCTCAGTTCTCTGGGAAAATATAATTTTCCCAAGTGCTTAGTCTGGTGCTCTGCACACAATAAGCACTCCATTAATACCACTATTGAGAGAAACAGAAATTCAGTGAAGAGTCCGAATCAGCCTAAGAATAAAAAGAGACACACTCAATGAAAACAGGATTGGTGAAGTAGAAAGGAAAAAAAAAACATTTTTAATGATCTGAAACTAGAAATTGAAATTATTATAAATAGCAAAAGATGATGCAGTGATGTGTAGAATGTCTAACCTAATGATTGAATAGGAATTCATCCATGAACTGAGCAACTTCTTTAGTCATTTTGCGCTTTACATTGGTGGAATAAAATATTTTGGATATATTTAGGTTGGATCATTCAAATTTAAAGGCCTGCAAAATTGATATCCTCTTTTTCTCTTTTTATATAAATGCTTTTGGGGGCAATAGGAAGCCAGGGAGCTCTTTCTTTGAGCCCGTGGTTCTGACCACTAGCACCTTGTTCAGTAGCTGCTCAATAAATGCTGATACTGTGACATGGTTTCCAAAACCAAAATTCCAGGTCCAGAGATTAGCCAAGTGTAGGATTGCTGTCGACTGAGGGCTGCTCATTTTAATCCTCAGCAATGATAACTCCTGAGACCCTGCTGACTTATCAGCTCTATATAGCAGGTGCTCGAAAGACATTCAGAACATGCATAAGATTGATGCTCATCAGGGGTTTACAGTCTCATGGAGTAAACAAACAGAAACTTTTGGTAACTGGCTTTGAGGCACTGCTCAACAGTGAACTTGAACAGTGCTGTCCTCCCTAGGTATCCTAGGTCCTCTCCCCCTACACCATACCTCTCACCCTTCCCTCATCTCGTCAACCCATTCATGTTGTTTCATTTTCATCTCTCTTGCCACCAATCTGTTGCTCACACCCTCCCTTTTTCCTGTAACTCCCCTTCACATTCAGCTGACAACTGCTCTCCCCATATTCCAAGCCCTTTTAAAATCACACCCCCTCTAGGAGGCCTTCCCTGCTTAATCGCTCATCTCTCTACCCTACATCTCCAACAACTGCCACTTCAGCCCTGCCATTCACCTAAGCACTTGGACATTCACAGCCTAATACTGCATATTTTCACCCTCTCTTACTTCCTCCTACCTGCAGTTTCATTTCAGTGACTTTAATTTTAGGTTCCTTGAGGTCGGGGTTCATGCCTATTCATTGTATTACACTCTTCCAGTCACTTAAGTGCAGTACTCTCTACCCAGTAAGCACTTGATAAATACAACTGACTGATTGATTGATTGAATGATTGTTTGATTGAATCACTATTTTGATAACCAGTAAAGAAAGATAATATCCTGGATGCAGTTCTTGAGAAGTAGCATGGCCTAGTGGATAGAGCAAGGGCCTAGGAATCAGAAGAACCTGATTCTAATCCCAGCTCTACCCTTGTCTGCTGGTTTTATTTTGTTTTGCTGTCTGTCTCCCCCTTCTAGACTGTGAACCCGTTGTTGGGTAGGGATTGTCTCTACATGTTGCCGAATTGTACTTTCCAAGCACTTAGTACAGTGCTCTGCACACAGTAAACGCTCAATAAATAAGAATGAATGAATGAATGAATGCTGGATGACCATAGGCAAGTCACTTCACTTCTCTGGGCCTCAGTTACCCCATCTGTAAAATGGGGATTAAGACTGTGAATCCCATGTGAAGCAGCATGGCTCAGTGGAAAGAGCACGGGCTTGGGAGTCAGAGGTCATGGGTTCTAATCCTGACTCTGCCACTTATCAGCTGTGTGACTTTGGGCAAGTCACTTCACTTCTCTGTGCTTCAGTTACCTCATCTGGAAAATGGGGATTAAGACTGTGAGCCCCATGTGGGGCAACATGATTACCTTGTATCTCCCCCAGTGCTTAGAACAGTGCTTGGCACACAGTAAGTGCTTAACAAATACCAAAATTATTATTATGTGGGACATGGACTGTGTCCAACCTGACTTACTTGTATAATAATGATAGCATTTATTAGGCACTTACTATATGCAAAGCACTGCCAGCACTTCGAATAGAGCTTTGGACAATAGTAAGCACTTAACAAACACCATTAAAAGAATCCTTAGGAATGAACTGGATGATGTAATGTTGTGTAGTAACACTTCGATAATGATCAGAACTCAATAAAATTTAACACATTTATGTGGGGTTGTAAAGAAAAAAGAGCCAGGGTAAGATATTTAGTCATAGGGAAAAACAAAGCAAAACACATGGAATGTAGAAACTGAAAGGGATAGCTCAAAAAAAATGCTTCACTCAGCCTTTAAAACACCATCTTGAAGGCCTAGGTAAAGTGTGGGCTGTGGAACAAACAGAAATCATGCCTGACTAACCGGCTAGGTAAATGAGGCCACTAGAGGGAAAAAAACTTCTCTTTTAAAAAATGAAAAGTTCACCCAAGTGAGGAAAACAAGAAAGTCCATAAAGCATGGCAGGTCAGGTGCAAATAGGAAATTAGGTAGCCAAAAAGCTGTCTGAAGAACATTTTGCGAGGGATGCCAAAGCTAATAATGAAAAATTCTTCAAATATTTCAAAAGCAGAAAGCTGGCTAGGGTTTTGACAGTTATGGAGTAAAAGGTGCACTCAGGAATTAAGATGACATAGCCAAGGGGCTCAATGAATTCTTAAGTTTGACTTGAATCGAGGAAGAGTTAGAGAGATTCCTACAACCAAATTCCTTTATAGCAGACAGGTCAGGAGAACTGTATCAAATTCAAGTGATCACGCAGGACAATTTAGACCCAATCAAATTGATGAAACCAAATGCAAGAAGAGGCAAGGAGAGGCATAGCTTAAATCTAAGAAATCAGAGTGTTTGCAACGCCAAAACCAGGGAGCCACAGGGAAGCTTGAAGGTGATGGAGTAATAAAAAGAAAACACTCCACCCAACAAGAGGTAAACATTTGAAATCCATTAACGGGCAAAGTTGTGTGGGCTGAAAATATTGGTAGGTTCATAAGGGATAAATTCATGGAGGTGAAGGAAAGTTTGGAATGTAGAGGGAAAAGTTAAGGAAAAAGTAGATAACACATCCTTCAACATTGTACTGGATGGCTCAGGGGCCACCATCACTGGTTATGACATTGCTTATGGTTTCAAGTTTTTCCTGACACTGCCTTGGATTTCTCTGAGAAATTTAGAGGGGCTTCTCATTTGGATCTTCTACCCTCTCTTTGGCCACCAACGAGCCCCACAGATATCAAGGTGTGAGCCCCTCCGCAGAAGAAACATATTCCACTATCCTTTACACCCAACATGGATCCCCTATAGGGCTAAATCACCTTACAGACTCCATCCTTGATCCCCCCTGGGCAGAGGAGCCACGGACTTCAGGGAAGGGATATTTAAAAGTCCAAACTACACATCGCCAGGCTTGATGGAGATGAGGGAATGAAATAGGCAGAAATTGGATGACGCTTTCTGGGACCATGCCCTGAATGGATAAGGTTCCGCACTAAAGAACCATCCTGTGAGGTGGACAGGTTCAGTAGGAATCCTGTAAATGACTGACTAAAATGGATGGCAAAGTCTTCAGCAAATATCAAGGCACTCCCTGTCAAGTGCCTTCTGGTTTCTAGTGTCACTATCGCACAATATTGCCATCACTGGCTTGTGAGTGGGTTTTTTTCCATAAAATTCTGGCTCCACCCTTGCTCTGCTACGCACCCGTACTTTTCACCAGGCAGGGAGTTGATAGGCAGAGATGGGAGTGCGCAATTGGCACTCTGCACACCATATTCTTAATGTAGGGTCTGGCTCCTGAAGTCTTCATGACTGGATCAAGGGCTAGTCCATCATTTTGAGTGGGAGACCACCTCTCACCTGTGATCTTCTCTTATGTGGCAATTATTCAGGTGCCCAACTCTGGGCTACATTTCCCATCATGCTTTGAATATGCTACTGTAGTTTTTCTGTCACTTCAATAATAATAATAATGATGGCATTTGTTAAGCGCTTACTATGTGCAAAGCACTGTTCTAAGTGCTGGGGCGGTTACAAGGTGATCAGGTTGTCCCATGGGAGGCTCACAGTCTTAAACCCCATTTTACAGATGAGGTAACTGAGGCACAGAGAAGTTAAGTGACTTACCCAAAGTCACACAGCTGACAATTGGAGGAGCCAGGAATTGAACCCATGACCTCTGACTCCAAAGCTTATGCTCTTTTCCACTGAGCCAAGCTGCTTCTCTATCAGTTCATTCAATCAGCTCATTCCAGCCCTCAGACTATCTGTGACCTTTGCTCACCTTCCTACTTTCTTTCAATTTCCTCTGCCTCTGGAACCCCCAAGGTTGATGAACCTAGGGATGGAAAAGGAGGGATGGAGGTTCCTTTTAAATGCATTGGGGATGCCAACTCCTATCTGGGTTTGGGAGAACGAAAATAACCAAGATCGAATTTCTCTCCCTGATTCTCTCCTGCCCTTTAGGCAAGACTCTTAACCTTTCTTGATTTCCCCACCTGTGACTCAGAGGAAATTATCCCTAACTTTAATGGCTGTTGAGAGGATTAGATTGTTAATGTTTGTAAAGCACTTGGAATAGGTAAATGCTAGGCATTATTATATTCAATGCAAATAAATTGCAATTTTAAAACTAATGGATTCTACTAATGAGTTTATCCCTCTAAGTTTGTTGTATTGTAGGAGATCTCCAAAAAATTGGATTTTTTTCCCTGAACACAGATGATTATATTTTTAATACTGTTCTTTCTCTTTCACTCTCTCTTTCTCTCTCAATCTGGCTTTCTCTCTCCCTTCCTCCCCAAGCCTCCTGACTTTAATGAAAATAAAGGAGGATAAAGGGGATAATTGTGTTACTGAATTTTCCCGACTATCAACAGTCTCTTCTCATATGTATTATGGAAGGAAAGCGATAAGGCAAAGAAAGGGGTAAACTCAAATAACAAAAGCTAGAAACCACTCTAAAACAAAGTGGTCTATGACTCTGGGAGTTACTGGTAATTGGTAATGAGGATCTTCCTGACTGGAAGGCTGAAAGGTATTGTAAGAAGAAAGCCTGTTAAAGTCTTTTGGAATCAGCTATATACCAAAATGATTTTCTGAAAAATTACATTGCCCAGAACACTGCTGCAGGCACCTGGGAATAAAACAAAGAACGATTAATTGGAGAATACCTGCCCACGAGGAGCTCACAATCTAAAGGGATCATTTAGATGGAGCTCTGCTTGAGTATAGCATATTCAACTAAATGTTCTTTCTGAACTTTTTCCAGCTCAGATTTTCTCACAATATCATTGTCTGTGGTGATGTTGAGATTTCTAGAGTGAAATTATATATCTTTAAAATGTAAATTCCATGAGGGCTGAAGATTTGGTAAGTGTCAATTTCCAGAGGGTAGGACTGTGGTAAGCACACTTTGACCTCTAAATGATTATTAAACTGTAAGTTTGTTACTCACCATGCTTGAGTTAAAGTGTGTGTACATATATGTCTGTGTGTTGAGGGGCTACAAGTTTCATGTGGTGTGCAACCTGCTTTAAGGTTGTGAGATCTGGACTAACTATAAAATGCACAGCCAGCCCCTGGAGCTGTTATTAATAATGGTGTGTTTTGTTGTGTTTTTGTTAAGTGCTAATTGTGTACCAACCACTGGAGTAGATACAAGATGATCACTGGGGTAGATACAAGATGATCAGAACAGATACAGTCCCTGTCCCACATAGGGCTCACAGTTTAAGGAGGAATGGAGAATGTGTATTACATCCCCATTCTACAGATAAGGAAACCAAGGCCCAGAGAAGTTAAGCAACTTGCCCCAGGTCACACAGCAGGCCAGTGGTGAAGCAGGAATTAGGACCCAATTCCCTGACTCCCAAGCCCCTGTTCTTTCCACTAGACCATGCTGTGTCTATCAGTTCTGTAAGTGGAATACACAAACCACAGTCATAACATCAAATGGCAGACAAGATTACCCACAGAGATGTCCTGAATCACAGTCAGCTCACCAGCATTGGAATAATGCTCACAACAACACAGCCCTGCTAGGTGGGACATGAGAGGAGAATGGATGGCAGCAGGAATCCCAAGCTGCTGCTCTGCGGGGAACTGAAAGGGAGCACATGGAACTCTGCAAGGTGAAAAAATAGAATAAGAACACATCTTAGAGACATGGCTAAACAGTCTCAAACTATGCAACAGAGCAGAGGGCTGTTGAGAGATCACTGCAGAACACAGACCAGCCTAGTGAGCAAAAACTGGGAGAAGCATTAGGATTTGGGAAAACGGGAGGTAAGGAGGGTTAGAATGTAGTCAATCAATCAATCATTCAATCATATTTATCGAGTACTTATTCTGTCCAGAGAACTGAACTAATTCTTTGGAAAGTACAGTATAACTGAATTGTTAGATATGTTCCCTGCCCACGATGAACTTACAGTCTGCAGGGGGAGACTAACACTGATATAAGTAAGCAAACTAAATTAAAGATAGGTATATACGTCCTATGACTGAGGGATGGGGGAATAAAGGTTGCAAATCCTAGTGCAAGGGTAATGTGAAAGGGAGTGGGAGAAGGGGAAATGAGGGTTTAGTCAGGGAAGACCTCTTGGAAGAGAAGTGTTTTTAATAAGGCTTTGAAGGTAGGGAGAGTGATTGTTGGATAAGAAGAGAGTGAGCATTCTAAGGCAGAAGCAGGGACAGGTGTAGGTGAGGGGTCAACAGCAAGACTGATGAGAGAGAGTTACAGTGAGTAAGTAGGTTGGCAGTAGATTTTCAAAGTGTGTAGGCTGAATTGTAGTAGGAAAACAAGGAGGTGGAGTAGGAGGGGGCAAGGTGATTGAGTGTTTTGAGGCCAATGGTGAGGACTTTTTGTTTGATGTGGAGGTGGACGGGCAACAAACTGAATTTCTTGAGGAGTGAAGAAACATTGCCCTGGACATCATTGTAGAAAACTGATCCAGGAAGCGGAGTGAACTATAGACTGGAGTGGGAAGAAACAGGAGGTTGGGAGGTCAGCTAGGTGGCTGATATGGTAATCAAGGCAGGATAGGATGTGATTGAATTAACATATTAGCAGTTTGGGTGGAGAGGAAAGGATGGATTTTAGCGATGTTGCAAAGTTGAAACTAACAGGATTTGGTGATGGATTGAATAAGTGGGTTGAATGAGAGAGAGGAGTCAAGGACAATGCCAGGGTTATGGGCATTCGGGAAGGATGGTAGTGCCATCTACAGTGATGGGAAAGTCAGGGGGAGGACAGAGTTTGGGTGGGAAGATAAGGACTTCTGTTTTGGACATGTTAAGTTTGAGGTGACGGGAGGACATCGAAGCAGAGATATCTTGAAGGCAGGAGGAAATGCAAGACTGCAGAGAGGGAGAAAGATCAGGGCTGAAAATGTAGATTTGTGTATCATCCACATTGAGGTGGTAGTTAAAGCCATAGGAGCAATGAGTTCTCCAAGGGAGTGGGTGTAGATGCTAATATGATTGAATGAATGAATGAAGTTAGGGGTGGGAGACCATGAAGGAGAGTGAGAATGAGTGGCCAGAGAGACAAGAGAAGAACCAGGAGAGGACAGTTTCAGTAAAGTGAAGGTTGGATAACGTTTCCAGGACAAAAGAGTGGCTGACAGTGTCAAGGGCAGCTGAGAGGTTGAGGAGGATTAGGATGGAGTAGAAGCCATTGAATTTGGCCAACTCAGTGGTTGCCCATCCACCTCCACATCAAAGAAAAACTCCTCACCATTGGCTTCAAAGCACTCAATCACCTTGCCACCTCCTACCTCAGCTTGTTACTCTCCTTCTACAACCCACTCTGCACACTTCACTCCTCTAATGCTAACCTTCTCACTGTGCCTCGATCTCACCTATCTTGCCACCAATCCTTCACCCACATCCTGCCTCTGGCCTGAAACACCCTCCCTCCTCAAATCTTACTGACAATTACTCTCCTCCGCTTCAAAGTCTTACTGAAGTCCCATCTCCTCCAAGAGGCCTTTCCTGATTTAAGCCCTCCTTTCCTCTTCTCCCACCCCCTTTTGTGTTTCAGTGACTGGCTCCCTTCATTCAACCCCCTTCACTCCCCCACAGCACTTTTGTACACATCTGTAATTTACTTAAACATTAATGTCTGTCTCTCTCCTCTAGACTGTACATTCATTGTGGGCAGGGAATGTGTCTGATTATAGTTAAGCTGGTTAAGTGTTTTAAAGCCAATGGTGAGGAGCTTTTACTTGATGCATAGGTGGATGGGTAACCACTGGAGTTTCTTGAAGTGTCGGGAAACTTGGTCTGAATGTTTATGAAGGAAAATGATTAGGGTAGCAGAATGGAGTACGTACTGGAGTGGAAAGAGACAAGAGGCTGGGAGATCAGCAAGGAGGCTGATACAATAATCAAGGCAGGATCAGATAAGTGCTTGCATTAATGTGGTAGCAGTTTGGGTGGAGAGGAAAGAGGAGGATTTTAGGGATTGTGTGAAGGTAGAATGGATAGGATTTAGTGATAGCTGAATATATGTGTGGAACGAGAGTGAGGAGTCAAGGATAATACCAAGGTTACAGGCTTGTGAGACAGGAAGGATGGTGGTGCCATCAACAGTGATGGGAAGCTGAGCAGGAGAACAGGGTTTGGTGGGAAGATAAGAAGTTCAGTGTTAGCCATATTAAGTTTGAGGCAATGGGAGGACATCCAAGTAGAGATGTACTGAAGGCAGGAGGAAAAGCGAGACTGCAGAGAGGGAGAGAGATCAGGGCTGGAGATGCAGATTTGGGTGTTATCAGCATAAAGGTGGTAATTGAAGCCCTGTGAGTGAATGAGTTTTCCAAGGGAGTGGGTGTAGATGAAAAAGAGAAGGGGACCCAGAACTGAACCTTGAGGGACACCCACAGTTAGGGGATGGGAGGCAGAGGAGGAGCCTGTGAAAGAGGCTCAGAACCAGCTTCCAGAGAGCTAAGAGGAGAACCAAGAGAGGACAGTGTCAGTCAAGCCGAGGTTGGATAAAGTTTCCAGGAGAAGAGAGAGGTTGACAGTATCAAAGGCAGCTGTGAGATCGAGGAGGGTTTTGTCCCGTCGACACCTCAAACTAAACATGTCCAAAATATGAACACCTTATCTTCCCACACAAACTGTCCTCCCCTAGTTTTCACATCACTGTAGACAATACCATTAACCTCCCTATGTCACAAGCCCATTACCTTGGCATTGTTCTCAACTCAATTCTGTCATTCAGTTCACAAATTCAATCTGTCCCCAAATCCTGTTGGTTCTACCTTCACCATATTCAAATTGCTGCTTCACTGATCAAGCACTTGTTCATTCAATCATATTTATTGAGCGCTTACGGTGTGCAGAGCACCGTACTAAGCACTTGACATCATTCCCTGCCTCCATCAACCTACTTGCTGACCTCCTTTCCCGCTATCTCTCCCCACTCCACCACTTCATTTTGCTGCCTGGATCATTTTCCTTAAAAAAAGTTCAGTCTGTCTCCCCACTTCTCAAGAATCTCCAGTGGTTGTCCACTCACTTCCACTTCAAACAGAAACTCCTTGCCACCGGTTTTAGAGTAGTCAATCTTCGGGATCCCTCCTACCTTACCTCACTGATATCCAACTACAGCCCAGCCTGCACACTTTGATCCTCTAGCATTAGCTTTCTTACTGTGCCCTGATCTTGTGTATCTCACCCGTCGACCCCTTTCCAACATCCTTCCTCTGTTCTGTAACTCCCTCCCCATCTATATATGCCAGACCACCACTCTCCCCATCTTCAAAGTCTTATTAAGGTCACATCTCCTCTCAGATCCCTTCCCCAATTAAGCCCTCTTTATCCCAGTGCCCTCTTCCTTCTGTATCATCTAGTCACTTGGATCATTTGGTATTCCCCCACCCTCAGCCCCATATGATTGAATGAATAAATAGCACTTATGTAAATGTCTGTAAATCATTTATTCATATTGATGCCCATCTCCCCCTCTGGATTGGAAGTTCACTGGGGGCAGGGAGTGTTTCTACCAGCTCTGTTGCAATATACTCTCTGCACATAATAAGCTCTCACTAAATACCACTGATTGGTTGTCTGTCTGATTGATATAGTCATGTATCCTTCATTCTGCCTTGATTCATTTTGTCCTGATCTAATAATAATAGTAATATTAATAATAATAGTATTTATTAAGCACTTACTATGTGCATAGCACTGTTCTAAGTGCTGGGCTCTGTTCTCAGCACACTGTTCTAAGTGCTGGGGTAGATACAAGGTGATCACCTTGTATCACCTTGTATCTGTAACTCCCTCCCCATCTATATATGCCAGACCACCACTCTCCCCACCTTCAAAGTCTTATTAAGGTCACATCTCCTCCAAGATCCCTTCCCCAATTAAGCCTTCTTTATCCCAGTGCCCTCTTCCTTCTGTGGTTGTTCCACGTGGGGCTCACAGTCTTAATTCCCATTTTACAAATGAGGTAACTGAGGAATAGAGAAGTTAAGTGACTTGTCCAAAGTCACACAGCTGAACAAGTGGAGGAGCTGGGATTAAGAACCCACAACCTCTGGCTCCCAAGCCCATGCTCTTTCCACTGAGACACACTGCTTCTGATTTAGATGGGACATTGCTATTTGCAGAGTTATTCTAGCAAAGAAGAAACCAGGAAAACAATTGAGAATCCAGGGCACTTGTCTCAACCAACAGCACTACAGAAGTGACTGTTTCACATGGAAACATCCCTCTTTTTCTTTTGCCTTTCTGGTTCTGCTCTCCATTTTTTCTGCCTCTTTCAGTGACTCTATAAACACTCCATTTCTGCATCTCCCCAGCCCTGGCCCATTTCCCCTACTATGTCAAGTGGATTCATTTACCTTGAGTTCTTTTCCTGTGAGGAGTGCGAGGGTTGTCTAGGAACTGCATGTTGGCAAAAATGCCTTTTTAGGGTAAGAATGTGCCTGATGATGATGAGGGGAGGGAAATTTCTGAAGTGATTGAATGTCAGGCAACTTTCCTGGTTTGTGCCTCTGCTGAGCATAGGGATCCCATTTGACCAGTTTTATATTGGAAAGTCCAAGGACCAACTAATCCCTGACCTGTCTGGGACCAGTAGTAAATGGCAGGATCCCACTTCTCTCTTTCAGTGCCTCTCCAGATAAAGCCTTCTGACTAGGATTACCAGAGATTGCGCTTGGAGAGCCAAGCCCAGGTAACATTAGATGCGTTGCCATGGGCATATGTACAACAGACATCAGATGGAAAATGAGAAGCAGCGTGTCTCAGTGGAAAGAGCCTGGGCTTTGGAGTCAGAGGTCAGGGGTTCAAATCCTGGCTCCGCCAACCACGAACTGTCAGCTGTGTGACTTTGGGCAAGTCATTTAACTTTTCCGTGCCTCAGTTACCTCATCTATAAAATGGGGATTAAGACTGTGAGCCCCCCGTGATCACCTTGTAACCTCCTCAGTGCTTAGAACAGTGCTTTGCACATAGTAAGTGCTTAATAAATGCCATCATTATTATTATTACTAGTGGAAAGAGCACGTGCCTGGGAGTCAGAGGTCAAGTGTTATAATCCTGGCTCTGCCACTTGTAAACTGTGTGACTTCGGGCAAGTCACCTAACTTCTCTGTGCCTCAGCTACCTCATCTGTAAAATGGGGATAAAGACTGTGAGTTCCACACGGGACAACCTGGTCACCTTGTATCCACCCCAGCGCCTAGAACAGTGCTTGTCACGTAGTAAGCACTTAACAAATACCATTACTATTATTATTATATTAAGCGCTTAACAAATAACATCATCATCATCATAATCATCATTTCACAGGTCAGCCTAAACCAGAGCGTTTCTCTGGGGGAGCCCCTGATCATCCCCTCTTTTTTCCAATCAGTCAATCATTCAACCAATTAATCAGTGGTATCTATTGAGTGCTTACTGTGTATACAGCATTGAATTATGCTCTTGGGAGAGTAGTTTAGTGAGCCATTAGTAGTCCCAAGACTCGCAACAAGAACCAAAGTGAAGTGAAGCTGGGAAATTAAAATAAAAATACTGGCTAAAGATTGATGTGGGACAGACCAGCTGAAATCTCTATTGTCCTGAATAAATGGCCATTTTACTCTGCTTTAGCAAATTGTACAGGAAAGCTCAGAAACTTCAGAAGCCAAGCGTGGCCTAGTGGACAGAACACAAGCCTGGGAGTTCGGAGGACCTGGGTTCTAACCCCGGCTCCATCACTTGTCTGTTGTGTGACCTTGGGCAACTCACTTCACCTCTCTACGCCTCAGTTACCTCATCTGTAAAATGGGGATTAAGACTGTGAGCTCCATGTGGGACATGGACTGTGTCCAATCTGATTAGTTTGTAACTACTTCAGTTTATAGTATGGTGCCTGACACGCAGGAAGTGCTGAATGAACACCATTACAAAAATAAAATTAAAAAATCCTCAGAAGCTCAAGGAGGGAGAGAGATGGTAGGTCATGGCTCCCTCTGAGACAGAGGGACTAGCCTTACATAGCTGGGTAGGAAAGAGGTTCAGTACATAACTTCTGACTACCCTAAAGCAGAGAAAGGGTAGCTCAGTCAATAATATTCTCATCTGCACCAAACCCAATAGACAGTCCAGGGAACAGTGGCATTTGCTTAGCTTCTCAATGGGTGAAGTGGGGCCATTCTCATAGCAAACATTTTGCCGCAGACGCAGGCTATTCCAGCTAGGGCATAGGAAATGGGGACTCGCAAGCAGAAAGAGCAAAAGGAATGAGGTCTCCATGACCTCGTCTGCCAGGATACCACAGATGAACCACCAGGTGCTCAGGGAAGTTTACAGCCAGGAAATTCAGAACAAATAAAAGGAAATACTCCTTCCTTCATCTGCTGCGTGGTTGGCTTCCCCAGCTGGTCACTGAGGCAGATTAAGAAGCTGTGTTTAAAAACAAGGTCCAGCAATTTTATGACCCATAAAAACCAGGATGGCGATGCAGCTGGAGGCAGGGCTGTCAAACCCAGGCCTGTGGCACAGAGGGGTAGCTGATAGGAAGAAGTGTGGTTTAGTCTCGGACCACCTTTCTCACTCAGTCCATCCCAGTGCTTCCCATCCAGCTTCAGAGGAAATCCTTCCATTGGGAAGGAAGACTTCGATCTCTCAGATCTGCCTTGGAATGTCAGGTTAATTTGAATGGATAACTGATGCCCTGCACTGGCCAACGTTTGGTATCACAGCATGCTTGGTTCGCCAATGTTCAGAATCTGGTCATTCCATTTGTGGATTGCCTGAAGCCTTCGTTCTCTTCCCTCTTCCCTCAGGTGCTAACCTTTGGGCTATTTGTCTGAGTAGCCCAACTTCCAAAGGGGCAATAGAGGAAAGGAGAATAGGAAAAGCTGAAACAACCCAAATTTACTTTCTTCAGCAGCCCCAGAACAGATATTAAGGGGAGGTGGATGAAGCATTCAATGAAAAGTGAATGAATTATCTCCCTTTTTGGGTGATCTATGGGAGGGTTCTTAGGGGCATTCAATAGCTTACTGAACTATGATGCCCACAACAAATGAAAGGCTTCTGGGAAACCTTTTTGATTTGTATTCTTCCAATTAAAACATTGGTTTATTATTCTCCTACCCTGCCCCCTCTTCTAGTTATTTTCAGCAGAGCAGGGTCTAATTGATGAGCAAACCTGACTGTTCCATCCTCTACAAGATCTGATTGGTTGGAAAATCTGCCTGTTGAGTTCCCCAGAGCCCATGATGCAATCCCCTCTGGTTTTGAATGTGGGAGAATTGGGACAGAGGCCACTCAGCAACCATTGTATGTTGCTTCTGAAGGCAGCAAACACTCTGATTCCCAGGTCTCCTGACTCCCAATCCAGCACTCTTCCTGAATTAAAAACAGAAACTCTGAAAGGTGGGAAGAAGGAGATAGAGCATTTGGATTTTACCCAGAGGGTGTCTGAGCTGAGTCATACTTGCTGCTGTTGCTTGTACTGCAGTGACACAGATTTCAGGGAGCCTAGCAGCTCTTTCTGTGGTAAAAGCACAAACTCTGGAAAGAGGTATGTGGAGATGGAGAAGGGGCAGTTTCCTCTCCATGGGCAGAGGAGTGGGTCTGAAACCCACAGGGTCTTCCCTTCACATAGGAGCCCCCGTGGGAGCTCCTCCAGAGAGAAGCAGGCCACCACACCTGGAAACCTTGTCCCCATCGTCCCAGGTGCAAAAGATTCCCCAGGAAATGTGAGGGACTTCTCCATATCCCCCCACCCACACTTCACTTGCCTGTGGCTTTCTTCCTTGCTGGGGGTAGGTTGGGGATTGTCAGGGAGGAAGTGAGAAATCTGGACCCAGGCTTCCAGCTCCAGGAAAACCTGGGGTAAATTGGTGGTCTCTGGGGAGAAGAGAGTCACACCCTGCCCTCTCTCCCTATTTTGATAGCAGCACCAAAACCGAGCCTTAATGACTTGGGAAAAGTACTAATTTTTTTTTGTAAAGCCACCTCTAAAATGGTCAATAGTTTGGGAATTTGGCAAACAGAATGATTGTTTTCCATAGCCTGATTAGCTTCAGGGTACCATTCTTAATTTTCACCTAGGGTTTCTTTGCTGCCCTGCTGATCCAGTGACACGGCAATACCTGCAATGAACAGCAAAGGCTCCTTCCAGATTTCAGGGATTAGAACCCCATTGGTATGTTAGTGGGGGTTTTCAGCCCTAAACCTAGGCCAAAAATACCTTCCAAAGTCAGCTTAGGAGTGTCCCTACTCTGATCAGCCTCTGCTGGCTCCTAAAGCTCTCTATATTTCTAATTTTTAAAGGTCACATTTGGGGGCATCCTAATCACTGCCCCCATCACTCTATGGCTGTCCCAGGCATCTACACGAAGGAATATAGGTCATCAGGCATGAGCCACCGCCCCACTCCCATGACTGGCTGCAGGAAGTCCATGCTTCCACCTGAGGCTTCCCAGGTCACATCTCCCCAGAACGCGGAACTTCTCCTTCAGGCAGACCCAAAGATCTGCAATCATTACAATATTTAATTTATTCTTAAAAAGATAACAACCAATCAAATCCAGATTAGACTGCCTTTTCTTGGATCTAATACTGTTCCCCACCAGGATCCTCCATATTTCCCTGTCAGGATCCCGGAGCTCATGATCTTCTCCCCATCAAGGACTAGAGCTTCACTCCTCTGGAGTCCTGGTGTTTGGAATCTGAACCCCTATGGATTGTCTCCCATCCTTCCTTGTGCCCTGTGTCCACCCAGGATCCACAGCACAAGCTCTCCCTCGACTTCTCTCTCAGCCCCACAGATCACTTCCCCCCACATCAAGGTAGTTGAGGTTCTCCTTCTTCCCAATCTACAGCACTATCCTTCTGTTTAATTGGTTTGGCTTACACTTCAGGGAAGGTCACTTCTGACCTTCTCCCACTTTTAATCACTGAAACAATTAGTAGTATTTATTGAGCACTTATTGTTTGCAGAGCACTGTACTAAACATTTGGGAGAGTACAACAGAGTTGGTAGACAATGTTCCTGGCCCACAAAGACCTCATAGTCAATAGGGGGAGACAGACATTAAAATAAATTATGGATGTGAATGTGTTGTGGGGCATAGTGAAAGTTTGGTTGGAGACAAAAGGCTGGATTTTTGTGAGGTTGGGAAAGGTAGAACTGACAGGATCTGGTGACAAACTGAACATGAATGAAAGAGATGAGTCAAGAATAATGCCAAGGTAACAGGCTTCTGAGACATGAAGGATGGTAGTGCTGTCTACAGCAAAGGGAAAGTGAGGGGTACGACAGAATTTGAGTAGA
The DNA here is from genome assembly GCF_015852505.1 of Tachyglossus aculeatus. Taxonomy (NCBI): domain Eukaryota; kingdom Metazoa; phylum Chordata; class Mammalia; order Monotremata; family Tachyglossidae; genus Tachyglossus; species Tachyglossus aculeatus. Next base: position 68,752,154 of record NC_052076.1, read on the forward strand.
AAGATGAGAAGTTCTGTTTTGGGCATTATATATTTGAGATATCGGCCGAACATCCAGGTAGAGGAGTCCTGAAAGCAGAAGGAAATGAGAGACTGTAGAGGAGGAGAGAGATGAGATCCAAACTGGAGATGTAGATTTGAGAATTATCTGCATAAAGATGGCATTTGAAGCCATGGGAGCAAATGAGTTCTCCAAGTGAATTAGTGGAGCTGGAGAATGGAAGGAGCCCAGAACTGAACCTTGAGACACTCCCACAGTGGGGTGGGAGGCAGAGGAGTTGCCTAAGAAGGATACTGAGAGTGAGTAGCCAGAGAGATAGGAGAATGAGGAGATGGCAGTGTCACTGAAGCCAAGGTTAGATAATAGTTCCAGGAGAAAGGGGTGATCCAGTGTTGAAGGCAGCTGAGAGCTCAAGGAGGATGGAGTAGAGGCTATTGTACTTGGCAAGAAGGAGATCACTGGTGACCTTTTAGAGGGCAGTTTCCATGGAGTGAAGGGAGCTGAAACTAGATTGGAAAGGATCAAGGAGATACTTTGGAGAGGAACTGGTGTAGACACCTTGCTCAAGGAGTTTGGAAAGGAATGGTAGGCAGGAGATGAGGCAATAACTGAAGGGAACCATGGGGTCAAGGGAGGGCTTCTTTTTAGGATAGGAGAGTCATGAGCATGTTAGAAAGCAGTGGAGAAAAAGCCTTTGGAGAGTGAACAGTTGAAAAACAGTGAAAATAGCAGTGTGGCCTAGAGGACAGAGCACTGGCCTGGGAATCAGAGTACCTGGATTCTAATCCTAGCTCCACTAGTTGTCTGCTCTGTGACCTTGAGCCTCAGCTGCCTCATCTCTAAAAGGGAAATTGAGACTGTGAGCCCCATGTGGAACATGGCCTGGAATCTAACCCAATTATCTTGCATTTATCCCAGTGGTTAGTAGAGTGTCTCACACAAAGTAAGCACCTAATAAATACCATTAAAAGATGGCCATCACCATGACCACCACCATAAATAATTAATACCACCAGCACCATTAATAATTACTACCATCACCCTCACCAAGCAGGAAATTCAGGTGTGAAACACGATTTCAGTAAGATTTTTCTCATGTCTATCCCATCAAGTCAAGCTCCAGCCATCTGAGATGAGAATGAACATGTATGGGATTTAGACAGGCTACCCAGAGCAGATCTGGTCCCCTCCTCTGGATAGGGACAGAGAGTATCTTAGTTTACATTCTCGGCTGTCCCTGGGGAATGACAATGAAATATCCACCTTTTATTTTCACACACACAGATGTCAGACTGAAAGGTGTTGCCCAGTTAGAGAGCAGGTTGGGCTGCTGGGACAAATTAAAAATCTTAGTGATGGAGCCAAAACAGATCAGGGACAAGGGAACATAGGGAGTATACATTAGAGACAAACTGTCCAAGAAAACTCAGCCCAGTGTCCTCAATGATGCTTTTCTGGCTCTTCACCCTGAGCATTTTGAAATGTGCTTTTGCAGGGGCCAACGTGATCTAATATAGACAATTTCTTTATCTATGGGTTTAATTGAGCTACATTAAATTACCTAGACTAGACTGTCCTATTTAACCGTTGAACCATAAAATTCTTAACTCCTATGTGGGCCAACTGTTAAATGGGCCAGGATGGCAAAGGAAGGGTTTTAAGGTAACCAATATCATTTCTGTGAAAAGCAAAAACTCAAATTTCAAGTCTTACATTAGCCTAGTACCTTCAAATCCACACTGACCAGATTTACTGCCTGAAGAAAATAGTGAATGGAGACTGACCATTTCACCCAGCACTTAGCACACTCCTGGATTGTTGTAGGTTGTTTTAATCAAATATCCCATCACATTCTATCAACTATGCCTAACGTTAAAATAGATGTTTTAAAACTCCTCATTATTTGCTTCAAAGCTCTCCATCACCTTGCCCTCTCTTACCTCACCTCCCTTCTCTCCTTCTACGGCCCAGCCCGCACACACCACTCCTCTTCTGCTAACCTCCTCACTGTGCCTCGTTCTTGCTTGTCCCGCAGTCGACCCCTGGCTCACGTCCTATCTCAGACCTGGAATGCCCTCCCTCCTCACATCCGTCAAACTAGCACACTTCCCCCTTCAAAACCCTACTGAAAACTCACCTCCTCCAGGAGGCCTTCCCAGACTGAGCTGCCTTTTCCTCTGCTCCTCCCCGTCATCGTCCCTACTCCCTCCCTCTGCTCTACCCCTCTCCCCACCCCACAGCACTGTGTAAATATGTACATATTTATTATTTCATTATTCTATTTTTTATTAATGATGTGTATATATTTATAATTCTATTTATTTATATTGATGCTACTGATGCCTGTCTACTTGTTTTGTTTTGTTTCCTTGTCTGTCTCCCCTCTTCTAGACTGTGAGTCCATTGTTGGGTAGGGATTGTCTCTGTTGCCGAATTGTATTTTCCAAGAGCTTAGTACTGTGCTCTGCACACAATAAGCGCTCAATAAGTATGATTGAGTGAATGAATGAACATGTTGCAGTAGCAATAACTGCACTTGAAATTAGGTTCAGTTGGCATCCATTGCATTCTGGGATTTATAGTAGGCTTGCTCCAGAATGCTTTGGTCATTTAACCCCATGCCTTCTTCTCTTCCCTACCAAACGCATTCTCACAATTCCAGAACAGGAAGGGACTGGTGAGGAGATAGGAATGATGTCTGCATTTTCAATTGGGTCAGGTTATTTAAATGGAGATTGTTCTGTTCCCTCTCAAGCACTTAGTAAAGTGCTCTGCCCAGAGTTAGCACTCGGTGAATACCATTAATTGATTCACTGACTGATATTCCACCCTCATTCCTGTGGATATCCTCACCATTCCCAGCAGTCTTCACAGACTGTCTCTCCTAGAGGAAACTAGAATACGGTCTAGTTCTGGCCTGGCAGCACCTATTCAGGTGGGTAAAGGATGGATGAAACGTTCAATCCGTGTTTCCCCACTCCTTGAGAACCTTCAGAAGCAGCGTGGCTCTGTGGAAAAAGCCCGGGCTTTGGAGTTAGAGGTCACGGGTTCAAATCCCAGCTTCACCAATTGTCAGTTGTGTGACTTTGGGCAGGCCACTTAACTTCTCTGTGCCTGTTACCTCATCTGTCAAAAGGGGATTGAGACTGTGAGCCCACCGTGGGACAACCTGATCACCTTGTAACCTCCCCAGTGCTTAGAACAGTGCTTTGCACATAGTAAGCACTTAATAAATTCCATTATTATAATTATTCAGTGTTTGTCCATCCCTCTCTGCATCAAACAGAAACTCCTTACCATCAGCTTTAAAGCACTCAATCACCTTGCCCCCTCCTACCTCTCCTTGCTACTCTCCTACTTCAAGCCATCCGCCCACTTCACTCCTCTAATGCTAACTTACTCACTGCACCTCAGTCTCATCTATCTTGACGCCGATCTCTCGCCCACATCCTGCCTCTGGCCTGGAACACCTTCCCTCCTCCTATCCAACGGATAATTACTCTCCGCTCCTTCAAAGCCTATTGAAGGCACATATCGTCCAAGAGGTCTTCCCTAACTAAGCCCTCTTTTCCTTTTCTTCCACCCCATTCTGCGTCACCCTGACTTCCTCCCTTTATTCATCACCCCCTCCCAGCCCCACAGCACTTACATACATAGCCACAATTTATTTATTCGTATTAATGTCTAAATCCCGCTCTAGACTGTAAGTTCTTTGTGGGCAGGGAATGTGTCATTCATTCATTCATTCATTAAATCAGATTTATTGAGCACTTACTGTATGCACAGCACTGTACTAAGCACTTGGGAAGTACAAGTTGGTAACATATAGAGATGGTCCCTACCCAACAACGGGCTCACAGTCTAGAAGGGGGAGACAGACAACAAAACAAAACATGTAGACAGGTGTCAAAATTGTCAGAATAAATATAATTATAGCTATATGCACATCATTAACAAAATAAATTGAGTAGTAAATATGTACTCATTCACCCCACACATCCAATCTGTCACCAAAACCTGTCTGTTATATTGTTGTACTGTACTCTCCCAAGTGCTTGGTATAGTGCTCTGCACACAGTAAATATGATTGATTGATTGGGTAAGAGGATAAGGGGAAAGTATCCTGAGCATAGGATATATAGGGCTGAGGCTGAGATTCCAAGGGCCAAATGATTTGTCTCCTTGGTGGGTTAGAAGAAGTCTCTCATGTGGTCAGAAAGTCTCCAGGTCACAACAGCCTTAGCACAGAAAAAGCTAGCTCTCTATGGACACACACCAACAGGCGGTAACATTCATTTGTTGTCTCACAAGGTTGTCAGTAGCCTAATCCCCGTCCCCTTTCCCATCTTTGCCATACTTCCCACCCAATACTGTCCCCACCTCTCCAGGTCAACAGACCACAAGCCTCTCACCCTCCCCTGGGTCTGTCACCCCAGATCCAAATTTCCACAAAAAATACATGCAGAGGGAAAGGTGGACCAAATCCTTTTCTATTTCTTTCAGGATAGCAGCATGACCCAGCTTGAAACTGGGGAGCCAGGAGACCTGGATTCTTGTCTCAGGACTGCCACTAGTCCGCTGTGTGAATTTAGGCATGTCGCTTTACCTCTCTGGACTTGTATCATCATGTATACATTGGAGTTATGATCCCTACTCTCCTTCCCAAACAAACTGCGAATACCGAGTGGGGTGGGGCCAGTCCGATAGGATTATCTTCTACGTGTCCCAGGGTTTGACACAGAGTAAGCACTTAGCAAATAGCCATTTTTACTATTGAGCACTTTTTCCTCATCCTACTCCTGTGCCTCTTCTAGGGGACGCAGGTTTAGCAGCAACTGGACAGGCAGCAGAAAGTAGGAGGAGGAGAGAGGGGCCTGGATAATCCACCAAATGAATGAGCCCTGCCCGAATAATCGAGCAGCTACTTTACGAAGAATGTTTCTGACCTTAACAAATACCAAAATCATTCTTTTTGCCCTATCACTTAATTTCTATCGAGCATCCTCCTTTCTTTGAGTCTCTGGGAGTATGGATTCCAGCTCACTTTTATGCCACTTCCCAGAGTGGAGAAGGGGAGTGGGTAAATTCAGATCTAAGGAGCACAGCTCCCCAACAGAGAATCTAGTACAGCAAGGGACCAATGGCCCAGACACACCAAAAATGGAGCCGTCCACTGGGTGAAAGCGTTTGAGTTTTAAATTTAGATTTCTTTTTTCTTTTGTGTTTTTATCTATCCTCTTTAGGACATAAAGGCCGATGTCAGAGTGTTAATGAAAAAACTAAATAACTCTCGGAACATGAACCCATCATCTGAAAAACAGAAGCTAATTTTGAATTATTAAGCAGGCCTACTGCAACTCACCGCTGAGAAATGGAGGGAGGGAAAATTGGTGTTTGGGAAGTCCAATTATTTCTGAGCCACAGACAGTCTTATTAACTTGGGCAGAAAATTAATTAGGCTAATTAGAAAAGCTCATTGGAATTCTGCGAGGAGTTATGAGAGGAAAAAATGACAGCAGTGGATGAGGTGGGCTGGGATGAGGCTCGGGGGGAGGACGGGATTAGTTTTCGGTGAAGCGATCGGTGAGCGACACACGTATGGACAAGTTGATCCTGGGGTCAGAGAAGAGGGAGGCAGCCGGATTTTTATAGACTTCCTGATCCAAGGCACAGAGCCATGCGTTGTATTAAAATTGTTGCCTGGGGTCTATTAAAAGGGGAGAGGAGAGGGGAAGGTGAGCCATGTATTCTAAAGCTTTAGTGGGATTTTTGTATTTATTTTGGTATTTTCGATATGCCAGTTCATCAGCATGGGGTATCGTTAGAAAGTGCCGGGTGGGTGGTTTTTATCTACACGGATTTATGGATTCCTTAAAACATCTGTTCTGTTCTGATTCTGCTGTTGGGTAGGAAGACACAAGTGGGTGGAGGTGTTCGCTGCTCAGCTGGATTGATGCCGGTTGGCAGCGAAAAACGATAACCCTGATATGGGGGTAGGGGTTGGAGGAGGGGACGCAGGGGGTTGGAAAAAGGGAGAGAATTGGGGGATTCAATCTGCTGGGGAAAGAGCAGACCCATAGGAATCATTTCCCCGCTGGTTTGAATTGGAGATGCAAACCAAGAGGACTGAGGGAGAGGGGCAGGAAATCTCAAATCATTCCCTTCTCAGCAGCAGAACTCCGCGAAATCTCTACCCCCAGCCTGCAGTTCAGCACAGGAGACGAGTGCCTGCCCCTGAGGAAGAGATCATCTGTCCATCACGAGAAGCCTGCTTGAGCCCAGGCCCGTGGCTGCCCTCGCTTCTGAGAAAGTCACCCCCAGAGGGGAATCCAGAGTTCGGGTGGGTCTTAAGGCTGGGGCCGGGTCAGGAGTTGGGAATTCTAACGGTCTCTGTGAGCAGATGGTTGCTGTCTGCGTTCTTGGGGCCAGCGGCCTGTTGAAGTCCAGTGGGTAGCGGTCCAGGCTGGGTAGTGAGGAGGAGCAGTGGGTGGTGTCCTGCTGGCTGTCCAGACTCTCCAGGCCCAGTGGGTGAGATGCCTCTTGATCCTTCTTCCATGAGTCCGCTCTGCCCCCGTCCTCTGCCTGCCCACCAAACCAGCTGCCAAGCCGAGCCCATCCGCAAGGCAGAAGCTGACTTTCGCCCTCCCTGCCTGTCACTCCTGGCTTCCCCATGACCCCATTATGGTAATTACCTGGGTCTGGACAGGAGGAGGGAGGGTGCCCTTCCTGAACTATGAACAGCATGTGGCCCAGAAAATAGAGCTGCCTCTTCCCCTGCCAGTCTTGGGCTAGTGCCTCCTGCTCGACTGCTTTCTGCCAGTCCACAGGCCAGAGGACTCCTAGAAGGTTCATTTCCCCTGGGACAGGGGCAGTTGGACTTTGGGGCTAAAGACAGGGAGGTGCCATTGGCACCCTTGTCCAAAACCCGTATAGTCTGATGAGTCAGACCCCTCCAGTGCCTGAAGCCACAGCAGAATGTGACCACTATTTAACTACTAGCAGCCTCAGCTGCGTGTCTTGGTGATGTCATCTGAGAAGTAGCATAGCTCAGTGGAAAGAGCATGAGCTTTGGAGTCAGAGGTCATGTGTTCAAATCCCTGCTCCACCAATTCTCAGTTGTGTGACTTTGGGCAAGTCACTTAACTTCTTCGTACCTCAGTTACCTCATCTGTAAAATGGGGATTAAGACCGTGAGCCCCCCGTGGGACAACCTGATCACCTTGTGACCTCCCCAACGCTTAGAACAGTGATTTGCATATAGTAAGCACTTAATAAAACTATTATTATTATTATCTGGACATTTATCTCCCAAGAACCTTGAGAGATCTGGTCATCCCTAAGACTCACAGGGGAAACCGGTGATGACCTAAAATATTCCAAATATCCTGGGTACCGACTCCCTTGCCAGATCACTCTAATCATGGGCATCATTTCTGAGCTGTGGAGCTTGGCCACCTAAAAACAAAAAATATTGGACATCTAATGTTCCAACACTGTATCAGTACCAGATAGCTGTGTGAGAAGCAGGGTGGTCAAGTGGAAAGAGCACGGGTCTGGGAGACAGAGGACCTGGGTTCTAATCCTGGCTCCGCCACTTGCCTGTTAGGTGACCTTGCAGAAGTCATTTAACTTCTCTGTCCCTCATTTTGCTTATCTATAAAATGGGGATTCAATACTTGTACCCTTTCTTTCTTTGACTGTGAGCACCATGTGGGACAGGGACTGTTTTCAACCTGATTATCCGTGTCTACCCCAGCACTTGGTATAATGCTTGGCACAGAGTAAGTTCTTGACAAATTGCACAATTTTTATGAATTATTAGATAGGGACTGGGCCAATTGAACAATTGATGGTGTGGTATAAAGCTGAATAAATGCCCACCCCATGATCCAGTTCCCTGCCTCGGTCTCCTTAGGTGCCAGGTTGGGGCAGGGGGCAGCATAATAATAATGACATTCATTAAGCACTTACTATGTGCAAAGCACTGTTCTAAGCACTGGGGAGGTTACAAGGTGATCAGGTAGTCCTATGGGGTGCTCACAGTCTTCATTCCCATTTTACAGATGAGGTAACTGAGGCACAGAGAAGTTGCCCAAAGTCACACAGCTGACAAGTGGCAGAGCTGGAATTCAAACCCGTGACCTCTGACTCCAAAGCCCGTGCTCTTTCCACTGAGCCACACTGCTTCAAACACTGAGCATGATCTCAGGAGAGGCCATGCGAAGTCCTGCACCATAGGGCTCTGGCTGATTGATCCTGGAAGGACTTGGATGGGTATGCTGGAAGGACAGAAGTACTAAGCACCCAGGAAACACCCTGATATGTGCATGCAATATTAAGCTGGGTTCCCCCAAGCTGGGTGTGGTGGTAACAGGAACCACAGGGTTAAACAGAAGGCAGGAGCGCACTAGGATGAACAAATGGATGAGATGCCCCTTGGGCAGCCCAGGATAATATTAATAATAATGGTGATGGTATTTGTTAAGTGCTTACTATGTGCCATGCACTGTTCTAAGTGCTGGGGTAGATACAAGGTAATCAGGTTGTCCCGTGTGGGGCTCACAGTCTTAACCCCATTTTCCAGATGAGGTAATTGAGGCACAGTGAAGCAAAGTGACTTGCCCAAAGTCACACAGCTCACCAATGGCAGAGTGGAATTAGAACCCATGACCTCTGACTCCCAAATCCGAGTTCTTTCCACTAAGCTGTGCTGCTTCTCCGTAAGGGGCACTACAACACCCAAGCATGCACCTTAGCCATCAAGGAAAGGAAATTATGCTTCCAAGCCCAAATTCAGTTTAACATTTCAATCCCCCCCACCTGTTTCTTTCTGCTGGGGTCAATCAGACCCCCCTGTTTCTTTCTTCTGGGCTCTGCCTGGCCCCTGCATGTAAGCCCCACCTCTTTCAGCTGTTGGCAGTCCAGGAAGAAACGGGCTGCTGTTCACATGCTGGGTCTCAGGAAAGTCTGGTACAAATCTCCTCCTGATGCAGTGGTATGAAATCTGCTTTCCATGCTTCTGGATTTGCCAGGAGGTAAGGAAGCCCTCCTTGCCCTTGATTGTCTCCCCTACTTCCCTATTTCCACCTCGTTCTTCCAGTCCTGCTTGCGGCTTTCTTTCCTCCCTTTCTGAACCCCAAAGTGGCCCCTGATTCTCCCCATCCCTGCATTATCCATCGACACTTGCGCTAGTCTGGCCCAGTACCTTAAACTGGACCAGCTTCTCTCTATTTAAACATTTTTCCTTCGGCTCTAATAACCATGGCCTTCGACACTCCTTTCCTCAGTTTGCAGGTTGAGCCTCCACACTCTGGATAGGGCTGGAGTCAAAGCCTCACTGGGAAAGGGGTAGAGAGGGGTTGTCTTCACCCAGGCCTGCTCTGTAGACATGGCTGTTTGCCCTTCCTCAGCCTGGACCCAGACCACTGGCTTACTATGGGGTGGGTGGGGTGGAGGGAACTGCAAGCTAGGGAAAGAGGATAGGTAGAAAGCTAAATTAAATTCAAAGAAGAAACCAGCTGGCTGCATAAAAGGTTAAACTTGGGCCAGCAGGGACTGTGAGGGGCAAGCAGAAAGATGGCTAATTTTAGGGTACGGGAGGAAAAACACACCAGGAACTATGAAAGTAGCATGATATAGTGGACGTGTATTGGTTGGAAGCCAGGCAGTCCGGATGTGAGACTCAGTTTTTGCCACCAACCTGCTGGGTGAGTTGTGGGCAAGTTGCTTAATAACTCTATATCTCGGTTTCCTCATCTGCAAAGTTGGGATAATGATACTGCCTTTCATGCTACCTCACAAGGCTGTGGCAAAAATGAAATAAGTGATGTGAGTGCTCTTTGGGAATAAAAATTCTCTACAGAACCAAGGTCTTACTATTCTTAGCCGGAAAAGGTGGAGTGGAGGAAGTGAAGGTGAGGCTTGTTTTTTTGCGGCAGGTACTTAACTCAGTAAGAAAGTATCATGAGAACCATTGCTACCACTGACCCATCGGCCCAGACTCAGTGGTCCCATGGGCTAGGGGCAAAACATACTGCAGGAAAAAAACCCAAGCCCTGGCCTTGTAGCAGGGTTTGCTCATATACACAAACACACACACCTACACACATTTTCATCTGTAAAATGGGGATTAAGAGTGTGAGCCCCGCATGGGACAACATGAATACCTTGTATCCTCCCCAGAGCTTAGAACAGTGCTTTGCACATAGAGCTTAACAAATGCCATCATCATCACAGACACACACATCACACACACACACACACACACACACACGTGTCCATTTGTGATAGCTAAACTCAGGCCATTTAGCCCCTTGCAGAATGCTCTTTAAATGCCAAAGCTGAGACCCGATATTGCACGTTTGGGGTTCAGATAAGGAGGTCTGCAAGAATCCCTTGCCGGCAGTAAGAGTAGTTTAGCAGTGATTCAGCTAAATTCCCAACCACTTCAAGCTCATTTCATTGATTTTTTTTTAACTTTTATTTGGGGATTTACTTACGCATTTACTACATGCCAAACACTGGGCTAGGCACAAGATAATCAGACGAGATATGGTATCTGACCCTCGGCGGTCTCATAATTTTGTGGGGGAGAGGAGAGAGGAAGAGACATAAAACAGAGGAATAAATTACAGATAAAGGGACCAATTCCAATTATAATTGGTTTCTAGAAGCAGCATGGCTTAGTGGATAGAGCACAGGACCTGGGTTTCTAATCCCAGATCTGTCACGACTGCTGTGTGACCTTAGGCAAGGCACTTAACTTCTCTGTTCCTCAGTTACCTCCTTTGTAAAATGGAGATTAAGACTGTAAGCTCCACACGGGATGTGGACTGTGCGCAAACATTACTTTCTACCTCCCCCAGAGCTTAGAACAGTGCCTGGCACAGTTAGTGTTTAACAAATACTATAAAAAAATTACAAATTCAACAAGCATAAAATAAAGAGCCTAATAATCGTGGAATTTGTTACATGCTTACAGTGTGCCAAGCACTGCACTAAGCACTGTCGGAGATACAAGATGATCAGGTTGGACACGGTTCCTCTTTTGCTTGAGGTTCCTGGTCTAGAGGAGAGGGAGAACAGATATTCATCCCCTTTTTACAGATGAAGGAACTGCGGCAGAGTTAAGTGATCAACTTGTTATAATGTACTCTCCCAAGCACATAGTGAGCACTCAGTAAGTACGACTGATTGACGGATTGATTGATTTGTACAAGGTCACAGTGCATAACTGCGGTGGAGCTGGGATTCAAGCCCACAGGATTAAATCCAGAAATATGGGGACCTTGAGGGGGTCTGTGGTCAGTCCCCTCACTAGGCCAGGCCGTACTCCTTGGTTGGAATGGCACAAACTCTACTTTCTCAGTTACAGGCTACTAAGAGTTCTCTCCTCCTGCAGGGGCATGGAGGGGGGCCCTGGGAAGTTCCCTCAGACCGGGTAGCCCCCAGAACCATGGCAGATCAGCCCACGTGTGCCACGGCAACAGCAGAAGAAAGTGTCAGTCCTGCTGAGTGGGGGAGATGAGGAAAAGGGGAGGGAGCCAAGGAGCCAAATCAGGGACAGAAAAAGGACAGTAACTGTACCTCCTGAGCCTAGGGCTGCTGGACGCTGGAGATAAGGTTGCCTGGTCACTTTCTTTCCTCTCTTTCCTCCCAAATCGTTTTCTCTCCCTTGCAATGCTAATTACCTCCTTGCCACTGCTGTTTCTTCTCCAGCCCCTTTAGAGAGCAGACCCCCCCCGCCGCTCTGCTCCGAGTCCCGGGTTAATTTATTATTTAATTATGTAACCATTCCATAATTCTTCAACATTAGCCCTCACTATTTCTCTGGCTGTTAATGTAACCGTTACACAATCCTGTAACTTTTATTTATTGCTTCCATTGCGGAATGATCATTATGTAACCTCGTATTTCAGCAACCATTATTTCTATTTGTTTAATTACATAACGATAACGATATTAAACCTCTAAAACATTTGGTGATAGATTTCTGGGAAAGCTGCTGGGTAGACAGCAATAATAATGATATATAATGGTAATATTGCAACTGAAAAGTATTTATATTAATATTAATGACAATAATACTCATCACCAGCTGCATTGATGTTGGCTTTTCTTCCATGCTGGGCTGATCTCTAGAATGAGTTTGGTACCAGATCTTCCCGGTTAGTAAATGTTGGATCCAAGCGAAGGGCAAAACAAGACAATCCTCTTAGCTCTGCAGCAGAGTACCCACAGATAGTGTTTTCTGTGCGAAGGTGGGGAGTCGGAGGTGGGGAATGTCAACTGTTTTCTAGCTCCAGAGGTGAAAGAACAAGACTAAAGGAAGAACGTCTTTAATGTCACAGTGGTTAAAACAAGATCAGGCGGTACGTGCCAGACAAGCCTTGCTCAACCCTGGCACCTCTGAAACTGGCAGTTCATAGCCCTGGCACCTCAGGGTTTGCCATTTAGTTGTGAAAGTAAAAATAAAATCTGCATGTTGGATTTGTCACTCTCTGATAGGATGAACTTCTAAAACTCGAAAAAAGCCCCATACTAGGGCCCACTCTTTCAAATCAACTCGTTTTGATTGTATCTGTGGGAAACAAACTCACAGCTGATTTAAAATAAAAAATGCCATAATGGTTGAACCCCAAGCACTGCTTCAGTACAACTAAAACATGAGCATCAGGTAAGCGCTCAATGAATACCACTGATAGATTGATGGATTGTTTAGATGGAAGACACTGGGGCAGCACTGGAGGGCTTATTTACCTATCTGGAAAAAGGAGGATGGAGAAAATAGCTTTTTGATCACCTTTCTAACTGGGCAACAGGATGGCTCTAGGAATCAGGAGACTGAGCCCAGACTGAGTCCCCCTTTACCTCTGCTTCTCTTTCCCTCCCCATCACCCCTACTCCCTCCCTCTGCTCTACCCCCTTCCCCACCCTGCAACACTTGTGTATATTTGTACATATTCATTATTCTATTTTATTAATGTCTATGTATCTATGAGTCTATTTATCTATTTTGATGCTTTTGATGCCTGTATAGTTGATTTTTTTGTTGTTGTTGTCAGTCTCCCCCTCCTAGACTGTGAGCCTGTTGTTGGATAGGGATATCTCTATCTGTTGCCTAATTGTACTTTCCAAGGGCTTAGTACAGTGCTCTGCACACAGTGAGTGCTCAATAAATATGATTGAATGAATGAATGAATGAATGAGACCTGGGTTCTAGTGCTAGTTTGGCACACAAGGATTGCCTACTGGATTTCTGCTGTCAGTGGTGAAAGTTTCAACCATCAATCAATCAATCAATTGTATTTTTTGAGAAAGGTTACTGTGTGCAGAGCACTGTACTAAGCACTTGGGAGAGTACAACACAATAATATAACAGACACATTCCCTGCCCACAATGAGCTTACACCGAGGTGTTTCCATGAGGTGGACAGGTCAGGCAGGACTTCTGAATTATATCCATCAATCAATCAATCAACGGGATTTACTGAGTGATTACTGTATGCTGAACACTGTACTAGGCTCTTAGGAGAGTAAAATGCTCTCAATACAGAATGATCCTCTAGACTGTAAACTCCTTGTGGGCAGGGAACATTTCCACCAATTCTGTTATATTTTACTCTTCCCAACAGTACAGTGCTCTGCAGAGAGTAATAAATATGAAACAACACAATAGAGTTAGTAGACATGAGCCCTGCCCACAAGGAGCTTGTAGTCTAGAGGGGGAGACAGACATTCAAATACATTACAGCTAGGGGAAGGGGGCATGTACATAAATGCTATGGGGCTAGAAGTGAGGAAGATCCAGGGTTTAATGGGTATATAGGCAGGCACGGGCAAAGAGGAGACACTGATGCTTAATCAGGGAAGCTCCAGACTTACATAGAGGCTATTTCTGAGGTGTGAACAGCTCAAAGCCATTCTTTTATTTCCTCTCTTGTCATTTATACTGGCTTTGGTGCTCAGAGTCAGAACAGAGAGCAAAGGAACATCTGTTTCTTAACTCCCCACACCTCTGCACACACGCTCATCTCAGGATTTCAGGGCAATTATTTCAGAGACAATTTCACTCCAGCCACCCATTTCCCTCCCGTCTCCTTCCTCACGCACATGTGTACGAGAATCTCTCTCTCTCTCTCTCTCTCTCTCTCTCTCTCTCTCTCTCTCTCTCTCTCTCTCTCATATCAGGCTTGGAAAATCTGGGCATCTTGCTTGAAGTTTGGCTTCCCTAAAATTAGAAGCAAGCATCGGGAAAGAAGAGGCTACACTCAATTTTTAGTCATTCCCTGCCTAGTGGCCTCCCATTAGATGCCCCTGGATTGTCACTCAGGAAAATTCTCTCCCCAAGAAGGCTCCCTTCCAGTTAACATAGAATTGACCAACATGGTTAAATGTACATTTTTCATTTGATGGGTAGTCTGCAGAAGTCACATCATCTGGAAATGTTAGATTAGAGGTGTTTTTACCGGGTCGCTGTCAGGGATTTTATTTATTTATCTAGTTGGTGGTTTATGGTTTAATTTCATTTTTGCGCTCTACTGTGTGCCGCACCTGCTTAGGGGCTGGAGAAAATGATTGCCCATTTCCTTCCTGGGGCTGTCTTCACTCTCTGCAGGCACGTGACAGGCTCCTTGTGTTTCTAAAGCAGCTGAAATTAACATAACCATGGAAACCCCAGAGATGGGAAGGCAGAACAAGGACCCGTAATAACTCCTCCTGAAATTGCAGAAAATCCATCACAGGAGAGATCCTTCACTTTGGTCAGCTTTACTGATGGTCTGGGAAGGGATAAAACTTTCTTCCCCAGCACATAAGGTGCCTCATCCAGATTTTGGCCATCTTTTTTTATCCCTTTCTTTGGTTGAGGAATTGTCTCCCACTGATGAGACTGCAGGGGAGATGAGGCAGTGTGAGGTGGTGGGTAATAATAGTAATATTAGTATTTGTTAAGCACTTACTATGTGCCAAGCACTGTGCTAAGCGCTGGGGTGGATACAAGGTAATCAGGTTGTCCCACGTGGGGCTCACAGTCCTAATCCCCATTTGACAGATGAGGTAACTGAGGCCCAGGGAAATTAAGTGATTTGCCCAAGGTCACACAGCTGACAAGCGGCGGAGCTGGGATTAGAACCCATGGCCTCCGACTCCCAAGCCCGGGATCTTTCCACTGAGCCACACAGCTCCTCAGTGTAGAGATGCAGACTACAGCCTGGAGGCCAGGTATGTCCGCAGCTCTATCGCAGTCAGCCCAACAATCGAGATCATGAATCTACACACCACTACCATGGTTTTCCAAGCTTCTTTCACTGGCTCTCTGTAATAATCCGTGAGGCAGATTTATTCTTATCATTATTATTACATTTTTGTTAAGCGCTTAATATGTGTCAAGCACTGTTCTAAGAGCTGGGGTAGATATGAGTTAAACACTGTCCATGTTCTACATAGGGCTGGCAATCTAAGTAAGAGATAGAACAGATTTTCCAGCAGTCAGTGCTCTGGTCTGGGTTCACTGGCTGGCACTGCCCCCCTATCATGTTAGGTGGAGTCAATCAATCAGTTGATCAATCCATATATTTATTAAGCACTTAGTGTGTGCAAAGCTCTGTACTAAGCACTTGGGTGAGTACAATATAACATCAATCATCATCAATCGTATTTATTGAGCGCTTACTATGTGCAGAGCACTGTACTAAGCACTTGGGAAGTACAAATTGGCAACATATAGAGACAGTCCCTACCCAACAGTGGGCTCACAGTCTAAAAGGGGGAGACAGAGAACAAAACCAAACATACTAACAAAATAAAATAAATAGAATAGATATGTACAAGTAAAATAAATAAATAAATAGAGTAATAAATATGTGCAAACATATATACATATATACAGGTGCTGTGGGGAAGGGAAGGAGGTAAGATGGGGGGACGGAGAGGGGGACGAGGGGGAGAGGAAGGAAGGGGCTCAGTCTGGGAAGGCCTCCTGGAGGAGGTGAGCTCTCAGCAGGGCCTTGAAGGGAGGAAGAGAGCTAGCTTGGCGGATGGGCAGAGGGAGGGCATTCCAGGCCCGGGGGATGACATGGGCCGGGGGTCGATGGCGGGACAGGCGAGAACAAGGTACGGTGAGGAGATCAGCGGCGGCGGAGCGGAGGGTGCGGGCTGGGCTGTAGAAGGAGAGAAGGGAGGTGAGGTAGGAGGCGGCGAGGTGATGGACAACCTTGAAGCCCAGGGTGAGGAGTTTCAGAGTTGGTTGACCCCCCCAGAGGCGTAGCTCAGTGGAAAGAGCACGGGCTTTGGAGTCAGAGATCAGGGGTTCAAATCCCAGCTCTGCCAACTGTCAGCTGTGTGACTTTGGGCAAGTCACTTAACTTCTCTGGGCCTCAGTTACCTCATCTGTAAAATGGGGATTAAAACTGTGAGCCCCCCTGGGACAACCTGATCACCTTGTAATCTCCCCAGTGCTTAGAACAGTGCTTTGCACATAGTAAGCACTTAACAAATACCATCATTATCATTATTATACCTCTAGACTGTAAGCTTGTTGTAGGGGGGAAATGAATCTATTTATGGTTGTATTGTCCTCTCCCAGGCAGTTAGGAAAGTGCTCAGCATTCATTCATTCAATCATATTTACCGAGCGCTTACTGTGTGCAGGGTAAGTTCTCAATAAATACGATTGAATGAATACCTATTTTCTGTGGTCACCCAGAGGCATCTCCTGGCTGCCAGTCAGTCTGTTAGCCATATGTTTGATCTCTCACAGGGCACAGAGAATTGTGTTCAGACCTCAACAGTTGTGGTGGATGTGTAATCAGGCTTATGAGCTTCATAAATAAAAACAAAACAAAAAACAAAAACAAAGAGAAAACAAAAAATCCATAAAACTCAAGAGACTGAGTTGGGACAACACTAAAGATACAAAGAACGATGGTGGCATTTGGAGGAATCTCCCAGAAATGCCTATCCCTCTGTCATAGGCCCCAGGGAATATGCATGCAAATATTTGTGTTCATATTATTTATCATTGCATTTATTAGGCATTCCTTGTGGGCAGTGACCATATCGTCTACCAGCTCTGAAGCATTGTTTTCTTCCAAACCCTTAGAGTAGTGCTATGCACACTTTGAGCACTCAAGTATCATTGATTGATTGGGGTAGATATAAGATTGTATCGGATAAAGTCCCTATCCCAGGAAGGGCGCATTGTCTGAGAGGTGGAGAGAACTGAGTTACAATGGATATGTGTTGTAATGGATGATTTGAGCAAAGATGAGAGTTTGCTTTGGGATGTGGAACAATGAACTACTTTTAAATGAGGAATGCAAGCCATTCTCCAGTCACATATTTCACTCAGACACACACACACTCACACACCTATATAGTTGTCTTTTGTATTTGAAGTTGACTCCAAAGACAGTGAGATTGTGAGGTTTCCTTATGAATGCAAGTCTGGTGGAAAAAGTTAATGCAGGAGGCATAGCCGCTACCACACTGAGCAAACACCCTAATTGTTCCTTGTTGCACTGACGTGTCTTGTGGTTTGTTGGTCCTAGTACTGACTTTGCTTTAGCCTCTTAGTCTCACGGCCCTCTTTATGCTTCTGCTGAAACTGAACCATCCCCTTCTTGCTTATAGTTTTGTGCACTTATCTCAATGCTTCCCACAGTCTCCCAACTGACATCAGTGACGCCTGATTTCCTGACACAGTGCCTTAAACGATGTTTTCTCTTTCCTCCTCATTTCCAGTTGCCCCGTGTTAATTCATCATTTTATCCGAATATCCTCCTGATACCCATCCAAGCTCCATCCAGTAAAATTGTGCTTAGGTGAGCAGAGCCTCAATGCTATAGGACTGATTTTGTTCCTGGATTTGTTGTTCGTTATTCTGTCTTGCCACTTGTTGCTGAGTTTGGCCTATATAAAAGATGCTGATGAAACTGCTTGAGGAGCCTGATGTGCCATTTAGAGAGTTATTATTATTATATATGTTAAGTGCTTATGATGTGCCAGGGGTGGATACAAGTAAATCGGATTGGACACAGTCCCTGTCCCACATGGGGCTCAGTCTCAATCCCCATTTTACAGATGAGGTAACTGAGGCCCAGGGAAGTGAAGTGATTTGCCCAAGGTCGTGCAGCAGAAAAGTGGCAGAGTTGGGGTTAGAACCCATGACCTTCTGACTTCCAAGCCCGTGCTCTAGCCAATGCAGCTCTGTTGATCTTCAGTTGTGCCCAAAGCCTGATGGCGTGCTGCCATCACACCATAAGAATCTCCCAGTAGATATGCTGACCGTCTTATTGCTCATGGCCTAGTGGAAAGTGTGTGGGCCTGAGGGTCTGTGGGTAGGGATTGCTACTCTCTATTGTTGTATTGTACTTTCCCAAGTGCTAAGTACAGTACTCTGCACATGGTAATTGCTTAATAAATATGATTGAATGAATGAATGACTTGGGTTCTAACCCCAGCTCTGCCAGTTGCTTGCTGTGTGACCTGGGCAAGTCACCTAACTTCTCTGGGCCTCAGTTTCCTCATCCACAAAATAAGGATACAATGCCCTTTCTCTCTTTCTCCCTCCCCCTTAAACTGCGAGTCCCATTTGGGACAAGAACATTGTCTTGCCTGATTATGTTATATTTAGGCAAGTGCTTAACAGATACTACTGTTACTACTGTTACTATAGGGAAGCAGCGTGGCTCAGTGGAAAGAGCACGGGCTTTGGAGTCAGAAGTCCTGGGTTCTAATCCTGGCTCTGCCAACTGTCAGCTGTATGACTTTGGGCAAGTCACTTCACTTCTCTGGGCCTCAGTTACCTCATCTGTAAAATGGGGATTAAGACTGTGAGCCCCCCGTGAGGCAACCTGATTACCTTGTAACCTCCCCAGTGCTTAGAACAGTGCTTTGCACATAGTAAGTGCTTAATAAATGCCATTATTAGTATTATTATTGCTTCTTTTCTGCCACCAAATCACTGGATGATTTGATACTGCTTGAGTACCAATTCTATAACTGCATTCAGTTCTATGTTGCCCATGAGGAATCCGGCTGTATGTCGGCTTCTTGGTGCAGCTATGGCATTTGCTTATTTTCTTTAGGATTAATCCATGGTGCTGGGTCAGTCTGACAAGGGTTTCATAGTCATTCGCATACCTTCTAAGTTGGGTGGGGCTCGAAGACTCAGCAACCCTTGAATGCCTGTTTCTACAACTTTAAATTTTGTTGCAGGTCATATCACTAGAATAAAAGCTCCTAATAGGCAGGGAACATGGCTCTTGATTCTGTTTTACCCTCCCTTGCACTCAGTACAGTGCATTGCACCCAGTGGGTGCTCAATAAATGCCATTGCTTCTGTAGAATATTAAGTTTGAAGTGTTTCGTAATCCATGCCTCATTTTCCTGCATGGCAGCCAGCCCACCCATCTAAGTTCTTTCTTAATATCTTGATATTTGGGTGAATCCTGGTCTGCAGGGGCCATGAGTGTCTTGCCTGGCCCTTAGATTATTACAAGAAATAGGAAATAGTTGAATCACTCAATCAGCTCTCTCTCTCTTACCTAGCCTCACTGATTTCCTATACTACAACCTAGCCAGCACACTTTGAGTAGTCATCACACAGCAGACAAATCATGGAGCCATGTTTAGAACCCACGTCCTTCTAACTCCCAGGCTTGTGCTCGATCCACTAGTCCACTGTGGTACCTTGAGCTCATCTCTCTGTAGCCATCCTTTTTCGCTGACATTCTCCCTTCTTGTCTGGAATCCCCTGCCACAACTTCATATCTGACAGTGCACCATTCTCCCCATCTTCAAAGCCCTTTTAATCTTATCTCCTCCAAGAAGCCTTCCTTGATTAACCTCTCATTTTCCCACCTTATTCATCCTCCCTCCTGTGTTTTCTATGCACTTAAGTCTGTACTCTGTAAGCACTTTGATACTCTCCCCATCTCCATGACACTTATGACCACCTCCTTACACTCTCTCCTTCCCCTATGTGAAATTTATTGTAATGTCTGTCTCCCCCACTAGCTTGTAAATTCCTGGGTGCTGGGTTTTAGTTCATGAATCAATCAATCATATTTATTGAACACTTACTGGAGAGCACAACATAACAAAATAACAGACACATTCCCTCCCACAACAAGCTTACAGCCAAGAGGGGAAGATGGATATTAATATGACTAAATAAATTGAGGATATGAACATAAGTGCTGTGGGGCTGAGGGGGCAGTGAATAAAGGGAGCAATTCAGGATGATGCAGAAGGTGGTGGGAGAAAGGAAATGAGGGCTTAGTCAGGGAAGTTCTCTTGGAGAAGATGTGCCTTCAGTAAGGCTTCGAAGGTGGGGAGAGTAATTGTCTGATTTGAAGAGGGAGGGTGTCCCAGGCTAGAGCCAGGATGAGGGTGAGTAATAGGTGGAGAAAAAGATGAGTTTGAGGAAGAGTGAGTAGGTTGGCATTAGAGTGAAATGTTGCGCTGGATTGTAGAAGGAAAGTAGTGAGATGAAGTAGGAGGGTGCAAAGTGATTGAGTACTTTAAAGCCAATGGTAAGGCACTTCTGCTTGATGCAGAGGTGGAAGAGCCACCTCTGGAAGTTCTTGAGGAGTGGGGAAACCTGGACTGAACATCTTTGTAGAAAAATGATCTGGGCTGTAGAGAGAAGTATGGCCTAGAGTAGGGAGAGGCAGAAATCAGGGAGGTAGACACAGAGGCTGATACGGTAATCAAGATGGGTTAGGATAAATGCTTGGATTAACATGATAGCAGTTTGGATGGAGAGAAAAGGGCAGATTTTGGTGATGTCATAAAGATTGAACGATAGGATTTAGGAATAGATTGAATGTGTGAGTTGAATGAGAGAGGGGAATCAAGGATAACACCAAGGTTATGGGTTTATGGAACAGAAAGAAGGGTGGTGTCATTTACAGTGATGGGAAAGTTGAGGGGAGGACAGGGTTTGGGTGGGAAGATGAGGAATTCTGTTTTGGACTTGTCAAGTTGGAGGTAATAGTGGGACATCTAAGGAGAGATGTGTTGAAGGCAGGAGGAAACGCAAGATTACAGAGAGGGAGAGAGATCAGGGCTGAAGATATAGATTTGGGAATCATGCACGTAGAGGTGACAGTCATGGGGGCAAAATTCTCCAAGGGAATGGGTCTGTCAACTAATTACACTATTCCGATTATTTTGTTCAGTTCCCTGCACTCAATAGATACCAAGGATTGGTTGAGAAAAAGCTCTGTAGGAAGAGTGGGATGAGAAAGAGTGACTTCTTTAATTAGACAAATTCTTTATTCCTCACTTTTATGTGATTTTTTTATGTGGTGTGGGTAAGGAAGCAGGGGTTGTGGATGCAGTGGCCACTAAAGTTCAGGTCTTCCCTACTTCAGACTGGCTTCCACCAAGAAATTTATCAGACTTCCTGGATTTTTGTCTTTTCCCTGGTGGGTAGAAAGGGGATTTGAATTTCACATCATACCAACCATCAGCGTCCTTCCTGAGACCTCACCTATTCCAGCATATGGGGGGATGTCTCCTCTCTATGATGCCCTGGTGGGTGGGAAGGATGGGAGATGCAGTGTGGGAAGACGATCCAGGCAAAATTCCTCCTGCCCTTCCCTCACAATGCAGTGCTGCAATGGCAGAAGGGGAAAGGCAGAGGTAGGTCCATTGCCCAGGCTCATAAGCTGGAATCCCTCTCTTTCCCCAGTTGCGCTAGAGGCTCTGGGCTTCCTGAAGTGGAAAGTTGAGAGTGAGGGTTGTCATCTCCTTTTTGATGGACTGCTAAGGGAAGAAACACTCAGCTCCTAAACTCCCCGAAGATATTGCTAGGAATGTCATGATTCCAATTACAGGGTTAAGACCCAGTGATTTCGGTGAGGTCGCTGGGAGGGAATCAAACCGGCTCTGGGGAAAAAAACACATGAGTGAACAGCGTTAAAGTGGCTAAAAGCTGATAATGCTGTCATTACATCACCCATCAGAACTGTTCACCCAGCTTAATCCGGTTCAGAGCAGGAGAAGAAGAAAATAAACCGGGGGTGTCCAGTAACAGTTAGGGCTTGCCACTCAACACCCCAAATCCAGGAGGATTCACAGGTGTGTCCTTCAGTCCAGGGTCCCAGACCACAGCAGAGCCTTCAGGGGGAGAAGGAAGGGAAGCCCCACCTGGTATAGCTGTGCCGGTGCTTTATGGGGCCCCCAGAAGGAGAGATGCTATCCCCCTTTCCTGGACCATGTACATTGGCCTAGAGGCTTGAGGATTAGAGAATCTATTTCAGAGTTGATAAACTTTAGGCAGAAAATCCAGGTTGACCTATCAGCCTTAATTCCACTGTGCAAACAAACGGGAGATTTTCCACCTTGGCTTTGTAGAGTCTTGTGGTTCAAATGAAAGACAACCTCAGATGGATGGAAACAACTAGGTTGTGGGAATAAAAATTGCTTTTTAACCCTTCGCAGCCAGGAATGTGGGGAGACCTGGGGAGACCTGAAAACCTGGAATCCACCACTGCATTTCCATCTGAGTTGGATGGCTTTTTCACCTTGCTCCTCTGACACAATCCCCTGCACTCCCAATGGTGGCCCTGTGATGCCCCAGTTCACCCCCTCTTGCCCAAACCTGCTGACCTCCAGCTCCATGCTCTGGACTCACTGAACCCCATGAGTCACCACCACCATGCTCACACCCCACATCTCATAATTACCAGGTTATCATCAACTCTATTTCCTATATCTCCAATACTGATTGATCACTTTCTGGCCCTACCATCTAACCAACATCCCATCAATATTCCCTCCCCCCTTAAAACAGACCTCTGTCCCCATCGAAACCCTGGTCTCTTTCCACCAGCCCCAGACTATCTGACCTTTCTGATGGCTCCCTACTCCCCAGGCATCATAATAATTATAATAATGATGGCATTTATTAAGTGCTTACTATTTGCCAAGCACTGTTCAAAGCACTAGGAGAGACACAAGGTAAACAGATTGTCCTCCGTGGGGCTCATACTCTTAATCCCCATTCTATAGATGAGGGAACTGAGGCACAGAGAAGTTAAGTGACTTGCCCAAGGTCACACAGCAGACCAGTGGCGGAGCCAGAATTAGAATCCACGTCCTCTGACTCCCAATCCTGTGCTCTGGCCACTAAGCCACACACCACTCCCGCTCTGTCCAGAAAGCTCAATTCTCTTCTCCCCCATCCCTCCATTACTCTTGCCCTACCAAACACCAGATCTAGATCTCCAATATAGCGTGCTCTCTCCACTCAGTCAATCAATGCATAATAATAATGATAATAATGGCATTTGTTAAGTGCTTACTATGTGCAAAGCACTGTTCTAAGCGCTGGGGGGGATACAAGGTGATCAGGTTGTCCCACGGTGGGTGGTTCACAGTTTTCATCCCCATTTTACAGATGAGGGAACTGAGGCTCAGAGAAGTGAAGTGACTTTCCCAAGGTCACACAGCAGACATGTGGGGGAGCCAGGATTAGAACCCACAACCTCTGATCCCCAAGCCCAGGCTCTTTCCACTGAGCCCCATGCTGTTTTCAGAGCACTGGTCTAAGTACTTGGGTGAGTACAGTTCAATAGAGCGGGCAGATATTATCCCTGCCTTCAAGGAGCTTACAGCCTACAAGGGGAGGCAGAGGGGAGACAGGCATTAAAATACATTTTGGATAGGGGCAATAGAATATAAGGTTCCTGAGCAATCTTGTTTTCCTATTAGAGTGCAAGCTCCTTGTGGGAAGGGAATGTGTCACTCCGTTATTCTGCACTACCGAATACCTAGTACAGTGCTCTGCGCCAAATGAGCATGCAATAAATATTACTGCTGCTATGGCTAACCTAAAAACCCAGGCTCACATTTGCCACTTCAAACTTACCCTCTTGACAGCCCTCCAAAGCTCCCACAGCCCCACTCTCTCTGTTCTCTCTAGGAATTAACCCCTTCCCCACACCCTCCTGCCTGGAGCTCCTAGGAGCAGTTTTGGCCTGGCGGGAAGATCCCAGGCCTGGGAGTTGGAGGACCTGTGGTGTTTTGTACAGATTTATTACTCTATTTATTTTACTTCTACATATTTACTATTCTCTTTATTTTATTTCGTTAATATATTTTGTTTTGTTGTCTGTCTTCCCCTTCTAGACTGTGAGCCCATTGTTGGGTAAGGACCGTCTCTATATGTTGCCAACTTGTACTTCCTAAGTGCTTAGTACAGTGCTCTGCACACAGTAAGTTCTCAATAAATACGATTGAATGAAATGAATAAATGAATCCATCTTCTGCCACTTGCCTTCCATATGACCATAGACAACTTCTCTGTGCCTCAGTTTCCTCAATTATAAAATGGAGTTTCAATGGGGTTCTCTCTCTTGCTTAGACTGTGAGCTTTATGAGGGACAGGGACTGGATCTGACCTGATTATCTTGTATCTACCACAGTGCTTTGTATAGTGCCTGGCACGTAAAAAGTGCTTAACAAATACCACTATTATTATTATTATTATTATTATTATTATTATTATTAACTCCCTCTCCCTTTTCATCCATTAGGCCACCACTCTTCCCATTTTCAAAAGTCCCCATGGCCTAGTGGATAAAGCATGGGCAGGGCAGGAGTGAGGGCAGGACCAGGAGACAAAGCTTCCTTCTGAGACTTAGCCGGTGTTGGCGGAGATGTAAGGGGGAAGAGGGAAAGTCTGAGGGAATGCCGTGGGCTTCAGCAGAGTCACCAGGCTGAGAGGGCAAAGTCCAGACATGGATTCTCCAAGGAGTTGACCTTTGGGAGTGCCTCTCACACCATGCAAGATACCCCTCTAGAATGTGAGCTCGTTGCGGGCAGGGAATGTGTCTGTTTTGTTGTTATAGCATACTCTCCCAAGTGCTTAGTACAGTGCTTTGCACACAGTAATCGCTCAATAAATATGATTGAATGAATGAAAGGCCATGGGTTCACGCTTGTCTGCCAGGTGATTTTGGCCGAGTCACTTCAATTCTCTGTGCCTCGGTTACCTCATCTGAAAAATGGGGATAGAGATTGTGAACCCCACATAGGACAGGGACTGTGTTCAACCTGATTTGCTTTGTACCCACCTCGGCACTTAATACAGTGCCTGACACATAGTAAGTGCTTAACAAATGCCACAATTACTAAAATCACATCTCCTTCAGGAAGCCTTCCCTGACTAACCTCTCAATGCTCCATCCTATTTTGCCTCCCTCCCGTGTCACCTATGCACTTGAGTCGCTAGCCCCTTAGTACCTACCCCTACTATAGGACTTTGGTCCATATCCTTGTATTTGGTGGCCTCCCCTACCTCTGCATTATAACGTCTGTCTCTCCCCAATAATAATAATAATAATAATAATAATGGCATTTGTTAAGTGCTTACTATGTGCAAAGCACTGTTCTAAGCACTGAGGAGGATACAAGGTGATCAGGTTGTCCCACGGGGGGCTCACAGTCTTAATCCCCATTTGACAGATGAGGGAACTGAAGCACAGAGAAGTGAAGTGACTTGCCCAAGGTCACACAGCTGCCAATTGGCAGAGCCGGGATTAGAACCCATGGCTTCTGACTCCCAAGCCCGGGCTCTTTCCATTGAGCCACGCTGCTTCTCTAGCTATGCTGCTGTAGTAGATTCTCCGTTTCCCCTAGCTGCAATTTATTTTAATTCCTGCTTCCTCCTAAAGACTCTATGTCCCTGTGGGCAGGCCTTGAGTCTATCAACTCTACTGCACTGTACTTTCCTAAATGCTTAGTATAGTGCTCTGCACTATAAGGTAATTAGGTTATCCCACGTGGGGCTCACAGCCTTAATCCCCATTTTACAGATGAGGTAACTGAGGCACAGAGAAGTTAAGCGATTTGCCCAGTCACACAGCTGATATGTGACGGAGCCAGGATTAGAACCCATAACCTCTGACTCCCAAGCATGGTCTCCTTCCACTAAACCATGCTGCGTCTCTGCACATAGTAAGTACTCAATAAAGAAAATTGATAGAGTGATTGATTGAATGATCTACTCCTGCCTCTTCATCCAGCCACCACACTGCTCCAGAGCTCCAGACTCTGATCAGATCCTAGTTTAACTAAAGCATCAGCTTCTGTCCTAGCCTCCCTGGCTGCAGTCTCTCCCCACCCCCATTTACATTCATTCTTTTGCCCCCATCATTTGTTTGAAACACCATGTGCAGTCATTCAGTCATATTTATTGAGCACTTACTGTGTGCAGAGCACTGTACTAAGCACTTGGGAGACTGCAATATAACAGTATAACAGCTGCATTCCCTGTTCACACTGAACTTAGTCTAGCACACATCTCCCTGTTCTTCAGAGCTTCCAGTGGGTTACGATTTCCCTCCAAATAGAATCTGTGAACCTTTGACTTTAAGGTGTTCAGTCAGCTCTCTCTCACTAACCTCCAGCTTGCAATTTTTGCTCCTCTCAAGCTGACCTTCTCCCTGGGCCTCATTATTTTCTGATGCCATGAAGCTTAGGGGTTGTAGATTTGTAAGATTCAAAATATCATTCTCTTCTCTCTCACTACTCACCATTCTCACACCCCTTTCTCAGCCTGGAATCCGAACCCCTTCATATCCAACAGACAATACTTTTCTTATCCTCAAATCCCTCCAGAGATCACATCTATTCCAGGACTGATCTAATCCATTTCAAATCTTCCTCATCTATATGTCTCAACTGCATCTTTAGCATCTCTCTTACCCTTGAGCATGTATGTACTCACCATTTCCTAAGACACTTCTGTACACTCCTCACATATTCTATCATTTAAGCATTAACTCATGTACATATGTCCTTTTCCTCTTATCTGTAAATTATGTTTGTGTCTGTCTCCTTCACTAGCTGTAAATTCCTTGGGAATAGGGTTTGTATCTACTAACTCTATTCTACTCTCCCAAGCTTTTAATGCAGTTCTGTACACACAATAGGGGCTCAATAAATATTATTGCTTGATCGATTGATTCAGATGAATAGTCTTTTCCAGGGGATGACCTCTACAAGAGGAACTAAAGGGGACTTGAGAATGGATCAGAAAGAAGATCAACATGATTAACTGGTTTAGGCTTAGTGGGGGCTCAATTGGAGGAGCAAAGGACCTTAAACGATGGGAGGACTTGGACTCACTTTGTCATCCTTGTAAAAGGGATAACACATGGCCCACAGTGGGGTTAGTAGTAGTAGTAGCAGTGGTAATAGTAGTAATAGTCATAGTAGCATCAATAGTAGTAGTAGCTATAGTAGTACTAGTAGCAGTAATAATAATAGGAGCAGAAATAGAGTGGTACTAGTAGCAGTAATAGTACATGGCTTAGTGGAAAGAGCACATTCTTGGAAGTCAGAGGACATTGTTCTAATACTGGCTCTGACACTTGTCTGCTGTGTGACCTTGGGCAAGGCACTTAACGTCTCTGTGTCTCTGTTACCTCATCTGTAAAATGGGGATTAAGACTGTGAGCTCCACGTGGGACAACCTGACAACCTTGTATCCACTCCAGTGCTTAGAACAATGCTTGGCACATGGTAAGTGCTTAACAAATACTATAATCATTATTACTACTAGTAGTAGTAATAGTAACAGTAATAGTAGTAGTACTACTACTACTATAATGACATTTATTAAGTGCTTACTATGTGCAAAGCACTGCTCTAAGCACTGGGGAGGTTATAAGGTGATCAGGTTGTCCCACGGGGGGCTCACAGTCTTAATCCCCATTTTACAGATGAGGTAACAGAGGCACAGAGAAGTTAAGTGACTTGCCCAGAGTCACACAGCTGACAATTGGCGGAGCCGGGACTTGAACCCATGACCTCTGACTCCAAAGCCCGTGCTCTTTCCACTGAGCCACACTGCTTCTCTACTCATAGCAGTAATAGTAGTAGTAAAAGAAGTAGTAATGGTAGTAGTATTAGTAGTAATAGCTATATCATTTATTGAGTACCCACTTGGGGCAGTGCCTGTTATTGGGCACGTGGGAAGTTCAGAATAATGAGGTGACATATTCCATGTCCGCAAGGATCTTATACTCTAACAAGGGGAGGCTAAACTAGAAGGTCAGATCCCTAGAAGACAAGCTATGGAGCTAGGACTCAGTGGAGGGCTTCTACATCTGCATCTCCCTGGGGTGGGCAGCATGATAAAGGGGCACAACCCAGCCTTAAAGCAAAATGGTACCATTCTCTCCAAGTCTGTGACACTCTGACTATTGTTACTATTAATAATAATGTTACTATTCACTATGAGCGAGTTAGTC
This sequence comes from Tachyglossus aculeatus, assembly GCF_015852505.1. Taxonomy (NCBI): domain Eukaryota; kingdom Metazoa; phylum Chordata; class Mammalia; order Monotremata; family Tachyglossidae; genus Tachyglossus; species Tachyglossus aculeatus. The sequence goes on from NC_052076.1 coordinate 68,780,425, forward strand.
GAGCTGAGGGGCAATTAGCATGAACTCCAATGCAGGGGGCAGACATGTTGATTTTTACCACTCATTCTACAGCAACAGCAAGTCTGCCTTAGCCGGCACTGATTCCTATCCAATGCAAGAGCTCTCCAGCAAGTGATGTTGATCCAAAGCAGTAGCTCGGGTGTTCTGGGGACCAGCCCTGTTCCCCAACTCCATAGCTACTTGCAGGCCGGACTGTATCTTCTCCCTTCCATGGCAGTCATAGCCATAGCCTTTGTTGCTCACTTCTTCCAGTGTGTTTCTTCTAGCTAATCACAATTCATTCATGATCACTTCCATTCTTACGCACCGCAATATCTTCTTTCGTTCCTTGTTTTTTGTGGGGATGGGGTATCATCTAGAAAAGGAGGCCTATTTCAGCCTTGTTTGCCACCTCTCACCCAAAGTAGTCATTCATTCAATCGTATTTATTGAGAACCTACTGCGTGCAGAGCACTGGACTAAGCGCTTGGGAAGTACAAGTCGGCAATATATAGAGACAGTCTCTACTCAACAACGGGCTCACAGTCTAGAAGGGGGAGACAGATGACAAAACATGTAGACAGGTGTCAAAATCGTCAGAATAAATAGAATTATAGCTATAGGCACATCTTTAACAAAATAAATAGAATAGTAAATATGTACAAGTAAAATAAATAGAGTAATAAATCTGTACAAATATATGCAAGTGTGGTGGGGAGGGGAAGGAGGTAAGGCAGAGGCGGGGGCTGGGGAGGAGGAGAGGAAAAAGGGGGCTCAGTCAGGGAAGGCCTCCTGGAGGAGGTGAGCTCTCAGTAGTCTCTTGACTCATTAATGTTATCCAGGTTCCTTTCCAGAAGGCAGTACGCAAATCAGGTCTAGGTATGTAAATCCAAAATCTACAGCAACCAGATGCATATTCAGTTCAGCCACTAGCTGGTAAGAAAATTTCCTGGGAAATACCTCTGTTACATGAGAAGTGGCCATCTACCAGATGATGCCTTGAAATCCACCTCCTCCTCTATCCAATCAGTTTGAAATTTGCCATCATGCGCAGCTGCCCCTATTGTGTTGAGAGTTGCAGTGCACTTGTCTAGGAAAATTCTTTATCCTACCTCTGTCAGGATCCATACCAATCTCATTGGGAGAGGAGCTGAGTCTTTTTTTTTCAACATTTGCAAATAAGTGGTTGTGGTATTCAACAGTTCTTCTAAACTATTTAGCAAGTGATTAAACAGTGGTCGCTCTCCATTGTTTTCACTTAGTGAAAGCTTTCCATTAATGAATAAGTAGCGGAAATACTTAGCAGTTTCTAATAATGCTCTTCTAATTAAATGCTTTTCGACATAAAAGAGGTTCTGAATGATGTGTTTAGTAAGTAATGTGTCCAGGGTAATCTGCACACTAAGCAAACAACTTAACATCATTCATTAGGAGTCTGTGAGATTGTTGGGTTCACATATATATCTTAATATAGTATGTGGATTTTCAAGAAAAACAAGAACAGCCACATAGTGAGGGTGAAATGTTAGGCTAATTGAACAGGCAGCTGTCTCCCTCCAACAAAATCATGCCATTGCTATTAGCATCAGCAAATCTCTCCATAGCATCCAACGTGATTATCTTGTATTTATCCCAGTGCTTACTACAATGTTTGGCACACTGAAAATGTGTCACAAATACCACAATTATTATTATTATTATTATTATTATTATTATTATTATTGTTTTAAGGCATATGTTTTGATTCCCTCTAGACTGTAAACTCCTTATGAGCACAGAAAATGTCTGTTAATTCTGTACAGTGCTTAGTACAGTGCTCTACACATGGTAAACATTCAAAAAATACCACTGATTGATGAATTGATTGATGGATCCTAGGTTCTAAGAAGATTTCAGGGATGGGAGAAGGCCCAGTTTTCACCTCAAAGGAGTAGGGGATCTAAAAAAGGAGATAAGGTAGAAAAATATAAATCAAAGAGGGGAAATGAACTCAGTTGTTACATGTATGAAGATGCAAGCACATATGCCCTCAAATGCACAGCTTAAACAGCGCCATATCCTCATCAGCAGCTGCATTTACTGAATGTTTTGGGGGGCAAAGCTCTGTCCAAGGGACTTGGGAGTCTATAATAGAAGTAGAAGATATAGTCCTGCCCTCAAGGAGCTAGTAATCAATAGCAGAGCTTACAATCTAATGCAGAAGATTAGACATATAAAGGTAGGAACAAAGGAATAGAACAGGGACAGCTGCGTTTCCAGAAAGCCTGGAGGTAAAGGCAGGTAGTGGGGATAGTTTCTGTTTCATCTGGAACGATTCCATGGATGATGTTAGAACAGGATTGTACCCTCAAGGGAGAGAGCGGAAATATCAGAACAGAGGGGAATTCAGGGAATCTGGCTGGGAGTTCTGACTAACCTTTCAATTATTTTGCTGACGAAAGCAAGATTTCCTCTAGAATTGAGGAGTAAAGGTAATAATAATACAAAGGATAGAAATCAATAAAGCATTGTAGAGCAATTACGAATGTAAATCCCAGCTGTCCTTCCTCCTAAATGGATTTTTATATTCATGGGAAAATAACAATCGCTTCGCTATGTATCACTAATTAAAACTTGCTGAATAATTCCAACAAATATAAGTAATTATTGGTAATTCCAAGTGAACACCAGGAAATAATGATCTCACCTTGTATTAAGTAATTAAAGTTACAAAATTCCCCTTAGAAATATTAAGCCGTTATAAATATTTCTAAAAGCATCCGGGTAAATAACACGCATGCATTCAACTCTTGTTATGTTGGTAATTAAAAGTGACCAGGCATTTTTATTTGAATGTGAACTGATGGGCTAAGAGAAAGAAACCCCCGCTGCTTTCCCTAATGTGTTTTACTATGTAGGATGCACTGGATTATTGCAGTGCTGAAAAATCTCTGTTTTGGACACTGCCTCTTGGAGGTGGTTTAGAGAGTAGAGGTATCTGGTTCTGGGGTGACTGCTGTGGCTGGCTGGGATTTTCCTTTCCTGGGCCCCAGGGGTAAAGACACAGAGAAGAGTTTGGGTATGCGTGGCTGACCCACTTACCCCCTTGACCAACAATGACTCTAGAAATCAAAGCTGGATTCTTGACGGGGCTGGCTTCAAGATAGTGGGCTGGCCTAAGACCTCTGCTACTCCCTCCCGTTCAGTATGACATCATTTCCCTATGCAACGTGTGCCTACAGTGTGGCGTACGACGTCATGGGGAAGTCCATTTGAAGGCCGGAATGTAGAGCGTTTCTCTGGGGAGAGATACTGCTGTCTTCCCACCCCTGCCTCCCTACCCATCTGCACCTTGCAGCAGAGCTATTGTGATCCCCTGCTAGGGAATGGACAAGGGATTTCCAAAGGAGCTACTTCCAAATGGTGGTTGATTTTAGAATTTTAGCCACCTTCACTCCCAGCCCTCCTCCCTGATGGTGCACCCTGAGGAGACTGCTTCACTTGCTCACCTTTTGAAGCTAGCCCTGGCTCTTCATAGGGGAGAGGTACTAATTGAGAATACCCAGGGACCACTGGATTATCCTTTCCTTCATTTCTTCCATTGGCATTTATTAATTCCTCACTCTGTGGTGAACACCATACTACGTGTTGCGGGGATGCAAGATTATCAGATTGGACACAATCCCTGTCCCACAAGGGGCCCCCAGCCTATAAGGGATGGTGACTTTGTATATCGTACCCATTTTGCAGTTGTAGGACCTGAGGCACAGAGGAGTTAAGTGATTTGCCCATGGCCACCCAACAGGTTAGTGGTGGAGTCCTGACTAGAACTCAGGTCCTCCTGAAAGCCCATCCCATGCTCTTTCCACTTAGCTACGTTTCCTCTCCCCCCTCTCCTTTTCTCCATCTCTCTCAGCAAGGATGGCAATGGTATTGAGTATGGAAGGATGAGAGAGTGGGTGGGGAAGAGGAGAGTGAAAGAAGTGCCACCAACAATGCACACCAACAGATGAAAAACTCTGGCCACTGACGCCTGGGAAATTTCAACTGGGGGGGATGGAAAATTTGACAAGGACTATGCATTTGAGCTGATTATCTTGGATCTATGTGCCTCGGACTGTGCCCTGATTATCTAATATATATCTTAGTGCTTGGCCCATAGCAAGTAATTTAGAAATATCACTGTTATTGTTACCCTCAGCTATAGGGATTTGGATTAGACCCCTGTTTTTACTAGTAATATTTCACAGTACACTAGTTGGGATGTGGCACAATCCTCTATTATGCTAAGACAGATTGAACTCAACCTGCTTGTTTGCTTTAATTAGCCATTTGGCCTCTTTAATGTAAAATGGTTGTTTACAGTTTAAGTTTTCTGTGCCTCTGTAAGTGTTATTTTAATTCCCAGTCTTAGTCTGTTAGGGTCTTTAACTGTTCTGAACAGTGGCTGGGCACCCTTAGAGTGATGTCCTGAAATAAAAGTGGATAAATATAAGATTAGACATAAGGGAAAGTTACCTCACTGTAATGATTATGGTATTTGTTAAGCATTACTATGGGCCAAGCATTGTGGTGGACACAATGTACTCTGGTTGGATCCAGTCCCTGTCCCACACAGGGTTCACTGTCCTAGTAGGAAGAAGAACAGGTACTGAATCCCCGTTTTACAGATGAGGAAATGGAAGCACAGAGAATTTAAGTGACCTGACTAAGGTCACACAGCAGGCAGGCAGCAGAACCAGGATTAGAACCCAGGCCTCCTGGTTCCCAGGGCTGTTCTCTTTCCACTAGACCATGCTAATTATGGGAGTTCTGAGATCCTGGCCAAGTTACTTAGAACTCATGAGAGAATCCCTTCTGCTGAAGCTTCTAAAGAAGCCAGGAATTCCCAGCCACGGATGGTTTATGGACTGCCTCAAATCTGGGAGTATGGATTATGTCAAGCATTTTATGATTTCTTTCGTAACCTCCCCTATCGAAAGCAAACATTGCCACTGCATTTTTCATCCAAGACTCTCTGGATCCCCAAGCCAAAATAGTTCCCTATTGTGTATGAGTCCTTCGCTTCCATTGTCCTCTCCTCAACACGCTTCTCCTCCTCAAGCCTCCAGGACTGGATTCAGATGGAAACAAGAGAGGCAGAAGCCTCAGTCTGCATCATCCAATGCAAAACGGGCAGTACAGCAGCAGGGAGGCCTCATAAATACCACTACTACTACTGCTACTACTACTACTGCGGCTACCACCATTACTACTACTATTAATAATAATAGTGTTATTTGTTAAGCACCTACTATGTGGCAAACTGTGTGTATTATACTAAGCCCTGGAGTAGAAACAATATAAAAAGATCAGACCCAATCTCTGTCCCACATGGGGCTCACAGTCTAAGGCAGTGGAGGGAAGGGGGATCTGATATTTCATATCCGTTTTACAGATGAGGCACAGGGAAATTAAGTGATGTGATCAAGGTCACACAACAAAGAAGTGGCAGAGCCAGGCTTAGAACGCCAGTCTCCATGAAGATTTTTCTACTGCTAGGAGAATGTGCCCATCATTTGTCATATGTCATTCTGACGTAGGTTCAGGGGACTAAAGCGGATTTCCAAGAAACATCCCATATGACAGCTTTACACTGTAAGCTCATTATGAACTGGGAATGTGTCTCCCAATTTCTCTGGTATTGTACTCTCCCAAAATCTTAGAATAGTGCTCTACAAGTAGTCTTCGAATGTCGTCAAGTCGTTTCCATCCCATAGCGACTCCATAGAGACACCCTCTTCTGTCATAAAGTTGTTCTGGTATGTGTATCCATAAAGTTTTCTCTTCTGCACATAGTACGCCCTCAGTAAATGCCATCGATTGATTAATCATCACATTTTGTTGTGGGCCCAGCATTATGCATGTAGGGTGGTGTGTCTTGGAAAGGCAGGTCACTTTCTTCTCTGCCTCATGGCAGTCAAGTGTCTGACGCCAAGGGTCCAGGCCTTCCATTCCCTTGCCCCCTGATTCAGAAGAGGCAGCCAGGGCCAATGGCCTGGGTTTGGCAGTTCAGGGCAAGGGGTGCGGTGGTGGAAATCCCCATATGGGGAGGTCATTCAGTCCTAGAGGCTGAGCCAGACTTTCTCCAAACAACTTCCTCTCCGGGCTGGTTTGGGAGCTCATCCTCTCCTCCTGCAAAGCCTCAAACAGGTGGAAGAAGCCAACCAGGAGGGATTGCTTTTATTTGCTTTGATGCGTTCAAAGACCCCAAATGACTCTCTCTCCTGGTACGTGTAGGGCTGTGGGGAAAGGCTGTTACCATAAGATGAGGGGAAGGAAGGGATAATTAATGCCCACTGTAGACTGGGCAGATGGCAAGGGACGCTTCAAATTCAAAGTCCAGTTCAGTGAATCCAGATTCAGGGAAATTTCTTTTCTGCCCAAAGGAGAAATTCTGCTCTTCTAGTGCTGTATTTGAAATTCAGGGAGGCCCTAAAAAGAGAAATTCATTTCTATTGAGAAATTCTGTTTACGAGTCCACTAGGGTGGCTGGTAATGCAGATTTAGACTAAACATTGGACTTTTACCCAACCCAATCGATCCCTGCCTGGGATGGATGTAGAACCAGCCATCTTTTTTTCTGGGAACTGACTTCTGCCCTCACCGTGACTACTGGAGATGCCCAGTGGCGAAGGTGTTAATTTTTTTGTAGGGAGAGGCCAAACTGAATGGTCATGTGTAACTCCCAAGGGCGCACTAAGCCTCCTCAGAAGATTATGAGGGCAAGAAGGGAAGCAACCAACCTCATCCTCTTGGAAGAGCTCGAGTGAACTGCAGGAGATAATAATAATAATACTAATAATGGTATTTATTAAGCACTTACTATGTGCAAAGCACTGTTCTAAGCGCTGGGGAGGTTACAAGGTGGTCAGATTGTCCCACGGGGGGCTCACAGTCTTAATCCCCATTTTACAGATGAGGTAACCTGAGGCACAGAAAAGTTAAGTGACTTGCCCAAAGCCACACAGCTGACAGTTGGCAGAGCTGGGATTTGAACCCATGACCTCTGACTCCCAAGCCCACGCTCTTTCTACTGAGCTACGCTGCTTCTCGTGATAAAATATGTAACCTGAGTGTGGGAAAATGGATTTTCTCCTCAGGAGCTAGTACCATCTTTCTGCAGAGAGGGGAACTCTGAGGAGGTTCAAGAGGTTCAGATTGGTCTGTGTCCAATCTGATTAGCTTGTATCTACCCCAGCCTTAGTATAATATCTGGAACGTAGTAAGTGCTTAACAAACACTATTAAAATGAAAGAAAGGCAGAATCCATACCAAAGACCACCTGTGTCACTTGTGGATGGGGTACAGGAAGGGGAGTCACTTGGGGTCCTGGCTACAAAGATAGGCTTATAAACCCCCGCAGAGATCATGATTGAGCATCCACAAATCAACTAGGGAAACAAAACATAGTTTAAATCAGAACATAAATGGAGAGAAACAAACACAAAGTATTTGAAAGAGGAAGTTCACCAGATAATTATCTACAGCTCCTGAGGGATTTTAGAAATGGTGAGCAGATTGTCCACCTAGAAACCAGACCTAATCACCTGACCACGTGGACTGAGGCCAGAGCTTCTAAGGAGATCCGAAAATCTGAGTTGAAATGGATATTATCCATAATGACATGTGCAACGCAATTAACCCACACTAGCCTCTTTTTATCCCAGATGTGGTTTGGAGAGAGAAAAACAACTTATTACCAGTGGTGATTTGCTCCTTGGGTCTGTCAGGGCAAGAATCAGAACCTCCTAAATCCAGCTCCTGGTGAAAAAAGAGTAAGCTTTCTCCTCCCACCACCCCCATTCCACTTCCTACCAGAATTTTTTTATGGTATTTGTTAAGCGCTTACTATGTGTCAAGCACTGCTCTAGGTGATTGGGGTAGATAAATGATAATCAGGTTGTTTGCTGTCCTTTTTCTACATAGTACTCAAATTCTAAGACATAGGTAAGAGGATTTAATGCCCATTTTACAGACGAGGTAACTGAGGTATAGAGAAATTAAATGATTTGCCTGAGGTTGCACAGCAGATGGAGGCTGGATTAAAACCCAGGTCCTCTGATTCCCAGCACCATGCTCTTTTCAATAGGCCATGTTTCTCCTCCTCCCCGCAACCCACACCATAATCAATCAGCCAGTCAGTTGTATTTATTGAGTGCTTACTGTGTGCAGAGCACTATACTGGGTGTCTACAATGGAAACATCATGGTGTCGGAGACAGAGAAGCAGCATGGTTTAGTGGAAAGAGCATGGGTTGGGATTCGGAGTTGAACGAGTTGTCTACACGCGCTGCCTAGAATTCCTCAACAACAACTCTCTCCTCGACCCCCTCCAGTCTGGCTTCCGTCCCCTTCATTCCACGGAAACTGCCCTCTCAAAGGTCATCAATGACCTCCTGCTTGCCAAATCCAATGGCTCATACTCTGTCCTAATCCTCTTCGACCTCTCAGCTGCCTTTGACACCGTGGACCACCCCCTTCTCCTCAACACGCTATCTGACCTTGGCTTCACAGACTCTGTCCTCTCCTGGTTCTCCTCTTATCTCTCCGATCGCTCTTTATCAGTCTCTTTTGCAGGCTTCTCCTCCCCTTCCCATCCTCTTACTGTGGGGGTTCCCCAAGGTTCAGTGCTTGGTCCCCTTCTGTTCTCCATCTACACGCACTCCCTTGGTGACCTCATTCGCTCCCACGGCTTCAACTATCATCTCTACGCTGATGACACCCAGATCTACATCTCTGCCCCTGCTCTCTCCCCCTCCCTCCAGGCTCGCATCTCCTCCTGCCTTCAGGACATCTCCATCTGGATGTCTGCCCACCACCTAAAGCTCAACATGTCGAAGACTGAACTCCTTGTCTTCCCTCCCAAACCTTGTCCTCTCCCTGACTTTCCCATCTCTGTTGACGGCACTACCATCCTTCCCGTCTCACAAGCCCGCAACCTTGGTGTCATCCTCGACTCCGCTCTCTCATTCACCCCTCACATCCCAGCTGTCACCAAAACCTGCCGGTCTCAGCTCCGCAACATTACCAAGATCCGCCCTTTCCTCTCCATCCAAACTGCTACCCTGCTCATTCAAGCTCTCATCCTATCCCGTCTGGACTACTGCACCAGCCTTCTCTCTGATCTCCCATCCTCGTGTCTCTCTCCACTTCAATCCATACTTCATGCTGCTGCCCGGATTATCTTTGTCCAGAAACGCTCTGGGCATATTACTCCCCTCCTCAATAATCTCCAGTGGCTACCAATCAATCTGCGCATCAGGCAGAAACTCCTCACCCTAGGCTTCAAGGCTGTCCCTCACCTCGCCCCCTCCTACCTCACCTCCTTTCTCTCCTTCTACAGCCCAGCCCGCACCCTCCGCTCCTCCGCTGCTAATCTCCTCACCGTACCTCGTTCTCGCCTGTCCCGCCGTCGACCCCCGGCCCACGTCATCCCCCGGGCCTGGAATGCCCTCCCTCTGCCCATCCGCCAAGCTAGCTCTCTTCCTCCCTTCAAGGCCCTGCTGAGAGCTCACCTCCTCCAGGAGGCCTTCCCAGACTGAGCCCCTTCCTTCCTCTCCCCCTCGTCCCCCTCTCCATCCCCCCATCTTACCTCCTTCCCTTCCCCACAGCACCTGTATATATGTATATATGTTTGTACATATTTATTACTCTATTTATTTTACTTGTACATTTCTATTCTATTTATTTTATTTTGTTAGTATGTTTGGTTTTGTTCTCTGTCTCCCCCTTTTAGACTGTGACCCCACTGTTGGGTAGGGACTGTTTCTATATGTTGCCAATTTGTACTTCCCAAGTGCTTAGTACACTGCTCTGCACATAGTGAGCGCTCAATAAATACGATTGATGATGATGATGATGATGATTAGGAGGTCGTGGGTTCAAATCTCGGCTCTGCCACTTAGCTGTGTGACTTTGGGCAAGTCACTTAACTTCTCTGTGCCTCAGTTACCTCATCTGTAAAATGGGAACTACAGCTGTGAGCCCCACGTGGGACAACTTGATAACCTTATATCTACTCCAGTGCTTAGAAGAGTGCTTGGCATATAGTAAGCGCTTAACAAATACCATCATTGTCGTTATTATTATAGAGCTTGGGCCTGGGAGTCAGAAAGACTAGATTTTAAATCCCAACTCCACCACCTCCCTGCTGTGTAGTCTTGGGCAAGTCACTTAACTTCTCTGTGCCTCCAGCTTCATCCGTAAAATGGGGATTAAGACTGTGAGTCTCATTTGTGACATGAGCAGTATCCAACCTGCTTAGTTTAGCACATGGTAAACACTTGACAAACCCTTAAAAAATCCCCACTGAGTTAGTAGATACATTCCCTTACCACAGGGAGCTTACCATCTAGAGAAGCAGCTTGGCCTAATGGAAACAGCATGGGCCTGGGAATCAGAAAGGACATGTGTTCTAATCCCAGCTCTGCCACTTGTCAGTTGTGTGACCTTGGGCAAGTTAATTCACTTCTCTGGTCTTCAGTTCTCTCATCTGGAAAATGGGATGGAGGCAGTGAGCCCCACATGGGACAGGGACTGTGTCCAATCTGATCTGCTTGTATCCTCCCCAGTACTTAGTACAGTGCTTGTCACATAATAAGCACTTAACAAATATCATTATTATTATTATTATTATAGGAAAGGAGGTGGGGGAGTGACAGTATCCTCACCCTGGTGCCCATATAAAAGCCTGGCTAACAAGCTTCCCCCAAATTATGACCAACTGACCACATCACATCCCCATGTGCTGGAGTCTTCCTTGGGACACCACATGTGTCTCTAGGTCTAGTATCCACAAGGGCTGTCAATGGTCACCCTAGAATAATAAAAATAATAATAATAATAATGGCATTTATTAAGCACTTACTATGTGTAAAGCACTGTTCTAAGCACTGGGGAGGTTAAAAGGTGATCAGGTTGTCCCATGGTGGGCTCACTGTCTTAATCCCGATTTTACAGATGAGGTAACTGAGGCCCAGAGAAGTTAAGTGACTTGCCCAAAGTCACACAGCTGACAAGTGGCTGAGCCGGGGTTTGAACCCGTGACCTCTGACTCCAAAGCCCAGGTTCTTTCCACTGAACATGGGGAAGAAGTGAGCATGAGCTTAAATATGTAGAAAATCACTGAAGCCAGCTATTAAGAATCTTATCTCAGACATTCGTTTGTGTTTGAGTGCCTTGAAAGAAAGGATAGTGTTTTGTTCACTCACAGCAGAGAAAGTGGAAAACAAACAAAGTCTTTAATCTTGGAACACCAAATTTAATGTTTAAGATGATGTTCCTGAAATGACCTGGGGTGATCAAATCAAGGTAGAAGATGGCTGTAAACCCTGTAGATGTTGAGCTCCTTTGGTGCAGGCATCACATCTACCAACTCTGTTTTATTGTAATTTCCCAAGCACATAATACAGTGCTCTGCACCCAGTAAACATGCAATAAATGCCACCGATTAATTTATTGATAGACTGAAGCATTGAGGCCTAGTGGAAAGAACATGGCTCAGGAAATCAGAGGACCTGGGTTCTAATCCAAACTCCACCATTTACCTGCTGTGTGTGCTTAGGCAAGTCACCTAACTTCTCTGTGCCTCAGTTTCCTCATCTGTAAAATGGGGATTAAGACTGTGAGCCCCATGTGGGACAACCTTGATTACCTTGTATCCCCCCAGTGCTTAGAACAGTGCTTGGCACATAGTAGGCACTTAACAAATACTATTATTATTATTATTATTATTATTATTATTATTGTTCTCCCTCTGTCTCAGACTACAAGCCCCATGTGAGACAGGGACTGTGTCAAGAGGATTATCTTCTATCTACCCCAGCACTGAGTTGCCGAGCTTGGCATATAGAAAGACTTTACAAACACCATTCATTCATTCAATCATATTTATTGAGCTCTTACTCTGTGCAGAGCACTGTACTAAGCGCTTGGGAAGTACAAATAGGTGACATTAAATATTAATTATTATTACTTAAAGACAAATTCATTCATTCATTCAACCATATTCAATTCTTACTGAGTACTAAGCACTGTGTTACACACTTGGGAAAGTACAGTAAACAATAAACAGACACATTCCCTGCCCACAACAAGTTTATACAGTCTATGAAGAAACAGAGTATCCAGAAGTGTATTTCAGATGAAGTGGATAACAGGGGAATATTTTAATGCTGTGGAGAATGTAACATCCTTCAATTTGAAAGTTTGTTCTAAAATCCATGAATGCTTTATTTTTTGTTGCAGCTGATGGTGGCTTTTTTGTTTTAATAAAGCCAAAATGGTGGGAAATAATTGTTAGGGAGGATTAGTTTAAGCTTCCTGAATAGCCAGATGGACTCTAGTAGGGAATGCTGAAATGAATATTCATCTTTTCTAATTGTTTCGGCAGATTCAGGTGGGACTTGGCTTCTCAAAAGCTTGGTGTTGGGGGATTAAAGCAGATCTTTGGAAACCTGGTGTCTTATTTAGGAGAAGGATTGGAAATGCTGAATTCTAAATTGCACGGTTGACACAGATAATATGGCACTGAGCTTTGGTAAAACAAGATGTGATGACTCTCTAGCAGCATGGTTTCGCCGCCCTTGGGCCTCTTCTGGTCTTATGGTATTTATGGTCGATCTATGGTATTTATTGAGTGCTTACTATATAGTACTAAACACTGGGAAAATACAATGGATTAAGTAGCCTGACCCTTCATCATCATCATCAATCGTATTTATTGAGCGCTTACTATGTGCAGAGCACTGTACTAAGCTCTTGGGAAGTACAAATTGGCAACATATAGAGACAGTCCCTACCCAACAGTGGGCTCACAGTCTAAAAGGGGGAGACAGAGAATAAAACCCAACATACTAACAAAATAAAATAAATAGAATAGATATGTACAAGTAAAATAAATAAATAGAGTAATAAATATGTACAAACACATATACATATGTACTGGTGCTGTGGGGAAGGGAAGGAGGTAAGATGTGGGGGATGGAGAGGGGGACGAGGGGGAGAGGAAGGAAGGGGCTCAGTCTGGGAAGGCCTCCTGGAGGAGGTGAGCTCTCAGCAGGGCCTTGAAGGGAGGAAGAGAGCTAGCTTGGCGGGTGGGCAGAGGGAGGGCATTCCAGGCCCGGGGGATGACGTGGGCCAGGGGTCGATGGCGGGACAGGCGAGAACGAGGTACGGTGACCCTTGCCCTCAAGTATAGAGTCTAGTGGTAGGGGACATACATCTTTGCTCCCAAAAGCCATCTTCAGCTGTTTGCTCTCCAGTGACTTCCCCACTGCTTTCAAATATGCCCATGTCTCCCCTATCCTAAAAAAACCCTCTGTTGACCCCATGGGTCCCTCCAGTTATCACCCCATCTCCTTCTTACCATTCCTCTCCAAACGCCTGTAGCGAGTCGTCTACTCCCGCTGTCTCCAATTCCTCTCCAGTTCTCTACTTAATCCCCTCCAATCTGGCTTCTGTCCCTTTCACTCCAGAAGGTCACCAATGACCTCCTTCTCACCAAATCCAACAGCCTCTACCTCTCAGCTGCCTTCTACACTGTCGACCGCTCCCTTCTCCTGGAAACATTCTCTAACCTTGGCTTCACCGACTCTGCCCTTTCCTCATTCTCCTCTTATCTCTCTGGTCATCTATTCTCAGTCTCCTTTGTGGGCTCCTCCTCTGCCTCCCACCCCCTAACTTGTTGGGGTACCTCAAGGTTCAGTTCTGGTTCTCCTTCCATTCTATTTCCCTTCTATTCTATTCTCCATCTACACCCACTCCCTTGGAGAACTCATTAGCTCCCATGACTTTAACTGCCACGTCTATGTGGATGATACCCAAATCTACATCCCTAGCCTTGATCTCTCTTCCTCTCAGCAGTCTTGCATTTCCTCTTGCCTTCAAGACATCTCTACTCAGATGTCCTCCTGTCACCTCAAGCTTAACATGTCCAAAACATAACTCAACTTCCCACCCAAACTCTGCCCTCCCCCTGACTTTCCTATCACTGTAGATGGCACCACCATCCTTCCTGTTTCACAAGCACAGAACCTTGGCATTATCCTTGACTCCTCTCTCTCATTCAACCCACATATTCAATCCTTCACTAAATCCTTTTGGCCTCTCCTTCACAGCATCATTAAAAATGCACCCCTTCCTCTCCATCCAAACTGCTACCACATTAATAAAATCACTCACCCTATCCCACCTGGTCTACTGCATCAGCCTCCTTGCTGACCTCCCAATCTTTTGCCTCCCTCACTCTGGTGCATACTTCACTCGGCTGCCCAGACCATTTTTTCTACAAAAACATTCAAGACATGTCACCCCACTCCACAGCAAACTCCCACCAACCTCTGCATCAGACAAAAACTCCTCATCATTGGCTTTAAAGTACTCTATTACCTTGCCCCCTCCTACCTCACCTTGCTATTCTTCTAATACAACCCAGCCCACACACATCACTTCTCTAACGCTCACCTTTTCACTGTGCCTCGATCTCATCTATCTCATCACCAACCCCTCTCCCACATCTTGCTTTTGGTCTGGAAAAACCCTCCCTCCTCAAATCTGACAGACAATTATTCTCCCGCACTTCAAAGCCTTATTGAGGGAACATCTCCTCCAGGAAGACTTCCCTGACTAAACCCCTCCTTTCCTCTTCTCCCACTCCCTTCTGAGTCACCCTGACTTGCTCCCTTTGTTCTCCCCTCCCTTCCAGCCCCACAGCACTATATACATATCTGTAATTTATTTATTTATATTAATGTCTGCTCCCCACGACCCTAGACTGTAAGATCATTGTGGGCAGGGAATGTGTCTGTTTGTTGTTGAATTATAGTCTCCCAAGCAATTATTACAGTGCTCTGCACAGGATAAACACTCAATAAATGCAATTGAATCAATGAATGAATAAGGATATGTATTTAAGTGAGGTGTGTCTAAGGGGTGGTGTGAGGCCTGAAGCACTTAGAGGATGCAGAGTCAAGAACACAGGTGATACAGTAGAGAGGGAAAATTGGGTGAGGAGATGGGGGATTAGTCTGGGAAGGCTTCCTGGAGGAAATGTGATTTTGGTACAAATTTGACATTGAGAAGCCTGGTGGTCTGTTGGATATGAAGCGGGAGGAAATTCCAGTTAGGAGGGAAGGTGGGAGCAATGGGTTGACATTAAAAGAGTTGAGAGTGAGGCCCAGGCAGTAGGTAGTTGTTAGAAGAGCAATGTGTGGCTGCTGGGTTGTGGTGGGAGAGGAGTGAGGTACTTGGAGGAAGCTTGACTGGGGTTTTGCAGAAGTCTGGAAGCACAGTACTGGACTGGAGGTTTGCATAGAACAGCCTGAGTAATACTGGCCTGGGATTCTGCATTACCAGGAGGGGAAGGAGCTGGACTTCTCATGTGGATATGTCCAACAGAAAGAGCTGCCTCACTATGGAAGGAGAATTTGAGGGTGTGCTACTTTCTACCCTACTGGAGACTGCGCTCTGGGATATATGCCTAACACATTTTACATGGATCTCAGGGTAGGCTCAGAAGTTTCCTTCAACTAATATCCATTTAGAGAGAGATAATCAGTGTACAGTGCTCTGCACACAGTAAGTGCACAATAAATACGATTGAATGAATAGAAGACAGGCCTGGGAGTCAGAAGGACCTGGGTTCTAATCCTGGATCCACTTTTTGTCTGCTGTGTCACCTTTTCTGTGCCTCAGTTACCCCATCTGTAAAATGGGGATTAAGACTTTGAGTCCCATGTGGGACAGGGACTGTGTCCAACCTGATTACCTTGTATCTACCTCAAGGCTTATAACAGTGCCTGGCACATAATAAGTGCTTAACAAATACCATTCTTATTATTATTATTAGTAGTAGTAGTAATACTAGTAGTATTAGTATATTCTGGAGCTACTGACATAGGTCAGAGTCTGAGTGTGGATTTGAGGGATATGGGGAGAGGAAGAGGGAGATGTCAGATTATCCATTATAATTGCTGCTGCTAGGATCACCTAAACAACTGTTTGTGTCAGGGGACAAGAAAGTCCCTGACTCTCCCTCGTCCCTTTACTTACCTTTTCCTCTGCTGTGCTTGCTTTCCTGCCCCACCTCTGTTGTTGACTGTTGACCTTTTCCAAACACTCTCTGTGCACTTTTCTTACCTGGGAACAGAGGTATCTCAATGCAGTTTCTGACAGAGAGCCTGGTCCTAGACTACTCCCAGGCTCTCCTAGGGCTCCTTCACACTGTTTCCATCACCCGCTTTACACTCTGCTCACCCTTTTAGCAAAAAAACCCAGAATCCTCAGCCCAGAGATGCTCTGACATCTCCCTCTTCAGCCCAGCATCTCCAGGTTCCCTTCCACTCTAAGTATTACAATAATTGTAGTATTTGTTAAGAAGTTTCTATGTACCAAGCACAGTTCTACGTGCTGGGGTCTACACAGGATAATCAGGTCCCCCATGGAGCTAACAAAGTAAGTAGGAGGGAGCTCACCTGCCTCCATTACCCCAGGTTTGATGACTCCTTCTGGGTCTGAGATTCTAGGACTTGTGATGAAGAATTTGATCATGGTAGAGACTCCTGTCAGCTTTGCCTTTGAAGGTTCTAGTCCAAGTGCCAATAGGAAGGTCAGACCATTTGCCACTGACAATGAGGCATGTTGTTGAGATCAGTCAATCGTGGCTTAGTGGTTAGAGCAATGTCCTGGGAGTCAGAAGGACCCAGATTCTAATTCCATCTCTGCCACATGTCTGCTGAGTGACCTTGGGCAAATCCCTTCACTTCTCTGGGCCTCAGTTCTCTCATCTGTAAAATGGGGAATAAAAGTGTGAGCACCATGCGGGATGGAGACTGTGTCCAAACAGATTCACTTACATCTACCCTGATGCTTGGAACAGTGTTTGGCACATAGTAAGCACTTAAAAATTACCATAATTACTTATATTGTTATTATTACTTACTGTATGCAAAGCACTGTTCTAAGCACTTTGCAGAGTGCGATATACCAGAGTTGGTGGACATGTAATATATGTAAAGTCAGGGGTAGTTGAGCTGTATGTTTGTGGTGGCGGTGGTACCAGAAGGAGCAGGAAGATGGGATGGGACTGTCACCAGTAGCAGCGCCATAGTTCAGAGAGCCCAAAAAGCAAGATGATGGGCTCAAAACCAGGAATAATGATTAAAAATAATAACACTAATACTATCATTTATTGTTTTATATGTGTCAAGCATTGTTCCAAGTGCTGGGGTACATACAAGTTAATCAGCTGGACACAGTTCCTGGCCCACATGGGGCTCACAGTCTAGGTAGGAGGAAGGACAGGTATTTAATCCCCGCATTCAGATGAGGAAACTGAGGCACGAGGATGAAGTGGTTGCCCAAGGTCACACAGCAGCCAAGATTAAAACACAGGTCCTCTGCCTTCCAGGTCTGTTCTCTTTCCAAAAGTGCAAGAATAACATGAACCCATCATTTCTAGAAAGGGTGTTGAAATATGGACACAAATGAAAAGAGGAAATGCAGGGAAAGTGACAAGGAGACTCCTCCACCTCAGGTGATACAATCAATCAATGGTATTTCTTTGAGTGTTTACTGTGTGCAGAGCACTGTGCCAAGCACTTGGGAGATTACAATATAACAGAGCTGTGGGACACATTTGCTGCCCATAATGTGCTTACAGTCTACAGATGCACACCTCAGGAATGCCCTAAAGCAGCCAAAGTGACTTCAGAGATGAGGAAACCCACCTCAGGATGAAACTGAGGAGGGACAAGGGATGTTGGAGGGGGTAAAATTGGGTTCAGGGGGCAGTGATCTTTGCTCTGTGGCTAGAGCCCACTGGTCTGTTCACCAAGGTGGGGTGAGCCAATGACCCGCATTGCTATGGACGTCTTGACATATTATCTCATTGTTGGATTGATCACTCTACCAGGATGCTAGGATGCTAGGCAGGTTCTTTCTCTCTTTGGGTTTTTCCTGGGAGGAACCCCAATATGTTGTGGAAGGAGCAAAAGTGGGTAGTTTTTTTTTCATTTCAAAGAGATCTCACCATCAGTAACATCATCTTCAAAAATGTATGATGTGTTGGTTTGTGTGAGCATGTACGTGAAGTTGGTAATTGTATTTATCAAGGGCTTATCATGTGCAATTCCTTTGATATATTTTCTCTAAATTCAGCCCTTGCCCTTGGGGAGCTAGCTGTCTAAAATGGGAAACAAGATGCACAAACCCTCAGTCAGCAGAAATGTGTACAAAAATGTCCATAAGTACGACTCTGAGCTCAGTTGAGAACAGAGTTAGCAGGCTGGAGAACAGGTGGAGCTAACTGGAGAAAGTTTCTTGGAGGAGATAAACAGTGCTTTCAAAGAGAGAAAGCTAATAAGGGCAACCCAGCTGGGAGTTGCCAGCTGCCGTCTCCACCATCTACCCCAAGTCTCCCTGGTCCCCCCAACCATTATGCCCTGCACCAGACAGCATGGCCTAGTAGAAAAAGCACGACCCTAGAAGTCAGAGGATGTGAATTTTAATCCATGCTCTGCCACTTGCCTGCTATGTGACCTTGGACAAGTCATTTAACTTCTCTGGGCCTCAGTTAACTCATCTGTAAAATAGGGATTAAGACTATAAATCCCATGTGAGTCTATCTTAATCCCCATTTTACAGATGAGGTAATTGAGGCACAGAGAAGTGAAGTGACTTGCCCAAAGTCACACAGCTGACAATTGGCGGAGCTGGGATTTGAACCCATGAACTCTGACTCCAAAGCCCATTCTCTTTCCACTGAGCCACGCTGCTTCCCGTATCTATCCCAGTGCTTAGTATAGTGTCTGGCACATAGTAAGCACTTAGATACCATTAAAAAAACCTCAAGTCCTTCCAATGCCTTCTGACTGTCTCCTCACCCAGCTCCCAGCTGATGTCTCACACTTTCCCAGGGCAGCTGGCTGGGATCAGGACGTTGGTACCAGAGAGTCCAGTTTTCAGTTGGTCCACCCCCGTCTGGTGCAGATATGGCTGCAGAAACCTTTCCATCTGTTATTTTTATTTTCTCCACCTGGGCTCCCTCCAGTTCAGTCTGCCTAGGAACTCTGTAGCTCAGAAGCAATCCCCGGGGCAGAGAGACCTGGGAATGGACCACAGAGGAGTAAGGGCTGGAGGGTCAGGGTTCCACGACGGAGAATCACTCTTGGCTCAGGGAGGCCTCTGGAAGATGTCCCCAAAACGGTGTGTATGACTTCAACATGCTACACCACATGTCCAGGACATACATGTGTCTCTGCACTGAGGACCTGCTATGATAATCAATGTCCACCCCAATGGCTCCTCCCATCCTCCACAGAACCTCTCGGGGTCTCCCCGGCCAGCCCAGGGGGAGCTGTCTCTGGCAGAGGCTTGGGGAAGGCCAAGGAGAAGAGGCAGAGCCATTCTGCTCGGTTTAAGTAACGTTTTGTTTTGAATCTCAGGCTCCCCTGAGCACAGCTTGCATTCTGCAGCACACGCCGGGTGCATACCTAACGGAGACTTAGAATAGGCAGCTTGACGCCCCTGTGGCTTGGAGGCTGGCGATTGGCTAGGTATTCCGTTCCTCCTCTTATCCTTCCCCCGGCCCCCCTCCACCCCCCGACCATCACAAGGGGATTTTCAAGTGCAATTTTCCCTCTCACATCAAACAGCAATTTTCCTGCAGAAATCACAACCTGTGAAAACTCTGCCCTAATCAAATCTATCAAGCCCAATTTAGGAGCGAGCCTGTGTCTGTTTATCAAGGAAATGGAGTTGAAATTGTCCCCTTTAAAAGCATCCCAGCTGCCCACCATAATCTCTCATCCGAGTGTTTGAATTAATGGCGGGCCACGGCCTGTGATCTCAAGCTTTGGGATTTGATTCCACTTAGAGAAAAGGGCTGCACTCACTGGACACATGATGCTTAGGGCTGTTGGGATTCTGGGAGGTGAGGGTGATGAGGGGGTGGGTAGCCTTCTGGAGGTTGATGCCAGGGGATCTGTCCCCTTTCAACGAAGAAATCCAGCTGAGGGGGCTGACAACTCTTTCTGGCATCTCAATGCAATGGAGAGAATAGAATACTGTTAAGAACTGAGAGCACCAGAACACCAAAACTCAAACTTACAAGCCTTCCTCTTGGGGACCATGAGGCAGAGCAGAGGGAGAAGCAGAGAAGAGATTGAGGGGCTAAAGCCCCCAGAGATGCCCATGCTCTGAGTTCCAGACTATCTGGGTCAGCAAGGGTGATCTAAACTGAAAAATGTGAACATGGACTGAGCATGCTACATCCAGAAAGCAAATGGGAAAAGGCGGGAGCCAAGGTGAAGCAGGCTGACCAGTTTAGCCAAAGTGTATTCATTCCAGAGCATCTAGTATTCCAGAACATCTAGTCTATTGTGCCAAAATTGTCTTGGACAGTCTGGAGAAGTCCAGTATTGTCTCAGCTAAGCAGGATGATCCAATCATCAAGCTCATAAAAAGCTTGGAGCCGAAGAAAGGAGGTGGAAAGATGCATTGGGGAGGAGGAGTAGGCAAGCTTTCAATGCATTTTAAATGAATTAAATGTGAATTACACCTGAGATTGAAGGGCAGAGATCTTCCCAAAGAAATTATTTTTGTTATTCCTTATCAGAATGGGTCCTTATATTCATCAGCTCTGTACCTTTCAGTCAATCACTGGTAGTTATTGAGCACTGGTAGTTATTGAGCCCTTACTTTGTATAGAGCACCATACTGAACACTTGGGAGAGTACAACAGATTTGCTGAACATATTCTGGCCCATGACCAGCTTCCAGCCTAGAAATTAGTTTACAGTCTAGTTTCCACCTGCAACAGAAACTTTCAGTGCAAGTCGATTGGACCAGTCTTTTCCACTGGCGATTGGCTATACAATCCCCAGTGGAACGCCAAACCTGGAAATATCTTCTGGGCAGGAGGCATCTGTTGTGCTCTCCCAAGCAATCAGGACAGGGCTGTGCAATCAATAGATGTGCATTATTATTATTACTACAATAATAATAATAGTAACTGTGGTATTTGTTAAGTGCACTATTCTAAGCACTGGGATGGATACAAGCAGAATCGATTGGATACAGTCCCTGTCCCACCTGGGGCTCACATTCTGAATCCCCATTTTACAGATGAGGTAACCAAGGCACAGTGAAGCTAAGTGACTTGTTCAAGGTCACACATCAAACAAGTGGCAACTCCGCTGACCTCCTGCTCCTCAGCTCCTCAACTCCACTGACCTCTTGCTCCACCCCACTTCCCCCACTCACCAACTTGGACACACACTTGAGCTCATCATCTCTAACCACTGCACTTCTCTACCCTCATCAACTCTGTAATCCTTCTATCTGACACAACCTCCTACTTGTCTCCTCCCCCACACAGCTCCACACCATTAATCTGTACTATTTCCCCTCAGAGACCTCCAATCTTTTGGCCCCATCCAATTTTCTCAGCTTATCACGCCCCACTTAGCCATCGTGCCCAAACTACCTTCTCTTGAAGACCAAACTGATGCTCTCAACACCACCCTCTCTACTGAACTCAACTCACTCATTCCCCTATCTCTTCATCGATCTCATATCATTAAGCCACAGCCCTAGATCACCTGTACAGTCCACCTCCTTTGCTCTTGTGCCTGAGCCACAGAGTTCCGCCGCTAGAAATCTAAATACCAAGCCAACTTTGTCTACTTCATATTTATCCTTGCACACTTTAACTCTGCCCTCTCCTCTGTCCAGCAAAATTATTTCTCCACTCTTACTGACACATTCCCAACTCCCTCACCAGTTCTTCCAGACATTTAACTTCCTCCTCAGGCCCCCATCCTCCCCCCTCACATCCCTGGCCCCCAGTGACTTGGCCATCTCCTTTATTAAGAAAATTGACACTATCAGGCATGAGCTCCCTAAAATCACCTCTACCCCCCTCAGTCCCTCCCCCTTTCATCCCCCTCTTCAACTGTCTCATCCTTCCCTGCAGTATCTCTAGAGAAGCACTTCTGCCTCCTCTCAAAATCCACCCCCACCACCTGCACACCTGATCCAATTCCTTCGCACCTTATCAAAACTCTTACCCCCACCCTTACTCCCTCCCTAACAGCCACCTTCAACTGTTCACTCTCCAGTGGCTTCTTCCCCAGTGCTTTCAAACATGCCCATGTCGCCCCTATCCTAAAAATTCTTCCCTTGACCGCACGGCTTCCTCCAGTTATCACCCCATATCCCTCCTACCATTCCTCTCCAAACTCCTTGAGCGAATTGTGTACACCAGCTGTCTCAAATTCCTCTCCTCCAATTTTCTCCTTGACCCCTTCCAATCTGGCTTCTGTCCCCTTCAGGCCACAGAAACCGCCCTCTCAAAGGTCATAAATGTTCTCCTTGCCAAATACAATGGCCACTACAATGGCCTGAGAAGAGGTCAGGATTGAGTTCTGGGATTCCTAACAATCATTCATTGACTGGATCTCCCAGGATCCAAATCTACATCTGAAGATGCCATCTCCCCTTTCTCCATCCTCCAAACTCAACAGCAAAGATGTCTCTTCCTCTGCCCCAACTGCTAGAGCTAATCTTTATATTATGCTAAGTAGCTCCCATAGCACCCCTCTCTCTATCTCTCCCTGAAATGTACCTGAATTCTTTTATAGCTTGAAATAGAAAAAGAAGCAAATGAGAATATCACAGGAATTTAATAAATGGAAAAGGCCTATTAGGTCTCTTCAGCCGCTAATGCCTTTCAGAAAATATCTCGCGCAGAGTGAATTCAGCTTTCTCTCCCATCTATTTCTTTCCCTTTCCTCCCTAAGCCATCTCCCCTCCGCCCCCCGCCATCCTCCAACCCGTTTCACGTTACTTAAGGTTATTTGCATGAGAACAAGGCCTTTTCTGCTTCTGAGTTTATCAGCTCACGCTTCTAACCCACCTGAATTCATAAACCCCATATATCGCCACTATCTCTCCCCTAACCCAAACTGCCCAGTGTCTATTCGCTCTGTATGTTAAACACTGCTGCTGTATTAAATGCCCCAGTGCTGCTTGAAATGAGAGCAGGGGATCAAGGGAGCAGAATAGAGCCCGGCCCAGCCATCTTTCACTTGGCGTTGGCAAACTGGCTTGGAAGCCGTTTGTCATTGTCAAACACTATCGGTAGCGATGATTTCATGGGATGGAGGGAGAGAAACCTGAGTGGAAGGGTATGGAGTGATGAATTGCTCCCAGCCTTTCTTTCTCTTGTTTGTAACTGTAACAGTCTGATAGACCTTGAGGAGAAAAAAAATGAGCTCCCCCCCGCCTGCCCTTTCAAATTGCTGGTTGGATTATTGATTGTGGTTTATCCATTAAGTTGTGCGGTCTCCTTCGAGGTACTGGGAACTGTTAAAGGTGGCCTGGTGGATTGGCTAAAGGCCGAGATGTTTGTTCTGTGAGTGTGGGTGCGGTCGGACAGGTGGGGTGAGCAGGGGTCATGAGAACACACAGAAAAGTTTAACATTTTGTTGGCCAAGCGAATCTCTCCCCTTTCCTGGTTTTCCCATTTTCTAATTTTCTCCCAACCAGAGGTTTTGCAAGTAGCAAACTTTGGCCATCCCCTGGGAAGATTCTCTTCTCAGCATTAACACAGTTAGTGCTATTTAATTTAAATGTGGGTTTTTTCCTACAGTGTTCTCTCACTCATAAGCACTGCAAAGTTTTCCTCGGCCAAAGTACTTCCTTTCCTTCCCTTTGGAAAAGTTTGATTTGACAGAGTGATTATAGAACTAATTTTCATGTAGCGTTAGTTAGTGATATTGGGGAAAAAGCACGGTCTAGTGGAAAGAACACTGTCTGGAAGTCAGAAGACCTAGGTTCTAATCCTGCCATTTGTGTGACCTTAACTTAGAAACCAAAAACAAATCACTTAAGTTATCTGTACCTCAGTTTCTTCAACTGTAAAATAGGGATGCATTACCTGTACTTCCTTCTATTTAGATTGGGCGCCCATGTGGTGTGGGGACTGTGTCCATACTAAGTAACTTGTTTCTACCCCATCATTTAGAATAGTGCTTGACACAGAGTAAACACTTAAAAAATACCATAATCATGATAATGATTATTATCATTTCATCTATTTAGCATAAATAATGACAGATTGTGGTAACGAGGTACATTTTTTTTACTAAGGTTTTAAGCATAACATTCTGACAATTAAGTACTGCTTTTACCCAAAACAACTTTTCTAAAATCTTTCATTATTGGTACACATTTATATTGCCATTTGATTATGCATTCATTTTAAAAATATGTTTCTAAATACATTTTTGGTCAGTTTTTTGGATCATGGGAATGCCTGAATCTACATTATTTCCCGTGGGAAACTATACTTCATTATAGCTCTATTTCACTTAACCCCTGGATTGTCATGGAACCACTTGAGAGTCCTTTTGGGGGGTATGGGTGGAGGTTCTTTTATCAGGACCCTAAATATCTCATACAGTGCTCCCTGCTCTCTGTAGGCAGACCTTCCCTGGTCTCTGTACATGAAATTCCTGTTGGCCCCATATCTCCACTGTGATATCCCCCAAACCTCCCCCAAATATAGGGAAAAGCCTGATTGGTCCTCAATTGCCTTGACCACAAAGGGAAAGGAGGAAGAATCAAACAGAGATAAGTCTATTTCACACTTAGCCCTGAAGCCCTCATCATTTTTCAGTGGTGGTGGGAGAGAAAGAAGGTTAGAAGAAGCCCAGTCTTACTGCTTCCCTCTGGGAGCCATGAAGGGACACAGTAGCCATCTGCCTGTTCTCCCCTCACACCACTTGCTCTCCTTCCTTCCTGGCTCACCCATCCAGAGGCTATGGCTGCCACTCCCTGCAGGAAGGAGTAGGCACCATTCAACTTCTTCACTCCATCTTCTTTCCGCTCAGGTCCAGGTCCCAACCTCACAGGAGGCTGGAGGTTTTTACCGAGGTGGAGGCTGGGGTTGTTGAGGTGTTGAGGAAAGACTCCCTAGAGAAAGATCAGTTTCCAGAGATGATCAGAAAGCATCTGAGTACTTTAGTCTGGAAAGATGCGGGTCCAAAGGGGAATCAGTTGAAGGCCACAAAATTATGGAGTAGACAGGGCCAACATGGAATTGGCCACCCAGCGAAGCTTGAGGGTGGTCATTTCCAAACAAACAATGGGAAACAGTTCTTCACACATCACATAAAATTCACCACCACAAGAAGGTGACCGTTGGAGGTAGAATACTGGACTGAGGGATCAGTGGTCTGACCTAAAAATGGTGTTATGATGATGATGACGGTGATGATGGTTGATTATTTTATTAAGCACTTTCTTATGATAGTGGGTGACCTGGAGGGCAACCATCAGGCTATGCTTCCAAGAAGTTTTTGTTGCCATTGTTGGAGAGAGAATAGTGAACTAGTTGCACCATTGATCTGACCCAGAAATGGTGTTTTTTCTAATGATGATGATCACAACAATGATGCTGATAATGATGCTGACTGGCAGGGTTAAAATTCCCCCTTGGCAAGGGGTCAGAAACAATTAGTTTACGGTGGGGGGTGAAGACCAGGGGCAAGGTGGAGGTTGGCTGAGGAGGCTGCAGGATTGTGATAGAGGTGAGCTGAGACAGATCTATATACCACTGATTGATTGATTGATTGATATTCGCTGCCAGCAGGCCAGGAGACTCAAGGAAGGCAGGGTTGTGAGGCTTGGAGGACAAATAATGGACCCAGGTGTTTGTCAGCTGATCTGAGTCGCTGAGTCACTGGCCTGACCTGAGTTGGTTGGCAGCAATCCTAGAGATGATTAGCAGGTATTCATTCTGATAATACCTCTCTTGGGGGCCACCTCATGCCATATTTTGTACCTAGATTAAAACTCCACATTGATATCTGCGAAAAGAATGGGACCTCAGAATGGAATTTTTTAAAAATTGCCCTAAATCCTTCAATTTCATAAAATGGCAAGTTTCTCATCCTGGAAACTTCTGGGGAAAATGGTATGAAATGGATCAATTCATCTATCCATCAATCCACCAATAGATCAATGATCAAACCCTTGCTGGGAACAGAACACTGTGCTAAACATTTGGGAAAGTATAATAAAGTTGGTAGCCGAAATCTCTGCCCACAAGGAGATTACAATCTAACAGGAGAGATAGGCAATAAAATAAATTATAGATAGGGGAAAACACATAGTATAAGAATCCAGAAATAATTGCTCAGAAGGTGGGTGTGGTGAGTGTCAAAGTGCTTAGGGAGTATGGACACAAAGTACATAGGTGAAGCAGAAGGGAAGGAGAAAAGAGTTAGAAGGTTTCCTGAAGGGTCCTAGAGGAGATCGGAGAGCTGGCAACTCCTCATATCGGCCAGGCAATTACTCTCCCCACTTCAAAGCCTTACTGAGGGAACATCTCCAAGAAGCCTTCCCAGACTAAGCCCCACTTTTCCTCATCTCCCACTCCCTTCTGCATCCCCTGTCTTGCTCCCTGTGCTTTTCCCCCTCTCACCACCCCGCAGCACATGTGTATATATCTGCAATTTTATTTATTTATACTATCTATTTATTTGTATTTATATCTGTCTCCCCCCTCTAGACTGTGAGCTCGTTGTGGGCAGGGATTGTCTCTCTTTATTGCTATATGTCTCTTTTTATTGCTGCATTGTACTTTCCCAAATGCTTAGTACAGTGTTCTGCACACAGTAAATGCTCAATAAATACAACAGGAAAAGAAAAAAAAACACCAATGGCAGACTGAGAGCTGGTCAAGCCTCCCTTTTTGGGAATATGTGACCCAGACATTGATGCCTGAATTAGAAACACAGCTGGGAAGTACAGAACCAGCTCTGTCCAACTCTATGGGGGTGTGAGAAGAGAGCAGGACAGGGGAAGCAACAGTGATTGTACTCCCTAATGACTCAGATGTATCACTACAGCCATTTCTTCCATGCAGAGCTGCCCCACTCCCATTCAAACTAAACCACTGGTATTTATTGAGCGCTTCTGTGTGCAGAGCACTGTACTAAACATGTGAGGGAGAACAATACACCAGAGTTAATACATATGTTCCCTGCCCACAGTGAATTTACAGTCTTCCTATTAGCCATGGAAGGTCTGGAAAGTGGATGGGTTTTAATCCTCGGTACATAAGTGGGATTAGAAGAGCTATTAGTGTTGATGTTATAGCAAGGTTGTCATAGTAGCTCTTTATGTGCTGCAGCTCCATAGCCAAGGTGATCAGACTATTTCGGTTGAAAACTAAGGCATCAAACTACCATCCTGAGCAAGGCCACCGTCTCTGCCACTCTTGGAGTCCATAGAGCAGAGGAGAGAATGCAGTGTGTCCTTAGCCAGGTGAGATATCTCTACTACAAGTCTCAGGATGCTGCGGAAACAACGCTGAGCATGCCCCCAACCAAACGGGGTAATCTGAGTATTTGAAGTAAGCAAGAGCTGCTGAAGTGGCCGATCAGTTTAGCCAGGGCACCAATACCATTACAATTGTGTATTTCTCTAAGGCAGCCTGAGACAGCTTTTAACAAGCTGGGACTGTCCCAGACAACTGGGGATGTATTGTCATAGTTATGTGCAGCCTTATGACTTCTCTCATTTTACAAATGCCGTTTAAACTGGGATGGTACAGATCAGCTTCTGAATGGCAAAACAATCACGCTGCACCACTTTATGGAGCTGGAAGCAACAAGAACCTCTAAATGATTTAAATATGAAATAAAATGCTGGGAGAGTATAGATAGCTCTGACCATTCTCCAGGGTGGGGGAAAAGTGTTGAGAGAGCAGAAATACATGATGAATCCATCACAATGGAGACACGGCCGCTCTAAAGATTCAGGCTGTTCCTCAGGGGAGTATATGACCCAAGCGTTGATGCCTGAATTAGAGACACAAAACTCCCAGGTTCTTAACCAGAAAAGTCAAATCTCTCCACACCTCAGTGCTTGTTGCTATGACAGGAAGCTGAGGTTGCAGCTCTACCTGAGCAAAGAGCAGACACCCGAGTGCCTTTGCGGCATGAGACACGGGGGCTCTGAGCCCTGGAAGACAATAGTTGTTCATACGTTGGGCTTCACCAGGTACACAGACGCAACTGAATCCATGTCTGGAATCCTTCCTTGCGGGCAGGGATCGTGTCTCCCAATTCTATTGTAGTGGCACATAGTAAAGTGCTCTGCACTTACTACGTACAAGTGATTGATTGATTGAGCACAGAACTTTGCACACAGTAAGCGTTTAATGAATGCTATTCATTACTACTGTTGCTACTATTAGGCTGGAGTGTTGCTATCAGATTTCTAGGGGGAATTAGACTGTCATATGTTCTGCTCCTTGCTTCTCCTCCCCAGGATGCTTATGGTTAAGGCAGTTTTGCTGTGAATCTGTGCCCTCTCCCAGGGCTGGGCTCTTCTCCCTGGGCCCCTTGTGGCCTTAGATTGGGAAAGATGACCAGATAACCTGTCATGGCTAGGGAGGTCAGTGCTTTTCGAGGTTAGTCCTGCCACCCGAAGAGCCTAGAGAAGTGGTGAGGGACACCATAGTCATGCAGGAGTAGCATGCCAGAGAGGAAGAGGCTGCCAAGCCCCTAATGCTCTTTTGATGGCACCCCCACCACAATTGTGGCTGAAGGACCCCATCCTGGGTTTGTTTATGGGAGTCTGTGGCTTTGCAGAATTTTAGTTTCCAGCCAAGGTGGAATCTCCCATGAATGCCCCCAAGAAGGAACGATTCATCCTGAAACACCGACCCTGTTGCCCAAGTCGCGGTAGAGAAAATGAATTGCCTTTCTCCTTTCCTCACTCCATTAACACATAAGCTCCTTTCCGGCAGGGAAATGGTCATTTCTCTGCTATTTTGTAGGGGAAGCAGCATGGCGTGGTGGATAGAGCATGGGCCTGCGAGTCAGAAGGTCATGGGTTCTAATCTCAGCTCCATCACCTGTCTGCTGTATGGCCTTGGGCAAGTCTCTTCACTTCTCTGTGCCTCAGTTACCTTATCTATAACATGAGGATTAATTAATCATTCATTCAATCATGTTTATTGAACACTTACTGTGTGCAGAGCACTGTCCTAAGCGCTTGGAAAGTACAGTCTGGCAACAGAGACAATCCCTACCCAACAATGGGCTCACAGTCTAGAAACGGGGAGACAGACAACAAAACAAAATAATAATAGTGATGGCATTTATTAAACACTTACTATGTGCAAAGCACTGGGGAGGTTACAAGATGATCAGATTGTCCCACGGGGGGCTCACAGTCTTAATCCCCATTTTACAGATGATGTATCTGAGGCACAGAGAAGTTAAATGACTTGCCCAAAGTCACACAGCTGACAATTGGCGGAGCTGGGGTTTGAACCCATGACCTCTGACTCCAAAGCCCGGGTTCTTTCCACTGAGCCACGCTGCTTAAAGTAGAAAGGCATCAATAGCATTGATATAAATTAATAGAATTACAGATATGTACGCATCATTAATAAAATAAATAGAATAACAAATATGTACATATTTACACAAATGCTGTGGGGCGAGGAGGGGATAGAGCAGAGGGAGGGAGTCAGGAAGATGGGGAGGAGAGGAGGAGCAGAGGAAAAGGGGGCTAAGTCTGGGAAGGCCTCCTGGAGGAGGTGAGTTTTTTCTGTGAAAAGGTGAGCTCTTCACAGATTAAGACTGTGAGTCCCATGCAGGACAGGAACTGTGTCCCGTCCCATTTGCTTGTTTCCACCCTAGCGTTTAGTACAGTGCCTGGCAAATAATAAATACATAACAAATACTACAAATGCTTCTCAAATGCTTGTTGCAGGCCATTGTTTCCAGTGCGATTTCAATTATTCCTGTTAGTGCTACTCTCCTTTCTCTTTTTCCCTACCTCTTCTTCTGTCTCCCTTCATCCTTCTCTTCTTTGCATCTCCTCCTCTTTCCTTCTTCCCCTCCCTCATTACCTCCTCTCCCTGAGTCTTCTTCTGTTCCTTTTCTTCCCTTTCTTCCTCTTCCTGCTTTCTCCTTTGTCCACACCCCTTTTGGAATCCACCCCATCCTGCCTACAGGAGATACAGATGGATTGCCCAGATGCCATGTTCTCCGGCCCTAAAAGAAATCAGAATAGGAGAAGTGGTAATCAGCCCCTGTGCCCAGTGCAAAGAGCATAGCTCTGGGAACCAGGATTCCTCAGTTCTAGTCAAAGCTCGGTAAGTAGGGGAAAGCCCACTGGGGCTGTGCCATCAGGGATGAAGTTTTCCCACTGAAGAACCACTCAGGACATCCTGTGAGTTGCAGAAGCCAAGGAAAAAATGCCTGGTTGCTGTGAATGGCAAAGACTCCAACAGTATCGGGGCAACTGTCTGCTGTAGCTTTTGCACCAACTCAGAGCATCCTTCTGATGCTACTGTCACTGTAGCATAAGTAGTTACGTACATTTGAAAAAAAATGAATACGTCACACTGTCCTGAAAACCTGCTCACCTATTTACTTGTTGAACTCAGCCCCACTGAGCACTCAGCCAGCCGGAATAAGAGGGAGTGGAGTTGTGCAGGCCACTGACACTATAATCAGTTCCTTCGAGCAACTTCTCAAATCTCACATCTCAGGACCAAGGCTCTACCACATTCCAACCGCACAATGGCTCAGGGCACTGAGGTAAGATGACTCCTGGTGGTTTGGTCTTCATCTCTCTAGATGTTGATTGAGATACTTCCCAGCAGCCTCTATGTAGGTCAAATGAGGGTTTTGCACCCATGGTAGTTAAGTACATACACCACTGATTCTGCCTACCTGTAATTTATTTTAGTGTGTGTCTTCCCTGCAAGATCATAAGCTACTTGAGGGCAGGATTCAGGTCTACAAACCTATTGATCTCTCCCAAGAGCTCTGTAGAGTGCTCTGCATACAGTAACTGCTCAATTGATTGATTACTAAGCTAAAATGTGACACTCTAATGGTGATCATATTTGATGGGGAGGATATAAGTCCTCTAAAATGCCTGGCTTTCTCCTTTCTTTGAGATCTGTTGTCCCTGAATTTATCCAAGCTCCCTATTGCTTTCCTGCGTTGGTTCTATTTTGGCTTGCTGTTGACTCACACTGCATGACCTCAGCTGAGTCACTTCATCACTATGACTCACTCTACCTATCTGAAAATTGGAGATGATGAATTTGCCGACCTAGGGGTTGATATGGGACTTAGGACATAAGGGCATGGAAAGGACTTAGCAGCTGTGTGTTGGCCAGGATTGGGTATGTGCGTTGTTCATCACATTGTCCAACCTCATCCTTAATTATGCCAGAAGACCTGGGAGCTCTGTTCATCCTTTCAACTTGGGACCATTCTAAGGAAAGCTACCTGTTGAGATGCACTCTGAAAGGTAATGTCTAGGGCTTTCTCCAGTGTTGGGTTGAACAGTGAGTCTAAAATAATTTAGTTTAGCGGCTCTGGTGTCTGCCACTCAATCTGGCTTCCTAATCAGTACTCACTATTTCACTTGAAACCTGGACTGCAAGTCTGGCTAGGTAGATGACCCACCAGTAGTAGTAGATTATGCACATCATTTGTTCTTCCACTGGAGTGGAACATCAGTTATCCAGGAAGCAGATGCCCAAAGCCTGTCTGGATGTATAGGGTCTCCTAGATGATTGTGTTTTTCTTCTTTAGTTGGAAGAGTGTCTCACTCTTCCTGGGGCTCTTATTTAGGCTCTAGTGTGACATTATTTCAAAGTTTAGAATTCCATGCTTCCTATGTAGTCATCTGTGTACAGACTATAAACTCCTAGAGGGCAGGTCATGTATATTTTGCCTTGGGTGTACACTCCTAAACACTTAAAAGAGTGTCCCACGATTAATAGAGTGCTTCCATGTTTCATTTTGCAAGTCAATGTATTTAGTATGTCTTAGTCTTATCCCTTCCACCAGTGACCTTTTTTGCCCATGTTCTCTCTTCTGTCTGGAATTCCTTCTTCCTTCATGTTAATCACTCAACAGTTTTTCTTAAGTACTTACTCTGTGCAGAGCATTGTTTTAAGCACTTGGGTGAGAACAATATACCTAAAAGATGTGAGCCCTGCTCTCAGAGACCTTGCAATCCAGTGATGGAGGGGGACACTAAAATTAATTACAGGTAAGGGGAAGCAGTGGAGTTGAAATAGTGAAATAGTGTTTACATAAGTGGTATCAGGTGGCAGGCAAGAGGAGGGAGTGTTTGCCCAAGTGCATAGGTGATGTGGAAGTGCTGAAGCGGGAGTAGTGAAGCAAATAGGACGAGAACATGTGAGACTAATCAGGGAAGGCCTCCTTTAGGAGGCATGATTTCAGAGTAGCAGCGTGGCTCAGTGGAAAGAACATGGGCTTTGGAGTCAGAGGTCATGGGTTCAAATCCCAGCTCCACCACTTGTCAGCTGTGTGGCTTTGGGCAAATCACTTCACTTCTCTTTGCCTCAGTTACCTCATCTGTAAAATGGGGATGAAGACTGTGAGCCCTCATGTGGGACATCCTGATCACCTTGTAACCTCCCCAGTGCTTAGAATAGTGCTTTGCACATAGAAAGTGCTTAATAAATGCCATTTTAAAAAAAGAAGGGGAAAGCAGTGCACTTTTGGATGCAAAGGTGAAGAGAGTCTCAGAGAGAAAGAGGGCTATGAGCAAGTGGCAGTGACAAGAGAAACAAGAATGAGGCACAGCGAGTAGGTTGACTTGAGAGGAGGGAAAAGTGAACTGAGATATAGTGGGAGAGAAGCAAGGATAGTTATTAGGAGAGAGAGAGTCAGGAGTTTCTGCTTGATACAGAGAGAACGGGCAGCTTTGGAGGTTCGTGAGGAGTGTAAGTTCATTGTGGGCAGAGATATCATCTACTAACTATGTTGTATTGTACTTTCCTAAGTGCATAGAACAAGGTTCCGCACAAATGAAGCACTCATTAAGTACCACTGATTGATTGACTGAGTGGGGATGCTTTAGAAAAATGATCCAGGCAGCAGCGTGAAGTATGGATGTAAAGATAATCACAGCTCTCTTCATCTTCAAAGCCCTTCTGAAATCTCATCTCCATCAGGAGGCCCTCCCTGAATAAATTCTCCTTTCCCCACGCTAAATCTCAAGAAACTCCAGTGATTGCCCATCCACCTCTGCATAAAACAGGAACTCCTTACCAATGACTTTAAAGCCCTTAATCACTTTGCCCCCTCTTACCTCACCTCACTACCCTCCTACTACAATCCAGCCTGCACTTTTTGCTCCTGTAATGCCCACCTTCTCACTGTGCCTCCATCTTACCTATCTCGCTGCCCACCTTTCGGCCACATCCTGCCTCTGCT
The DNA here is from genome assembly GCF_015852505.1 of Tachyglossus aculeatus. Lineage (NCBI taxonomy): Eukaryota > Metazoa > Chordata > Mammalia > Monotremata > Tachyglossidae > Tachyglossus > Tachyglossus aculeatus. Next base: position 68,813,741 of record NC_052076.1, read on the forward strand.
CTGGCATGCCCTCCCTCTTCACATCTCTTCACATCACTCCCTCCCTCCTCCCTTGGAGAAGCAGCATGGCTCAGTGGAAAGAGCCCGGGCTTGCGAGTCAGAGGTTGTGGGTTCTAATTGATTTTGACACCTGTCTACATGTTTTGTTTTGTTGCCTGTCTCCCCCTTCTAGACTGTGAGCCTGTTGTTGGGTAGGGACCATTTCTATATGTTGCCAACTTGTACTTCCCAAACGCTTAGTACAGTGCTCTGCACACAGTAAGCGCTCAATAAATACAATTGAATGAATGAATCCTGGCTCTGTCGCTTGTCAGCTGTGTGACTTTGCGCAAGTCACTTCACTTCTCTGGGCCTCAGTTACCTCATCTGTAAAATGGGGATTAAAACTGTGAGCCCCATGTGGGACAACCTGAGCACCTTATATCCCCCGCCAGCAATTAGAACAGTGCTTCACACATTGTAAGCGCTTAACAAATACCATAATTATTATTATTATCTGACAGAAAATTACTCTCCCCTGCTCAAAGACTTATTGAAGGCACATCTCCTCCAAGAGGCCTTTCCAGATTAAGCACCCCTTTTCTCTACTCCCTCTCCCTTCTCCGACACCTTGACTTGCTCCCTTTATTCAAGCCCCTCAAGCCCCGCAGTGTTTATGTGCATCTCTATAATTTTATTTATTTATACTATGTCTGTCTCCCAACCTAGACTGTAAGCTTACTGTGGGGAGAGAATGGATCTGATATCATACTCTCCCAAGTGTTTAGTACAGTGCTCTGCACAGAGTAATCACTCAATAAAAGCATTTGACTGACTGACCCAACTGTCTCTTCAGTATTTCCACATCACCTAAGTATCCCTTGTCTTTATACTCTATTACTTCCTCCTACCTTTAATTAATTTCAGTGCTTGCCTTGCCCCCTAGACTCTAAACTCCTCAAGGGCAAGATTATATCTACCACCCTTTTGTGTTCTCTCAAGCGCTTACTACAGTGCTCTGAAAACTCAATAATTCCTACTGAGTGATTTATAGACTAACAGAGGTGTCCTGGAGAGTCTAGATAGGTGAGTCCTCAGGAGATTTGAGTCTGGGTACCAGAGTTTTATTGCAACAGTTATGCAGTAGGCTGAGACAGATACATATATTCTCTCTCCAGTTTGCCAACTAAGGTGTGGGTTCATAAATAATTTGGCTTGTCCATCGTCCTCTTTTTTCCTACTCTCCAGCCTAGGACAGCTGCAGTGACAACTGTAGAGGGATAGGAGAATGGTACAGGTCCCAGGTGAGGACTGGCAAACTGAGAAATGAGAGTCAGGTGTACCAGTTTTCAAACATTGCCCCGGCACGTCAAATGATGTTTGAACACAGATTTCAAACACTTAGATATATTCCCGCTTCTGTCAGCCACTATCTCGGTTTTGGTGCCATGAAATCTCTCTCATTTTTGGAGCAACATCGGTGATTTTGATCTGAGGCAGCTGTTGCCTAGTGACAGCTTCTGACACCTGTTAACGGCCCAGATATTCATCCTGGACCATCCCCCTTGGCTTTTGTCGGAGTCGTGGTCCAGGTTGCTGGACTGGTGGCCATCTCGGTTGCTTGGTCCTGAAATTGGCTCGGGATGGAGCCCTGGGCACTGTCTCTCCAAACCCACCTGGTGGATTTGCTTCCAAACTTCTGCCTTGCTGGCGATGTCGGTTTTGATAGAAGGCTAATGCATACGTGAATACACAACTTTTTTTGATTTATTGTCTTGGTGGGCTCATCACTCTTTTCTTTAAATTAAAACTCCCTCCAGATGGGGATCTCTGACACAGATTTATTGATTTGCAATAAAACCTCACTCATAATCTTTGTGCCTGCCCATTCATCTTCCCCCCAAAGAGGGTTCATTACTCTGTAGATGTCCCAAGAATGAAAGCAAGGGGCTAACTTTTCCTCTTTCATTTCCTCCTGCCCCTCCTCTGCGTTCTCCTCCTCTCCTCCCCACATTGTTTGAAGTCCCTTCCTCCCTCCCTTGGAAATTCTCCATGTTGAATAGTTCCCTGCCCCTCCAATAAGGCTCCCTCTCCATCTCTCCCTCTCCTCTCTCTCACAATTTCTTTATCTGCCGAAAGGAATCTCTACTGTCCCTTCTGGATCTCCTAACTTTCTTAGGTGCTCCAAAAACTCTGGTGCATTGATCGAGCTTGTGGGCTCCATATCAACAGCCCAACTCTTAAGGACATAGAAACATCAGGAATGTTATTATTGGGTCAGACCCAAAGTCCACCCAGATTGACATTCCGCCTCCGTCAGTGACAACAGGAGGCTTGGTGGAGCCAATGTGATAAGCCCAGATGGGCTAGCAGGCCCTGGTTTGGATGGGTTTGAGATGAATGAAGTAATTAGACAAGGGAGAGGTGGGCCAACAGGCTGGTCAGATTCTCGAAGAGCAGCAGGTGGGTAGGTAACAGTGCAGTTGAAGGACAGGGTAAAAGTGAATAAAGTACGGTCACAGGTATGTACTCACAGGAGTCCAAAGAGTGTTCTGATTCATGGCCAGAGAGATTTTCTAGAGCCAGACCATAAGAAACAAGATACAATGAGGCTGCTTCCAGCAGACGGCAGATGGCTTGGGTGGATTGCCAGGAAGCAGAAAAGTAGATGGAACTCAACCTCGGCAGAAGGGCGCAACACTTTCTGAATGGTCAGACGGGTTCCCTAGTCAGTTTAGTGGCGTGGGAGGCAGGGTAGTCATGTTGAATATCTGATGCGTAAGTATTTCATCCAGCCGTATCCTCCTGCTGCCTCTATTTAATGATGGTATCTGTTAAGCACTTACTATGTGCCAGACACTGTGCAAAGTGCTAAGGTAGAGACAAAATAATCAGGTTGGATATAGTCCCTGTCCCACAAGGGGCTCAAAGTCTTCAACCTCATTTTACAGACAAGGTAACTGAGGCACAGAGAAGTGAAATGACCTGCCCAAGGTTGCACAGCATACATGGGGAGGAGCTGGGATTAGAACCCACGTCCCTCTGACTCCCAAGCCCGTGTTCTATCCACTCTGCCACTGGTTCACAACCCCTGGCTCACAGGGCCTCACAGTCTAAGGGAGAGGAAGAACTGATATTGAATCCCCATTTCCAGGCATATGTGGAAACTGAGGCACAGATAATTTGAATGACTTACCCAAGATCACAAGGCAAGCAAGTGGGGGAGCCGGGATTAGAACCCAGGTCTGTGCTCTTTCCACTAGGTCACGATGCTTCTCTGTTTGTAAATTGGTTTGTGTGTCTGTTTCCTCTGATAGCGTGTCAAGTCTTAGGGGAAGCAGCGTGGCTCAGTGGAAAGAGTGCGGGCTTTGGAGTCAGAGGTCATGGGTTCAAATCCTGGCTCTGCCACTTAGCTGTGTGATTTTGGGCAAGTCACTTAACTTCTCTGTGCCTCAGTTACCTCATCTGTAAAATGGGGATTAAGACTGTGAGCTCCATGTGGGACAACCTGATCACCTTGTAACCTCCCCAGCGCTTAGAACAGTGCTTTGCACATAGTAAGCACTTAATAAGTGCCATTATTACTATTATTACTAAGTCCGTGGAGTTGGGGAAAGCACATCTGGCTTCTGATGTGCTCTGCTAGGGTTGGGCTTCTCACGTAGTAGGAATTCAATAAATGCCAATGATGGTGCTGATAGTAACGATGCTGCTGACGATGGCCGTATTGATGATGGTGGTAAGGGTGATGGTGATGATGATGATTGGCTCTCGGCTTTTAAAGCAATGTCCTGCCAGACTCCCCACAAAGCCAAAAATCTTGTTCTTTCACACGCTTCTTGAAAAGTGAGTCATTGGAATAGAATAGACATTCAGAAGGGAACAAGCCACACCAAGCATGTTCTCTGGACAGGTCGTGTGGATGAGCCAGCCACATTGGCACCAGTTCACCTGCCCTCGATACCAATCCCTGGTTTGGTGATTTCACACCACCCAGATGCCAGGCGAGCTGACTTTCTCTACCTCTATGACAGGTCCACGTGCCTGGAACATTTTTGTTCATCCCCACCTGCTTTTTTTTAATGGTATTTGTTAAATGTTTACTATGTGCCAGGCACTGTACTAAGCATTGGGGTAGATACCAGATAATCCAGTTATACCTAGTCCATGTCCCACGTGGGGTTTCCAGTCTTATTTATTCAATTGTATGTATTGAGCACTTAATGTGTGCAAAGCACTGTCTAACTTCTCTGGGACTCAGTTCACTCATCTGCCAAATGAGAATTCAATACCTGTGCTCCCTTCTATTTAGAAAGTGAGCCCCATATGGGACCTGATTATCGTCTACCTACTCCAGTACTTAGTACAGTTCTTGGCACAAAGTAAGCGCTTAGCCGATGTTAATATTACTGTTATTATTCTTATAATCCCCATTTTGCAGATGTAACGTAACTGAAGTAACTGAGGCACAGAAAAGTCTTGCCCAAGCTTACATAACAGACAAATGGCAGAGCCGGGATCAGAGCCCATGTTTTCTGACTCTGGAGCCACTCTGCTTCTCAAGTTCAGTGTTTATAGCTTTAGTTCTTTAAACTTGTATTTTTTTCCCCACATTTGAGGGACCGGTGTGATTTGAACTCAAAAAATTCCAAGGTCCCACTGTACCAGGTTGCCTGTTCCAGTTTCAGGGAACTGACTCCTGGCTTGTGATTTTCCCCAGGCAGCTCCCTCTCCCCTCAGTGAAAGGAGAAATGTAATAATAATATTTGATAAGTGCTTCCTATGTGTCAAGCACTGTTCTAAGGGCTGAAGTAGATACAGATAAATCAGATCAGGCACAGTGTCTGGCCCACATGGGGCTCACAGTCTAAGCATGAGGGACTCCAGGTTTTAAGCTCCATTTTACAGATGAGGAAACTGAGTCCCAGAGAAATTATTTGCCCAAGGCCACACAGTTGGCAAGTGGGAGAGTCTGGATTGGAACCCAGGTCCTCTGACACCCAGGGCCTTGCTCTTCGCACTAGGAGACACTGCTCCTCAAGAAATAGATGGGTGCAGAGGCTGGACACACTGAGGGAGTAGGGAGCCATATTCAGGAGGAGGAAAAGTGAGTGGGAAATGAATCGCCGTTTATCACCGTAATCAGGAAGTTGCCCTGAACAGGTTTCATCCCCCCGTGCCGAGATGGAATGCAGAGTAAGTTTATGGTTTACAGTGAACAGGCTGACGCGGCTGATTGATGTCAAATATGTCATGATGTATATTGTAAAGCTGGGAGATTTAACGGTGCCGCCCCATGGCCAGCTTAGAAGCGAGGAGCTGCAGCGTGATGAGTGATGGATGGCCTCGTTTACATGTAAAATTGCCAGTGGCATTGACGGTTGTGGAATGGGAGGGAGATATGAGACACAGCAACATTCACCCTTGTCCTGGTTTTGGAATATTAAAGTACAGCTGTGGCAGCATCTGATTTTGTCTATGATCCTTAGATTGAATTCTTTTTAACCTCTCAGCCCCAAGTTATTTGACTCTCATTTCTGGGGGTTTGATATAAAACTCCCTTAGCAATTAGTGGGTCAAAGGTAATGAAAGATAATGATGCTCAAATGAAACCAATCCAGGGATCTCACACATGCCTACTATAGTGCTCTGTACACAGTAAGCACTCAATAAATACCACTGATTGATTGGTGTATCGAAGCAGCCCTTCCCTGCAGCATTTAGATTTCCCCAACCAAGCATCCGGCAGAAGACACTTCAGCCCAAGGGTGCTTCATTAGGTGAGCAGTAAAGGGCACAGGGTGTGATCCTCGCACCATGCCTGGAAGAGTGAGACATAATAATAATAATAATGATAATAATAATAATAATGACATTTATTAAGCACTTACTATGTGCAAAGCACTGTTCTAAGCACTGGGGAGGTTATAAGGTGATCAGGTTGTCCCACGGGGGGCTAACAGTCTGAATCCTCATTTTACAGATGAGGTAACTGAGGTCCAGAGAAGTTAAGTGACTTGCCCAGAGTCAAATGGCTGACAACTGGCAGAGCAGGGATTGTAATGTGAAGAGATGACAGAGGTACTGAAGAGGCAGAGTATTCCCTGGGAGTTTATAATTTTATCATTATGTGGGTTTTTTTGTCAGAAATCCTATCCTGGTGGCAGAATATGAACTTCAGACTGGTCTGTGCCACTCTTGGCGAGTTGGCATCTGGGGAACATTGATCAGTGAATCAAGCCCTGGTATTTCCTGAGCACCACCCCCTGAATGCATAGCACTGCACTAAGCATTTAGCATACTACAAATGCCATCTTGCATCTTGCAGGGGAAAACTGGAAAATGAATGGTAAAGGGCCCCTTTCCCCTCATCCTCTCTCCTGATGCCACTAGCAGAAGCATCGTGGCTTAGTGGATAAATCAAGAGCCTGGGAGTCAGAAGGACCTGGGTTCTAATCCTAGCTCCACCACATTCATTCATTCATTCAATTGTATTTATTGAGCACTTACTGTGTGCAGAGCACTGTACTAAGCGCTTGGGAAGTACAAGTTGGCAACATATAAAGATGGTCCCTACCCAACAGTAGGCTCACAGTCTAGAAAGGGGAGACAGAGAACAAAACAAAGCATATTAACAAAATAAAATCAATAGAATAAATATGCACAAATAAAATAGAGTATAAATTTGTACAAACATATATACATATATACAGGTGCTGTGGGGAGGGGAAGGAGGTAAGGCGGGGGAGATGGTGAGGGGGAGGAGGGGGAGAGGAAAGAGGGGGCTCACTCTGGGAAGGTCTCCTGGAGGAGGTGAGCTCTCAGTAGGGCCTTGAAGGGAGGAAGAGAGCTAGCTTGGCGGATGTGCGGAGGGAGGGCATTCCAGGCCAGGGGGATGACGTGGGCCGGGGGTCGACAGTGGTACAGGTGAGAATGAGGCACGGTGAGGAGATTAGCGGCAGAGGAGTGGAGGGTGAGGGCGGAGCTGTAAAAGGAGAGAAGGGAGGTGAGGTAGGAGGGGGCGAGGTGATGGAGAGCCTTGAACCCGAGGGTGAGGAGTTTTTGCCTGATATGTAGGTTGATTGGTAGCCAGTGGAGATTTTTGACATTTCTGCTGTGTGACCTTGGACAAGTCGCTTCACTTCTTTGGGATGCAGTTACCTCATCTGTAAATTAAGGATTAAGAGTGTGAGCCCCATGTGGGACAGGGACTGTGTCCAAATTGAATAACTTGTATCTACCCCAATGCTTAGAACAGTGCTTGGCACATAGTAAGAGCTTAGCAAGTACCATAATTATTATTATTCACTATCCTTCCTCTGACTGGCAGTGATCTATCTTCCCCCATCTCTCTGGAATGATAAGGCAGCCATCACTTAAACACCTAAGCACCGATGCACACAAATTAGGCTAATTTCAATCATCTGGGGAGCAGAACTCTCTAACTCACCCCTTGCCAAAGTCAATATTGATTGAATGGGAACTGCCTGAAAGAATCATCTTTAGGAATAATTTTCCAGATTTATTTTGTCTGGAGGAGGAAAGCTTTGAGCTAAGTGCCCATTTTCATATCTCTTTCAGAAGGTGCCAACAGGAGAAAAAGCTGCCCTTAGGAACCTTATTCCCCCAAAGGATTCCTTTCCATCCTCACACTATATTGAATTGTTTTTTCTTAGTGTAAAATTTTAATGTGACCATGGTTTTTTGATGTGGCTTCATAAACACTATTTAAACATTTGGAGGGGCGGTTGAGAACACGTACCCACCACTGTACTTGGTTCAGATTGTGAGACTTACGGACAGCCATGACATAACCAGGAGATTTCTGTCTCAACGATCGATAATTACAGTGTATTTGGCAAACGTCCATGATATGGAAGACCATATTCCATGAGAAATAAAAATGATGAAAAGACAAGGAATTAATGGAAAGTTATGGAGGGCATCCATTCTGAAGTGATCATTTCGGGATCATCGAAAAATTACTGACAATCTCTTAGATGGCTATTTTTTCCTCCAATTTGGGAATAAGCTACTTAAGACTTAGTGGACCGTTTCACCTAGAAAATTAAGGAAACTCAACGGAAAGATGAGCCCATGCCTCTGGGACTCTGATGGCTATGTCCTCCTCATCATCATCATCATTGTCATCATCATCACCATCAATAAGAGCAAGAATATTGAATTAGAAACTACCAGGTACAGGGTACAATCCTACACCCTTGGGATGCACACAATACCTGTGACTGAGGGGCTTGCATTTTAAATGAGTAGTCAAGCAAATATACAGTAGTGATGCAAAAATGTATGAGAGTAGGTATAAAGAAGTGAAATGGGCCAAGAAGTAACAGATAAACAGATAAGTGCATCAGCATGATGAAGGGGCTGAGGCTTTAGCAAATGAGGTGGCTTATGTAAAGAGTTTTAAAGGAGAGAGGGGCATGGTTCATTCTCCTGCTCAGCAGACTGCCCAAACCTATTGAAACTTTGGTGGGGAAAGTGCACAGTTGGAATTTCTTTCCTCCAGCATGTTTCCTGACACTCTCTCCTTTTATTCAGCAGCATCACCCATTTCTCTGAGAGTCCCTGATTTCCTGCCTCAGCTCAGCTCTCTTCTTATCCATATCCATCTGAATCGATTTGCAAGTATAATGTTCTATGGTACAATATCCCGGGTTGTGCTGAATTATGAATATAGAAAGTGTCCAGAGACATGGTGGGAAACAATGCTCAGAGTTGTAAGTGCCCAGGGGCAGAGTTTCCCCCCACTCCTTAGCTCCAGTTTGGGCAAAATCCACTCCAGAAGCCAGGGAAATTCTGTGATGACAGGCCCCCAAGAAGGAGAGAGCGAGGAAGGATGCTCTGAGGAAGAAGAAAAGAAAAGGTAAGATTTCTGGAGGCAGGAATTCAGGCTATTAACGATGCCTTAAATGATGTCAGCAGTGCATGGATTAAAGGAGATAAAGCAAAGAAAGAATTCAGCAGTCATTTTCCATTGCCCCCATCCTTTCTTCCCCTCAGCCCAGAAAAGTGTGGGCTACTCAAGATGTCCAAACGTCCCTTCCATTAGCAGATTCTGTCATAGACAACTGATGGTTCTTTCAATCTTCAGATAATGAAAAAAGAATTACATGTCTAAACCTCATGGTCTACAACTACAGGAAATCAGAAGAACAAGTCCCTAGGCTAGGAAAAGGTAATGGTGATGGGACGGGGAAGCATATTAAAGAACCACTCCACAACAACAACTAATCCACCCTATCCAACCTCCACACCATCCCCCTGCCACCCTACCCCACTTCCATTCTATGGGGCCAAAATTATTGTGGTATCTTAACCCTAGCCCCTCAGGTTCTCAATCAGTATCAGACCCATAAGCTGGTCCTTTCAGGACCTTTATTTGTTTGGAAAAGCCCTGATTCAGTCTAAGGGAGAACAGTCAAAAATAGGAAAAGAAGCCAACTGAGAATGAGACCCAAAGGATCCTGGGAAAAAAAAAGAGAGGGATTTTAAAGAGTTGTCTTCTGTTGCTGACGATGACTGCCAGGTGGACCCCATTCACACTCACCCTGCTCAGCTTTCAAGCTGGTTCTCCGTGGGATTCAGTGTCTCATTTCTTTCAACTTGACAGTCAGGAGAAGAGTCTAAATTGGGATATTTTCTGGAGGCAGTTTGACTACGTGCTGACTGAGCTGACCCTGATATAAAGAGGCTTTGTGCGCGGATTAAGCGGTTGTCTCTAATCTTCCCTTCTTCGGGTTGAAATAGAACCTATTCTCTCCTTTTGGCTGGGTGGCAGATACTTTCTGTGCTTTAGGGAGCTGAGAACTTGATCGGGAGTGTATGGAGGCAGGGAAAAGGAGGAGGAAGTGGAAGAGGAGAATAGAAAAAGGAATGGCCCGGTCTAGCGGAATTATTTTTTTTCTCCCCTTTAATTTAAAAGGGTGAGATGAAAGTGATATTGGTTGTGTTCTTCTGAATTTATAACCCACTCCTGGAGTAAGTTGGAGAATTCAGTGTGCGTCAGTTATGCAACAGCCAGATAAATTGGGATGAGAAGCAGCGCAGCCTATTGGAAAGAACACGGACCTAGGAATCGGGAGATTCCATATCTAATCCCGGCTCTGCCACTTACTACCTCTGTGTCTTAGAATTCTTATTTGTAAAATGGGGACTAAGTTTCTCTTCTCCCTCCTCCTTAGAGTGTGAGCCCCATATTGGCCAGGGGTTCTGTCTGATCTAATCTTATCTACCCAATTGTTTGGCACACAGTAAGCACTCAACAAGCATCACAAACAGTGTGACCTGGTAGAAAGAGGGTTTGCCTGGGAGTCAGAGGACCTAGGTTTGAATCTCGGCCCTTCCAGTTGCTTGGTCTGTGACACTGGGCAAGTCACTTAACTTCCCTGGGCCTCAGTTTCCTCACCTGTAAGATGGAGATTCAGTACCCGCTCTTCTCCCTACTTAGTCTGTGAACCCCCTGTGGGACAAGGACTCTGTTTGACTTGACTAAATTGTATCTACCCGAAGGCTTAGAACAGTGTTTGACATATAGTAAGCACTTAGGAAATGCGGTAATAGTAACTATTATTATTAATATTGTTATGTTTATTATTATTATAACAACTATCCTTATTAGCTGTACATTCACTTGCATAAATAGATGGGAGGGATCTATTGAGACCCCCTTGTTGGGTAGGGCCAAGCACACAGCTTTTGACATCAGCTTCTGGTGAACTCTACCCATCCCTCGGCCTGGTATAATACCAAAAGACGTTCTGTTTGTGCAGCCCATTCATGTGTTTTCCAAGGCTTTTAGAGCTGCCAGCCATGCAGGAAGCTTTCTGGTATATCTGGAGATCTAGCTCACTCTTCAGTCAGTCGGAGGTGGCATTTATTAAATGTTTATTAAATGCTAAGCATAGTGTTAAGTGCTGGAGTAGATGTAAGATTATTGGCCCAGTCCTCATTGTTGTCCCACAAAGGGCTCTCAGTTCAAGAGGGAAGGTGACCAGGTATCTTATCCCCATTTTAAGGATGAGGAAGTTGAGGCACAGAGAACTGAATTGACTTGTCAATGATCCACCTAGAATGGATGAATCAATCAATGGTATTAAGTGAGTGATGACTGTGGGATTAGACCCCAGGCCTCTTAACTCCCAGCCCTGTGCACTTTCCGCTAAGCAACCCAGCCAACCGTTCCTTCCACTGTGGCATCTCTGCTCTTGGGTGTCTAGAGAATTCATAGGTACCCCTGGAAAAACAATGAGAAAGCTTAGCCCAGCTTCTTCAAATGGGTAGTCCCAATTTCTGAAATTGCTCAAGATGGCTCGGTTTGACTCTGGAAGAGGTCAATTTCAGTGTCACTGATTCTCACAATACATCTCTCCCTTGTTTGTGAGTAAGCGGCATCTCGTAGTGGTAGTGATAATATTTATTAAGGGCTTACTGTGTGCAGAGCTTTGGCACATTCTATTAGAGAAGTCACAGACTGCAGTCTCTTGGGCGGGGTCTACACCCAACTAGCAACCTTCTAGCAATAATCGAGACCATTTAAGAGTCACCTTCCCACCACAATTTAGATCACTCCAGAAATTGCCAAGCTTTGGGCTTCCAAATTTCTCCTGCAGATCTGGAGATACCTTTCTCAAAAGCTAAATACTCCAGAGGTGGTTATCACTCCCGCCCTGACCCCTCTGCCTCTTTCGTGTCACTACTCCTTTCCTGTACCCTCTTTAAACGGTACAGAGGTCTTAGCCACTCAGCTCCCATTCAAGCAATTATCAGCCCGTTTGTGCAGTCATTTGAGAAGTCAACACTGTTTCCTTTGTAACTGCTTTAGACTGAATGACTTATGATTGGCGCCAATGTCACCAGAGAGGATTATGGGATAAGCTCCCTTCCCCTAGCTAGTACTTATAGGAATGGGGAAGGGGTATCCCAACAGGGTTATTCCTTGGCTTTTGCATCTCACCGTGTGCAACAGAGGAGTGTCATTCATACCTATGGACTAGGACAGTCTCTTTTTTCCGGGTCCCTGGTTTCTCCTTTGTACCCCTGGGATACATTAGCATGTGTACCATATGACATCAGCCTGCCAAGATTAAGGCTATTTGGGCTAGAAAGACAAAGGGAGGGACTGTGATTGAATCTCCCAAAATTCTGAAGTGTGAAATGGCTGTTCATGAAGTCCCACTCCAACCCAGACAGCCCCCTTGGAAACTTGAGGGGGTTGTTTCTAAGCAAATGAAATAGTAGTAATGGCATTTATTAAGCACTTACTATGTGCAAAGCACTGTTCTAAGTGCTGGGGAGGTTACAAGGTGATCAGGTTGTCCCACAGGGGGCTCACAGTCTTAATCCCCATTTTACAGATGAGGTAACTGGGGCACAGAGAAGTTGTGACTTGCCCAAAGTCACACAGCAGACAATTGGCGGAGCCGGGGTTTGAACCCATGACTTCTGACTCCAAAGCCCGTGCTCTTTCCACTGAGCCATGCTGCTTCTCAGGAATCTGAGAAGGAATCTTTACACAGTGGTTAGTGAGCTTCGGGGATTCATTATGCATAGATGGAAAATTTCTCTAAGTTCCACAGAGTTTGGATAAATGATTGGATAATTGGGATATGATGAGTTACCGGAAGGAAAGTTAGAGATGTCGTAACAAAAGTTAGTGAAAAAGCATTAGCAGGTCCATGACTAGCCATGAGGCCGTATATACCAGAGGGCATCGGGCTGTTGGTTCCCGTAGCATTCCGTTGGCATTGTCAGGGGCAGAGCCCTGAGCCGTTACTTAATAAGACCAGTGGACAATCCAGGGTATGATACTTCTGTTTCTGATAGATGCTTGTAAGAACCAAATGACAGTTATCTTTCCTTTCTTCCATCCGCATGGCAGAGATGGACCATCTGACATGCCTAACCAACCTTCACAGACCTCTCATCCCTGAATTTATCCAAAATCCTCTTGATCCTATTGATATTTTCTGCTTGCACAATTGGGATATTGATGACTGTGTGACTGTGGGCTGGGCCAGCTCTCTGGACTGGAGCAATATTACACATTGAAGTCTAAAATTCTTGAGCAGAAAACAGAATAAACCTCCTCAGCAGGGTTGGCAGGTGATAACCCTTGCCTCCAGATTGGATCATATTTACCCACTCCAGACAGGCGCCCTTCTTTCAGTCCAAGGAAAAGTGCTCAGCTCCAAGAATCAGGAGCCCTGGGTTCTAGTCCTGGTTCTTCCTGTCACTGGCCAACTTGTATGTAGAGAGCATACGCCCTTTACAAAGTGCTGCATCCCTGCCTAACTACTTGTTTGTTGCACTCCACAGGTATACGAATGTCAGGGACGAGAGAGTTATAGCTGTGCTGGGCAGCCCACTAGCACTATAAACTCACTTTAAAGCACTCAACCACCTCACCCCCTCCTACCTTACCTCGCTGATTTCCTATTTCATTCAATCATATTTACTGAGCATTTACTGTGTGCAGAGCACTGTATTTAAAGCCAGAACACTCACTTTGCTCCTTTAACACTAACCTACTCACTGTACCTTCATCTTCGCTATGGACACCTCGCCCACGTCCTGCCTCTGGCCTGGACCTCCTTCTCCCTTCCTTCAAAGCCTTATTAAAATCACATCTCTTCCTAAGGGCCTTTCCCAACTAAGATTTCATTTCCCTTACTCCTTTTTCTGTTTCGCCCTTGCACTTAATAATAATAATAATAATTATGGTATTTGTTAAGCACTCACTATGTGCCAAGCACTGTTCTAAACACTGGGGTAGATACAAGTTAATCAGGTTGGACACAGTCCCTGTCCCTCATGGGGCTCACAGTCTAAATCCCCATTTTACAGATGAGGTAACTGAGTTAAATGACTTCCCCAAGGCCACACAGCAGACAAGTGGAGGAACCAGGATTTGTACCCTTTATCCACCCCACCCTCAGCCCCTCAACACTTATGTACATATTCAAAATTTGTTCTAATGTCTGTCTACACCTCTAAACTGAAGTTCCTTGTGGGCAGAGAACATGTCTACCAACTCTGCTATATTAATCAGTTAATCAGTGGTATTTATTGAGTGCTTACTGTGTGCAGAGCACTGGACTAAGCGCTTGGGGGAGAACAGTACAACAGAGTTGATAGACACGTTTCTGTTACACTCTCCCAAGTGTTTAGTATTATGTTCTGCATACAGTAAGTACTCAATAAATATGATTGATAATAAATTCCTCTGCATAAGGTCTCAGTCCTTAAATATCTGTAACTCCAAATGGGAGAATCCCTCATCATCATCATCCCTCTAATCCAGGATCATCTCTTGTCTACAATGTAACCTTAGGCAAGTCTCTTAACTCACCTGAGCCTTGGTTCCCTCATCCATTAAATGGGAATTCACTACCTGTTCTCCCTCCTACTTAGACTGTGAGCCCCATGTGGGACAGGGGCAGTGTCTAACATGATTGTCTTGTGTCTATCCCATTTTATCATTACTGTGAGTAGTAGAAGTATTATTAATAATAATAATCACCACCCTCCTCCTCCTCCTCAAGGACATGGAGGCTCTCAAAACTTTCAGAGGGAGATGATCCCAGCATCTCACTTAGAGGTTCCGTGGTGTTAATGGTTAGCGCTTGGACTTTGAACCCAGTGATCTGAATTCAAATCTCAGTGAGATCTTTACTGGGGAAGCAGCATGGCATAGTAGATAGAGAACAGGCCTGGGAGTTGGAAAGTCATAGGTTCTAATTCCGACTCTGCCACTAGTCTGCTAGGTGGCCATAGACAAGTCACTTCACTTCTCTGTGATTATTACCTCATCTTTATAATGGAGAATAAGACTGTGAGCTCCATGTGCGACAGGGACTGTGTCCAATCCTTGTATCCGCCAGCACTTAGTACAGTGCCTGAAACATAGTAAGTGTTTAACAAATATCACAATTATTATTCTTATTATTGATTAGGGCCTTACCTCCCACATTACCAGCTTGTCTTCCTCTCTGTCCACTCTAAATTCCCCTGAGTGTCCATTTCCCGACTTGACCCTCATTGTCCAAGTCATAGGATCCACACCCATGTCCTGGACTGGGGCAGGGGAATGCCAGGGGAGCGTTTCCCCTTATTTCTTTTTGAGTAACAATTTTTCAGTGGGCTTCTGTGCTCCTTCCCAAGCTGGAATTAGATGGGCTGGGGGCTGCCGTGGACGTGGACACCTCTCTCTCTCCCTCTGAATTTCACCCCGATAATTGATTTCTGTCTTCTCCTCGACACTTGCCTTTGACGCACAGGGTGTTATTAGGGTCTTTGTTCCATTTTTGAGTGACAAAGCCTTTACAAGGCAGCCAAGCAAAAGCAATTGTTACATCTCTCACTTTTCCTATTAACTAACAGGGAATTGCAGGCAGCTTGAAACCCGCTGAGAGAAATAATAACCAAAGTGTGGCTGCTTGGAAGCCAAGAAGGTCCCTTCAGCCATGACAGCCTGGTGGGATTAACCAGTAGTGCTTCTCTCACCCAGCTCTCTCATCCCCACTCCCACTTTCTGGTTCTCTCCCCTTCCCCATTGCCTCTGTCTTTTCCTTCCCTTTCCTTTCTTTTCCTCTACCTCCCTCTGCATCATACCAGGACTCCTCTCTGCTGACAATGGCGGAGTTATGCACTGGGACTCACCATGAACTGGACGCCAAAGTTGCAGTGGGGATTGGCTTGGCCTCAGTTTCTGCATCTGTAAAATGGGGAGCACAAGAACTAGATGTGAAATGTAATGGGCATCATTTTCCCCTTTGAGTTCTCGAGCAAAGGAAGCAAAGAAGAAACTCCCTCTTCCTGACTTCTTTCCAGTCGCCCGCCACCCTCACCCAGACTTAGATCACTACCATCCCTGGAAATTGGTGTTCCTTTTGAAACAGCATAGCCTAGTAGAAATATTCCAGGCCTGGGAATCAGAGGACCTGGGTTCTAATCCCAGCTCTACGACTTGCTGTTTGACATTGAACTTTCTCACCTCTAAAATGGGGATCTCCCTCCCACTAGACCACGGAGCCCCACGTGGGACAGGGACTGTCTCTGACCTGATTAACTCATAATAGTAATGGTATTTGTTAAGCACTTACTATGTGCCAAGCACTGTTCTAAGCGCTGGGGTAGATACAAGGTCATCAGTTTGTCCCACGTGGGGCTCACAGTCTTAATCCCCATTTTACAGATGAGGGAACTGAGGCCCAGAGAAGTAAAGTGACTTACCAAAAGTCACACAGCTGACAAGTGGCAGAGTCAGGATTAGAACCCACAACCTCTGACTCCCAAGCCCGGGCTCTTTCCACTAAGCCACGTTGCTTCTCTACTCATATCTACCCCAGTGCATAGAACAGTTCTTGACACATAGTAAGCGCTTTACAAATACAACATTAAAAATATAGAACACTAAATGCAGTTCTTGTATATGATAAAAGATAGTAAATCTGTCTTAAAATTCTGACAATTTGTCATGTATAACATTTTCCAGATCTAGCTGGCATAGCCTAGTGAAAAGGGAATGGGTTTGGGAGTCAGGAGAGCCCAATCCTAAAGCCAGCTCTGCCACTGGCCTGCTGGGTGACCTTGGGCAAGTCTCTTAATTTCTTGGTGCCTCCATTGCCTGCCCTCCCTCCCTCTTAGATTGTGAGCCTCGTGTGGTACAGGGAATGTGCCCAGTAAAATAATAATAATAATAATTATTATGTTATTTGTTAAGTGCTTACTATGTGCCTGGCACTCTACCAAGCTCTGAAGTGGATACAAGCAAATCTAGGTGGGCACAGTCCCTATTCCATGTGGGGCTCACAATCTCAATCCCCATTTTACAGATGTAACTGAGGCACAGAGAAGTGAAGTGACTTGACCAAGGTCACACAGCAGACAAGTGGCAGACCGGGATTAGAACCCATGCTATTCTAACTCCCAGGCCTGTGCTCTGTCCACTAAACCATGCTTCTTCACCAGTGCTTAGCACAGTGCTTGGTGCATAGGAGGTGCTTAATAAATACTCTCATTATCATTTATTCTTATGACCATAATGGTGGTTTGAACCCTCACCATCTCCAGGCTCAATTACTGTATTAGTCTTCTCACTGGGCTCCCTGCCTCTAGCCTCTTCCCTCTTCAGTGTATCCATCAAAGATCTACAAATCTTCGTACAAAACCTTTCACAACTTGTCACTCCCTCCTCGAAAGCTCACTGTGGATTCCCATCCTTCTTTGCACGAAGCAAAAACATTTAGTTGTTGTATTGAAGGTTCTCTATCATCTGTTGAAATCCCACCTTCTCCAGAAAGCATTTTCCCCTTAATTTCAATCACCCCAGGGATGTGTCAGCTCAAATGTCACACTCAGCATTCACACATTTATCAGTTTTCGTACTCTACTCATTTGTTCCCTGATGGCAGATAGGGTCTCCTTCTGTAGTACTATCCTGTATGTTCGGGGCAGTGAAAGTTACGGGATCATATCGGCTCCCTGCCTCTTGGGCTGACCTCTGCATCACTAAGAAGGGTCATCAAATGGCATAGCTATCTCTCACTCAGCAGGAGATAAGCATGGGATCACCTGGTGTTTCCTAGGATTTAAGATTAGGGCTGGATGGACCAGAGGGAAAGAAGCGACAGCCGGATAAGTGTTTCAGACTTTATTGCAATAGTGCCAGCGTTTTGTGTCATCAACCATGTCCTCTTGTTTGGCTCCCTGGACCTGCCCACCCATGACTAAGATTAGGATCTGGAGGTTAGGAGTAGAGGGCATCATTTGTAAATATGAAACATTATATCCCTGGGAGAATGCATGCTGCTGTACTCAACACTTGGGAGAGTATAGTTCAACAGAGTTGGTAGACATGTCCCCCATCTACAAAGAGCTTAAAGTCTAGAGGTGGGGACAGACATTAGTGTAAATAAATAAATTATGGGATATGTTCTAAAGTGCTGTGGAGCTGAGCATGGGGTGAATAAAGGGTGCAAATCCAAGTCCAAAAATCATGAAAAAGGGAAAGGATGTAAGGGAAATGAGGGCTTTGTTGGGGAAGACTTCTCAGAGGAGATGCATGGGTCAGTGGAAAGAGCACAGGCTTTGGAGTCAGAGCTCATGAGTTCAAATCCCGGCTCCACCAATTGTCAGCTGTGTGACTTTGGGCAAGTCACTTAACTTCTCTGTGCCTCAGTTCCCTCATCTGTAAAATAGGGATTGAGACTGTGAGCCTCCCATGGGACAACCTGATCACCTTGTAACCTCCACAGTGCTTTGCAAATAGTAAGCACTTAATAAATGCCATTTAAAAAAATGAGCCTTTGAAGGTGGGGAGGGGAATGGTCTGTCTGACATGAAGAGAAAGGGACTTCCAGATCAGAGGCAGGATGTGGGAGAGGGGTAGGTGGCAAAGTAGATAATAATGATGGTATTTGTTAAGTGCTTACTAAGTGCAAAGCACTGTTCTAAGTGCTGGGCACTGTTCTAAGCGCTGGGCACTTAGGTAGATGTGATACCATTTTGTAAGTGGTACTTGTGTGTGCACTCACGGTGGCTATAGTAAGGGTTCAGAGAGATTTTGGGGATTCTTGGCAAAGCCAACAACAAAAATCAAACAGAAAAAGTAATAATAATAGTAGTTGTTAACCACTTACTATGTGTTAAGCACTGTTCCAGATGCTGAGGTAGATACAAGATCATCAGATTGAACACAGTTCCTGTCCCACATTCATTCATTCATTGAATTGTATTTATTGAGCGCTGACTGTGTGCAGAGCACTGTATTAAGCTCTTGGGAAGTACAAGTCGGCAACGTACAGAGATGGTCCCTACCCAACAGAGGGCTCACAGTCTAGAAGGGGGAGACAGACAACAAAACAAATTAACAAAATAAAATAAATAGAATAAATATGTACACAGTCTTACTCCCCATTTTACAGATGAAGTAACTGAGGCACAGGGAAGTTAAGTGACTTGTCCAAGGTCACACAACAGACAAGTGGCAGAACTGGGATTAGAACCCAGGTCTTTCTGACTCCCAGGCTTGCGCTCTATCCACTAGGACATGCTGTGTGAGTGTAAATGTGTGTGTCTGTGTGTTTTTGTGTAGTTGATTTTTGCACAACTACCAGTGCCAGAAAATGATGGCAGCACCAG
This sequence comes from Tachyglossus aculeatus, assembly GCF_015852505.1. Classification (NCBI taxonomy): domain Eukaryota; kingdom Metazoa; phylum Chordata; class Mammalia; order Monotremata; family Tachyglossidae; genus Tachyglossus; species Tachyglossus aculeatus. Next base: position 68,832,881 of record NC_052076.1, read on the forward strand.
AGCAGGGCCTAATATGGACTCATGTTGGGGGCAGATTACCTAGGTTTGAGCCACAGAAGAAGCATGACCCGATGGAAGGCCCAATATTAGGAATTTTCCAAAGGCCAAGCTGACCCCCTTTAGGTGCTGCACTGAAGAGAAAGGGTGACTCCAGAGGAAGACCAGTCCAACACCCGGCATGGCTAAATTGACTCTGTCACTGGGTGGGTCACCCTTTCCTAGTACTGTTTTCCCTCAAAAGCTCGACTGCTCTCATCATCGAGGAGCAGCATGGCCTAGTGGAAAGAGCATGGGCCTGGGCGACAGAGGATCTGGGTTCTAATCCCAGCTCAGCCACTTGTCTGCTGGGTGACCTTGGGCAAGTAAATTATCTGCTCCTCAGGTACCTCATCTGTAAAATGGGGATTCACCTCACAGCACTTATGTACATATTCATTACTTGTTTGTTCATATTAATATCAGTATCCCCCTATAGAATGTAACCTTTGCTGTGGGCTGGGAACATGTCTACCAACTTTGTTATACTGTACTCCCCCAATCACTAGTACAATGCTCTGCACATAGTAATCGCTCAATAAATATGATTAATTGATTGGTGTTAAGGCTGTGCGTCCCATTTGGGATATGGAACCTGATTATCTTATATATCTACCCCCACAAAACAACAAAAACCATCACCTGGTGCCTGATGGCTCTTGACATAATGGTTATTTCTGTAGAGTTTGATCAGGTTTCTGTCTTCACACCACAAATGTGCAGCTTGCAAGTTTGCTGGAGTTTAGTTTCATTTGGGTGAAGCAGAAAAGTACACGGTAACTGAAGAAAGTTCCTGAGAGGATTAAAGAGATGGGGTAGCTTTCAGAGCAGGATAGCCTGTCCAAGATAGGAGTCTTCAAAACTGAAAACGACAAGATCGTGAAGGGTGTGGGTGAAATCAACATAGAATTGCACTTCCTCCATTCCCACAACAGAAGGAGGAGGAGAAGCTTTAGGTGCCCAGAAGCCTTAGATTGAAAGCAAATAGGAACAATCTTTACGCAAAGGTTGATCGTCACTTAATATGTGACCACCACCCTTCCCACCTTCAAAGCCTTATTGTTTGTTTGTTTATAATGCTATTTGTTAAGCTCTCACTATATGCCTGACACTGTGCTAAGCACTCGGGTAGATATGAGATAATTGGGTTGGACACAGTCCCTGTCCCTCGTGGGGCTCACAGTCTTAATCCCCATTTTACAGATGAGGGAACTGAGGCCCAGAGAAGTGAAGTGACTTGGCCAAGGTCACCCAGCAGATAAGTGATGGAACTGGTTTTAGAGCCCAAGCAAGTCTTTCTGGCTCCCAAACCCATGCTCTATCCACCATGTCGTGCTTACGTTCGAATCTGCTCCAGGAGGTCTTCTCTGGTCAAACCCTCTTTTCTTGGACTTCCTCTCTCTTCTGCTTCATTTATGCACTTGGGTCTGTCCCCTTAAAGAACTTGATATTCATTCCGTCCTCAGTTCCACAGTACTTAAATATGGATACATAATTTATTTATTCATATTAATGTACATCTTCTCCTCCGGACTGTAAACATGCAGTGATAAGGGAACCTGTCTACCAACTTTGTTGTATTGTACTCTACCAAGTGCTTAATATAATAATAATGATTATGATACTTGTTAAGCACTTTCTATTACCTGGGGTAGATACAAGGTAATCAGGTTGTCCCATGTGGGGCTCACAGTCTTAAACCTCATTTTACAGGGTTCAGAGATATTTTTTGGATTCTTGGCATAGCCAAAAACAAAAATCAAACAGAAAAAGTAATAATAATAGTAGTTGTTAACCACTTACTATGTGTTAAGCACCGTTCTAAGCGCTGAGGTAGATACAAGGCAATCAGGTTGTCCCACATGGGGCTCACAGCCTTAGTCCCCATTTAACAGGTAAGGTAACTGAGGCACAGAGAAGTTAAGTGATTTGCCCAAAGTCACACAGCTGACAAGTGGCAGAGCTGGGATTCGAACCCTTGACTGCTGACTCTCAAGCCCATGCTCTTCCCACTAAGCCATGCTACTTAGTGCTCTGCACACAGTGAGCACTCAATAAATACCACTGATTAATGGATTGATTTAGGAGACAGAATATCGGGCTGGATGGAGTACTGATTAACCCTTTATGGTGTAATTTGTGTTTTATGGTTTGATTCCTCCCCTTGCCCACTTTCACATCTTCCTGCCTGCTCTTTCTGAACTCTCCCCACCTCAGGTGGAGGAGGACAGTGGTAGAGTATGCTGACAGAAAGTTGTTTGAGAATGCTTGCCAAGGTCCCAAGGCACATTCCTTGGAGGGGCCAGCAGTGTGTAGGTATGTCTACAGCTGCCCAGGCCAGGTGGCTCAGTGGAAAGAGCATGGGCTTGGAAGTCAGAGGACATGGGTTCTAATCCTGGCTCTGCCACTTGTTTGCTGTGTGACCTTGGGCAAGCCACTTCACTTCTCTGTGCCTCAGTTACCTCATCTGTAAAATGGGGATTAAGACTGTGAGCCCCACATGGGACAACCTGATTACCTTGTATCTACCCCAGGGCCCAGAATAGTGCTCGGCACATAGTAAGTGCTTAACAAATACCATTATTATTATTATTATTAAAAGTCAGAGAGAGTCATTGTTATTATGTCCAACCAACCCTGTGGTGAAACTCTCCAGCTGGGATTGTGGAATCCTTTGAAGCAAGATAGTCTAAGTGGAAACAGCACAGGCCTTGGAGTCAGAGAACATGGGTTCTAATCCCAGTTTTGCCACTTGTCTGCTGTGTGACCTTGGTCAAGTCACTTAACTTCTCTAGGACTCAGTTTCCTCATCTGTGAAAAATGGATTAGATACCTGTTCTCTCTCCCATTTAGACTGTGAGCCCCTCAGGGGACAGAGACTGTGTCCAACATGACTAACTTGTATATATCTAACCCAGCATTTAGAATAGTGTTTAACATATAGTAAGTGCTTAATAAATGAAACATTGTTATTATCATTATTATCATTGTATTCCTGGCTATTGCCAGTCAAAGCATCTACCTTTCATTTTCCTCCTACTCTCTCAAATCTCCCAACCTGTTCTTCTGCTCCTGTTCTCTCCTTCAATTTCTGCCATTTCTCTTCCCTCTGTCCTAGCCCTTCCCCTCCTCCCTCCTTCTTACTTCATCTTCCCTCTAGCTCCCCTCCCTTCACCCAAGACTATCATGCAACCCCCTTGAATGAATGCTTACTGGAAGGAACAGAAAGGTTAAAAAACAACAACATTTTCTGTGCACCAATGTGTAAAATGTACAATAATAAAACAGAATGGCACTAAATGAATTATGGTAAAGAAACCAAATTACCAACCTGTCAAATACTATTAACACTTGGATCTGTAAGAAGAATCAAGCCATGTGTTCAGAGGGAGCATTTCCCTCTTTGTAAAGCAAACAGCAGTCCCTTGTAACAGCTGGTTTCAGTGTCTGGAATGAATAACTGATAAGTGGAGAAGTAAACAGCCATCCCTTGATTCATTCCTCATGGTGTCAAGGTAATGTGTTATCTTTTGTGGGGTGTTGCAACATATTTCTGTATGTGAATGAAAGGCTCATTTCCCTTTGACCGGATTAATGATATCTTATTCCACAAGAATTGGGAGACAGAAAGGAATGAAAATGACAGAGGCTAAATAGTGGGGGTCTATCGGAGTCCAGTCAAGCCCTCTTTTCCTTCTCAGAAAAGACAGGTTCTGAAAGGAAGTTCTTCTCTTGTGCTTTGGGCCTTGAAGAACCCCTAGCTATCCAGTGGTGATGGTGGGATTTTATGAACTTTGCCTTTCACTGTAGCAGCAGCAGCAGTGGCTGCATTATGGAAAGAGCACAGCACTGTTCTAGTCCTGCCCTTTTGTCTGCTGAGGGACCTTAAGCAACTTAATGGATCTCGGTTTCCTGCTCTGAAAAATGAGGACAAACGATGTTTTCGCCCTCCATCTTAGGCTAGGAGTTCCATGTGGGGAAGGCACAGTGTCTGATCTGATTATTTCTTATGATAGGCAGTGTTGCTCAGTGGAAAAAGCATGGGCTTGGGAGCCAGAGGTCATGGGTTCTAATCCTGCTCTGCCACTTGTCGGCTATGTGACTTTGGGCAAGTCACTTAACTTCTCTGGGCCTCAGTTCCCTCATCTGTAAAATGAGGATAAAGAATGTGAGCCCCATGTGGGACAACCTGATCACCTTGTATCCCCCCAGTGCTTAGAACAGTGCTTTGCATATAGTAAGTGCTTAACAAATGCCATCATCATCAACATTATCACGTATCCACCCCAGTGCTTGGCATTTAAGAAGTGCCCGATACTATTGTCATCATTGTTTTTGCATTCAAGACCCAATCTCAGAAATGGCAACTGAGGCACTTCTCATCCGAGAATGGATCCAAGCCCCTCTTGACTCACGTGGTGGTTCCTGCCACCACAGTTTCCTATGGACATGAATGCCACGTGTTTTCCATCCATCCACCAAATGAAAAAGTGTTTCTTTTTGCTTATGTTTTAACTTTAGTAGGTTCTTTCTTGTACTGTGGACTTTGGTGAACAGCCATTCAGAGTTCCCCCATCCTTCATTTGGTGATTTCATTCCTTTCAGTGAGAAAGTGTTGCCTAATGGGAAGAGCACATGCCTGGGAGGCAGAGGTCCTGGGTTCTAATTCCAGATCCACCTCTTACCTGCTGTGTTACCCTAGGGAAGTCACTTCACTTTTCTGTGTCAGTTCTCTCACCTGCACAAGGGGGATTCAATACCTGTTCTTCCTCCTACTTAGACTGTGAGCCCCATTTGGTACCTGATTATCATTTATTTTCCCCAACACTTAGTACAGTGCTTGGTATATAGTAAGCACTTATTCATCAAGTGCCTAATACAGTGCTCTACACACAGTAAGAGCTCAATAAATACAATTGAATGAATGAATTCCCTCATTCAGTCATATTTATTGCACATGTACTGTGGGTAAAACACTGTACTAAGCATTCGGGAGCCCATGATGAGCTTTCAATCTAGAGATTTAACAAATACCAGTTATTATCATTCACACGTCTCCCTCTCAGCCCATTGTCTTTCGAGATTAAAGGCCTTGGCAGTTTTCTCTTATAAGGAAGGTTCTCCATCAGTCTGGTCATCCTGGTTGCCCTATTCTGAGTCTTTTCCAGCTCTCCTAGTAATCAATGAACGAACAGCATTGATTGAGCACTTACAGTGTGCAGAACACTGGACTAATCACTTGGGAGAGTACACCAGAGTTAGTCGACATAAACTTGCCCTCAAGGAGCAGAGACAAGCATTAAAATACAACATACTAGAGTTGACAGATATATTTCCTGTCAACTAGCTCACAGTCTAGAGGACAATGCATAAGTGCTTAAGGGATGATGGGCAGTTCATTAATTTTCATTCAGTTGTATTTATTGAGCACTTACTGTGTGCAGAGCACTGTGCTAAGCGTTTGGGAAGTACAAGTTGGCAACATATAGAGACAGTCCCTACCCAACAATGGGCTCACAGTCTAGATGGGGGAGACAGACAACACTTAACAAATAACATTATTATTATTAGCATTGTTATTAGAGATGGGGGAAATAGAAGAGTATAAGGATATGTAAATAAATGTCATCAGGATGGAGTTGGGATGAATATCAAGTGCTCAAAGGGTATAGATTCAAGTGAATAAGCAACACAAAAGGGAGAGAATAGGGGAAATTAATTCCTTCAATCTTATTTATTTGAGAGTTTAGTCAAAGAAGTCCTCCTGGAGGAGATGTGATTTCAAAAGGGTTTTGAAGGTAAAGAGAGTTGGCGATTGTCAGATACAAAAGGGGAAGGGCTTCCAGGACAGAGGGAAGATTTGGGCAAGGGATACATCTGCAGATTATCAAACCAACAGCTCTTCCCCCGGGATGGCTCCCCTGTGCTGTTCTATTTCATGGGATGTGAACGCGAAACCAGCCCTCCTATGCTTGGAAGACATGAACCCGGTAAGGGACACAGTGATTATTCAAAATATGCAGAAAATGTTTTCATTTCTCCGGGATTAATTAATTACCGGTTTACTAATTACTCTGGAGCGGTAGTAAAAACAAACCGGCAATAGTTGGGTGAATTCTCGTTTTAAGTAAATAATTACTTGGATCAAAATAATTGACTAAATTAAGAAATTCCTTAATAGACATTATTTAGGTGTCAGCTTGATTTTGTTACCAGTGAAGCAAAACAAATTTGTTGTGTAATTAGTGATAGATCTGTCACTCCTGAAAGGGACTCTCCTCCCCAAGAACAAGAAAAAAAGGATATTATTCGCTCTCAGGGGAGCTTAAATATCAGCAGCTTGTAACTGCGGAAGTAATTTTCCCATCTGAATAGAAACTTTGGGTTGGAAGGAGTCTCAAGGTCAATCCAGGGCAAGAATTGAAGGAAGAGCTAGGAATGGTGTGTGGTAGCTAGAGATAAGTAGTGATGACAACCTATAGCTAGGAGAAGGGTTTAAGACTTTTTTAGTGGGACATAAGTAGTAAAAATTAGACTTTGTGACCTACCAGGTGGTATTTAGCCCAAGTCCCTTAGGTAAGATGCTACCAAATATCACCAGTGACCCCCTTTCCAAATCCAGCAGCCTCTACTCCATCTTAATCCTCCTAGATCTCTAAGCTGCCTTCAACAATGCAGACCACCCCCTTCTCCTGGAAACATTATCCAACCTCAGCTTCGCTGACTCTCTCCTCTCCTGGTTCTCCTCCTACCTCTCTGGCTGCTCATTCTCAGTCTCTTTTGTGGGCTCCTTTTCTGCCACCCACCTGCTAACTGTGGAGTCCCTCAAGGCTCAGTTCTGGATCTGAATAGAAAATTCTCCATTTATGCCCACTTCCTCGGGTAACTCATTTACCCCCATGGCTTCCAACTACCATCTCTATGTGGATGATTCCCAAATCTATATCTCTTAGCCCTGATCTCTCTCCTTCTGTGCGACCTGGTATTTTCTCCTGCCTTCAGATCATCTCCACCCTGATGTCCTGCCTATGCCTCAAACTTAACATGTCCAAAATAGAACTTCTCATCTTCCCACTCAACCCTGTCCTCCCTGTGACTTTCACATCACTGTTGTAACTTTGGCATTATCTTCGACTCCTCTCTCTCAGTCAACCCACATGTTCAATCTGTCAATTCCCTCTTCATTAAGCACTTATTGTGGGCCAAGCACTGTTCTAAGTGTTGGAAACAGACCGTCACTCTCCCTACTTTCAAAGCCTTACTATAATCATATTGCCTCCAGGAGGCCTTCCCTGACTAAATCCTCATTTCCTCTACTCCCTCTCTCTCTTGCATTGCTTTGTCACATAATTCTGTACCTTTTATTCACCCCACCCTCAGCCCCGCAGCACTTACTGCATATCCACAATTTATTCACTTACATTAATGCTTGTCTCCCCTCTAGACTGTTAGCTCCTTGTGGGTAGGGAACATGTCTATCAGCTATGCCATCAGTATGCTCTCGATATACACGACTGACTGATTGAAAAAGCACTGTCTGGATTCTAATCCTGATTCTACCACTTGACTGCTTTGTGACATTGGGGAAGTCACTTAACTTCTTTGGGCTTCAGTTTCTTCATCTGTAAAATGGGGGTGTTAAATAACTGGTCTCTCTCCTTCTTAGGTTATAAGCCCCACAAAGGACAAGGACTATGTCCTGTTTAACTTGTATCTACCCCACTGATTAGTACAGTGTTTGGCACATAGTAAGCACTTAAAAAATATCACAATTATTATTAGTTAACCACAAAAGAGTTGGCTTTGCCAAGTGAGGAGGAAAATAAATAACCCCTTTGCTAATTTACTCATTTAATGGTATTTATTAAGCACTTACTACATGTCAAAACCTGTTCTAAGAGCTGGAGTAGATTCAAATTAATCAAGCCAGATGGGGATCTATTCCACATGGGGCTCTCAGTCTAAGTAGTGGGGGAGAAGAGGTACTGCATCCCCACTTTGAAAGTGAGGAAACTGAGGCATAGAGAAGTTAAGTGACTTGCCTAAGGTCACACAGCAGGCAAGTGGCAGATCCAGGATTAGAACCCAGGTCCTCTGACTTCAGGCCTATATTTTATCCATTAAGCCATGCTGCTTCCCCTTCATTAGGTCTATTTAATGTAAAGGGGTTGGTTATGGTTACAGTGTTCTCTGACCCTCTAAGTGAAGTTTTAGTTCCCCATTCTGGATCTCTCTGCTGATCCCTCTTCCCACCTGAGGACATTTGCTGCTATGAGGGGAGCAGATACCACTGAGTGATGCTCTTATAGCAGAGTTTGGCAAGCCCTAAGAAATATATCTCAGAAAAACAAGAACCTCTCTGAGCCATTTATGTTTGTCTTTTACTATGTGCCAGTCACTGTACTCAGTGACTGATACAAGCTAATCGGGTTGGGCACATAGGGCTTACAATCTTAATCTCCATTTCTGGATGAAGTAACTGAGGCACAGAGTAGTTAACAATCACACTTCCCCCCTTCAAAGCCCTACTGAAGGCTCACCTCTTCCAGGAGGCCTTCCTGTCTAAATTCCCCTTTTCCCTCTATCATCCCTCCCTGCCCCACAGCACTTGTGTATACATGTACATATCTATAATTCTATTTGTTTTAATGCCTGTTTGATTGTTTTGATGTGTATATATCTATAATTCCATCTATTTATATTAATGTTATTGATGCCAGTTTACTTGTTGTGGTGTCTATCTCCCCCTTTCTAGACTGTGAGCCCATTGTGGATGGGGATTGTCTCTCTTTGTTGCTGAATTGTAGTTTCCAAGCACTTCGTACAGTGCTTTGCACACAGTAAGTGCACAGTAAATACGATTGAATAATAATAATGATAATAATAATGGCATTTATTAAGCACCTACTATGTGCAAAACACAGTTCTAAGTGCTGGGGAGGTTACAAGGTGATCAGGTTGTCCCACGGGGGGCTCACAGTCTTTATCCCCATTTTACAGATGAGGGAACTGAGGCACAGAGAAGTGAAGTGACTTGCCCAAAGTCAAACAGCTGACAATTGGCAGAGCTGGGATTTGAACCCATGGCCTCTGACTCCAAAGCTCGTGCTCTATCCACTGAGCCATGCTGCTTCTCTAATGACTGAATGAATGACTTGCACAAGGTCACACAGCAGTCAGTTGGAAGCGCTGGGATTAGAACTCAGACTTCCATGCCCATGCTCTTTCCAGTAGGCCATACTTCTTCTCAGCATCTTCTTAATAATAATAATAATGATGGCATTTATTAAGCCATTACTATGTGCAAAGCACTGTTCTTGCATGGCTTCTCCAAACTTGACCCAAAGGAATTCCATAAATCTTCATCGGTCACTTGTCTCAAAAACCCCGGTAGTTTCAGATCAGGTGTTTTGTTTAGTGTTTGGGCTAGGGCTTTGTTGATGAATTAGGAATGTTTGTCTTACAATGGGAACCTGTTTGCTTATTGATGCCCCTATATCGCTAAACACTGTTTACGTATATAGTGTCTGTTTCCTGCATTGCTAAATTGCTAGATTGGATGCTTTTTAAGGGGAGGAGTCACATATTTGTAATTCAACTGGATTCTCCCAAATGCCTAGTACAGTACTCTATAAAAAATAGGGTCTTGATACTATTGATGGATGGACTTAGCATTAGACACCAACGGATCCCTCAGGCATATCTACCGACTCTGTTGTATTGTAATTTTTCCAAGGGCTTAGTGCAGTGCCCTGCACCCAGCCAATGTTCAATAAATACCATTGATTTATTGATTGACATTCAGAAGTAAAAATCCACCCTGACTACCCTCCAGAAGTTTATAGTCTGGCAGGGAAGTTAGACCAGTACAGATGGATGAAAATGAACTAGTGAAGGAAGCATGAGCAGAGATACAGAGATTAAATCCTGATGGTTCAATAAATCAATCAATAACAATAATGAATCAGTGCAACAGAGTAGTATATAGGAGGGCACGGATGCCGAGGAAAAGCCAGAACAGAAAGGAAGTGGGAATAGCCAGGGCCTTCTTGCCCACCCTGAAGTTTTCCCTTTCTTCCTAACTAAAATTCCTTTGGATGATATTTCCTCCCACTCAGCTCCAATGGGAGAAAACTCCCTTGTTCTCCCTCAGAGAACAGGGACTCCTTTCAGTGTTTTGCTGCCCTCCCTCAATCTCACATTTTCTAGGAGGAAATGCTAAATTATGGGCAAACACACATGCAGTTAGGTAAATTGCACTTCAAAGGAAGAATAAGAGATGATCAGAAGAGGGTGGCTGTTATCGACAGAGATGTGAAAGTTAGGAAAAGGAGTGTATATAGAAGAGAAGATGGATGTTGTATTTCCACTTTTAGGCATATTAAGTTTGAGGTGCTGGCAGAATATCCGAGTGGCGATGTCCTGGAGGCAAGAAAAGATATAGGATTTTAGTTAGATGAACGGTCAGGCTTAAAAAGTGAAATAAGGGAGTGAATCATGTGGAGTTAGTAGCTGAAATCAATCCCCCGATCGAAGGCATTTATTGAGGGCCAACTCTGTGCTGAGGACTGTACTAAGCGCTTGGGAGAGTACAATGCATCAGAATTGGTAGACACATTCCCTGCCCACTGGAGTTTACTAGAGCTGAAACCATGTGACCTGATGAATCAGTGGTATTTCTTAAGCACTTACTTGGTGCATAGGGCTGTACTATGTGCCTAGGAGTGCATAATAGTTCATAGACATGATTTCTGACCTCAAAGAGGAGCTGAGGAGTTCCCATAGGGAAGAGTAGGGAAATCAGAACACAGCCTTGGGGAATGAGCAGTAAGAGGATAATGGGTAGAACAGGAGCCGGTGAGTGAAACCGAGGAGTGAGCAGTGACAGAGAAGCAGTGTGGCTCAGTGGAAAGAGCACAGGCTTGGGAATCAGAGGATGTGGGTTCTAATCCTGCCTCTGCAACATGTCTGCTGTGTGACCTTGGGCAATAATAATAATGATGGTATTTGTTAAGCGCTTACTATGTGCAAAGCACTGTTCTAAGCGCTGGGGAAGATACAAGGTTATCAGCCACATGGGGCTCACAGTCTTTGTCCCCATTTTACAGATGAGGGAACTGAGGCCCAGAGAAGTTAAGTGACTTACCCGAAGTCACACAGCTGACAAGTGGCAGAGCTGGGATTCGAACCCATGACCTCTGACTCCAAACCCCATGATCTTTCCACTAAGCCACAGCTGCTTCTTTAAATGGCAAACCATTTAACTCCTCTGTGCCTCAGTTACCTCATCTGTAAGATGGGGCTTAAGACTGTGAACTTCATGTGGGGCAACTCGATTACCTTGTATCTACCCCAGTGCTTAGAACAGTGCTTGGCACATAGTAAGCACTTAACAAATACCATAATTATTATTATTATTATGTAAGAGAATCAATTAATCAGGCAATCAGTGATATTAGTGGAGCACTTACTGTGTGACAGCACTATAATAAGTGTGTGGGAAAGTGCAATACAAGAGAGTTGGTAGACACAAGTCCTGCCTACAAGGAGTTTACAGCCTACAGTAGAACCAGGTTAGTAATTAGCCCAGAGAGAGGATTGAGGAGTGGTAGTAGTTTAAAGTACTTGATGAGTACACACAGGAAATAAGGCATTGTACTAAATGTTTGGGAATGTAAAGCAGAAACATGAGAGATTTCCTGCTCACAAGGAGCATCTGACAGGGAGACAAACAGAAAAATATTTAAAATGGAGTAATCAGAATAAATAAATGGACTGCACAATTGATAATAAATATTCATTAAGATTTTGCAGCATATGAAATTCTGAGCTAGATACAAGATAATCTGGTTGGACAGTCCCTGATCATCATGAGGCACATAATCTAAGGCAGAAGTAGACCAGGTGTTTAATCCTCCTTGTACAGAGGAGGATACTGAAGGAAAGAGAATGATTGTAGTATTCATTAAGTGCTTACTATATGCCAGCCATTGTTTTAAGCGCTGGGGTGGATACAAGCAAATCAGGTTGGACACAGTCCCCGTCCCACATGGGGCTCACTGTCTTCCTCCCCATTTTATAGATGAAGTAACTGAGGCCCAGTGAAGTGAATTACTTGCCCAGGGTCACACGACAGACAAGTGGCAGAGACAGGATTAGAACTCAGATCCTTCTGACTCCCAGGACTAAGCTCTATCCACTAGGCCATGAATAACTTGCCCAAGATCACACAGAAAGACGAGAACCTGTATTAGAACACAGGTCCTCTGACTCACATACCCGTGATCTTTCCACTAGGCCAGGCTACTTCTCAAGAAGTGAGTAAGGGTATAAATATGTACCTGAATAAATAAATGCTAGAGATGTCTAGTGGGTTGACATGATTTAGATTTTGAGAGATAATTAGGGACCCACCCAAGATCTGCCCCTTACCTAAGGATGGTCCAGTGAATAGAACAAGGGCCTGGGAATCAGAGGACCTGGGCTTTAGTCTGAAATCCGCCACTGTCTGCTGTGTGACCTTGGGCAAGTCACTTCACTTCTCTGGGCCTCAGTTACCTCATGCGTAAAGTGGGGATTAAGATTATGAGCCCCATGTGGAACAGGGGCTGTTCCACATGGGGCTGTGTCCAACTTGATGAACTTGTATCTACCCCAGTGCTTTGAACAGTGCTTGGCACATAGTAGGTGTTTAACAAGTACCATAATACTAATTATTATTATTATTATTAGAAAGCCCAGCCTCAGTGCATGGATGCAGTAGTTGCCACACCCCAGAGGACTTTGGGAAGTGTTATACGAGGCCCGTCATCGTTGCCTGCTGTGATATAAGACGCCATAACCTGAGGAGTAATAGCCCTTCTACATGAGGAGAGAAGGCTCTCTGTCACAGGACTTCCTGACATTGGAACACATGTTCGAGCGAGAGATGCCTTTAACCACCGGAGCTAGAGGAGGTCGTGTATAATACCAGGTTTTATATTAAACAAAAATAAATTTTCTCTAACGTGAGTTCTCAGACAGGTTGTCCTAATATATTAACTTCTGTCTGTGTTTTGAATAGTCAATTTCACGGTGAAATGAGTTCTTAATAATATATTTACCACCTGGGAGAAATCTCCCAGCCATCTGGAAAGGAACGGGGATTTAGTGCCTCCAAACAGAGATTGGATTGGATTTGGGGGGGGCGTTTATTTATTTATTTTTGCGCCAGGTAGTGGAGGACGTTCAGGTTCAGCCGCCGCTGCTGCAGAGGGCTGGGTGCCTCGAGCCAACAGCAGTGAGCGTGCGCAAAGATGTCTCTCTCTAGGAAACAGCACGGTACCAACAGCTCATGAATGATGATGCCGCAGGCTCTCTGCCCCATCCTGATCCAGGAAGAGACACCAGGGGTAGAGCGGTGTAGCTCAGCAGATACTAGTAGTGGCCATAAGAGTACTAGTAGTAATAATAATAATAATTGTGCTATTTGTTAAGTGCTTACTATCTGCCAAACACTGTACAAAGCAATGGAGTGGATACAAGCAAATCAGGTTGGCCACAGTCCCCATCCCATGTGGGGCTCACAGTTTTAATCCCCACTTTACAGGTGAGGTAACTGTGGCCCAGAGAAGTGAAGTGACTTGCTCAAGGTCACACAGCAGACAAGTGGCAGAGCTGGGATTAGAACCCACGACCCTCTGACTCACAGGCCTGAGGTCTCTCCACTATGCAGTGCTGCTTCTTTAGTAGTAATAGTAGCGGTAGAGTCATAGTAAGCACTTACAGTAAAAGACTTACAGTCTTTTAGACTGGGAGCCCACTGTTGGGCAGGGACTGTCTCTACATGTTGCCAACTTGTACTTCCCAAGCGCTTAGTACAGTGCTCTGCACACAGTAAGCGCTCAATAAATATGATTGATTGATCAATAAATACCGTTGATTGATTGATAGTACTGAGTGCTTAGAGTATGCAATGCACTGTAAGAGAAGTACGGTTACCTAGTGGATAGATCACGGACTTGGGAGTCAGAAGAACCTGGGTTCTATTCCCGGCTCTGCCACATCTGTTGCGTGACCTTGGGCAAGTCCCTTCACTTCTCTGTGCTTCAGTTACCTCATCGGTAAAAAATAGGGATTAAGACTCTGAGCCCCATATGGGACTGTGTCCAACCTGACTTGCTTATATCTACCCCAGTGTACGGTGCTTGGCTTATAGTAAGTGTTTAACACATGCCATTATTAGTAGTATTCTTAATAATAATAATACACTCCATTACAGTGTAAGCTCCTTGTGACAAGAACATGCTTTGTTCTTTGTTTATATTAATGTCTGTCTCCCCCTCTAGAGTGTAAGCTTGTTGTGGGCAGGGAATGTGTCTGCACTGTTGTATTGTACTTGCCCAATTGCTTAGTACAGTTCTGTGCACAGAGTAAGTGCTCAATAAATGTCATTGATTGTGTTTCCACTGGGCTTCCTAAGCACTTAGAAAAGTGCCCCATATTCAGTAAAGGCTCAGTAAATATCATTATTACTACGACTTGATCAAGATGAGTACCCTGCTCCCAAAGAGCATCTGACCAAGTGGGGAATAGATTGGGAATCGCCGCCTGTGATTGTCAGCCATGAGTCTAGAAACTAGAAGCTTCCAAGGAAGGGTGTTCTAGGACTTTCTCCCTGTTTTATTGTTGGAGGGTCAGTTTTTGATACTTCAGAGTCTAAATATCTGGACCCCCTGCTTCCCTACAAGCTGTCTTCCAGTTTATCACACAGTTGGGTTTTGAAGATTGTATCTTGAAGCAGACAGTTGTAAGTCATATAGTCAGTTTTCTCCTAGAGATTGTGTTACAAATGGGGGATTGGCTCCTGAATCCAATTTGGATTCCTTGTTTTTACGGAACTTGTCCTGAATGTGTGCTCATTCATCATATTGAGTCAGAGAGTTTCGAGCACTGGAAATGAAATGAAAGCCTTCATCCTCTTAAAATACTGCCTGAAGATAAACTGACCTTCCTCTGCCACTCCTTGCTACCACTGTCTTTAAACTTTTTTCACTTTTCCTGCTTACAGCTTTTAAAATTGTTAACCCAATTCCCCATGAACACCCCCCATGAACAGCCTGAACTTCTGAAGCGGGTGCCACAAAGGAAGCTATTGTCAAAAATTTGAAACCAATACGTGGTAAAGCTGTAAAGGAGTTAAGCCTCAGAAATGCATCTGTCATTGATGCTGAAATGTCTTAAGGCCTGACTCTGCCCTCTTGCTGACTGTTTGTTTGACCCTTGAGTTAAACCCTCATCTGTCGATTTCGCTCCATGGTCAAGAATTTGATTAGGAAGGACAGGGACAGTTCTGTCTTAAATAATGCTTGTGGGTTATTAGATTTATTAATAGTTTTCATTGGGTGCCTGCTATGTACAGCCCCTCTCGGGGTTGTAACTGGAGAGTTTCCAGCACTCTAGTGGCCTCGACTATGGAAGTGACAGTCAAGCAGAGACATTTCCATTCCTAGCTTGGGCAGCGGCTAGCGAATGGAAGGCAATCTGCTACAAGTCAAAACTCACTCTGTGCTGGGCAGCAGCAGCACAGAAGAGAGTTGAGGGTAGAGATTCATGGTAACTGCACAGAAGGAGGGAATGGTAAACCACTTCTGTATTTTTACTAAGAAAACTCTACGGATACATTACCAGAACGATCGCAGAGGGAGGTGGGGAGCTCTGGGAGAGATGGGATCCCAGAGTTGGGGCGATTAAGGTGCTCCAGATCAATGAGATCAATTTTCTATTTTCCCCAGGGTCCCGAGAAGCCCTGCACACAGTAAACGCTCCCCCTCCTTCCTCTCCCCATCCCCCCCGCATTACCTCCTTCCCCTCCCCACAACACCTGTATATATGTATATATGTTTGTACGTATTTATTTCTCTAGTTATTTATTTATTTATTTGTACATATTTATTCTATTTATTTAATTTTGTTAATGTGTTTTGTTTTGTTCTCTGTCTCCCCCTTCTAGACTGTGAGCCCAATATCGGGTAGGGACCGTCTCTATATGTTGCTAACTTGTACTTCCCAAGTGCTTAGTACAGTGCTCTGCACACAGTAAGCGCTCAATAAATGCAATTGAATGAATGAATGAATGGGTCCATGGCATCTCTATGGGTTGGAGACGATTCGGTGGCATAAGGAAAGGGAAGACAAGCTATGTCCAGAGCACTTTCCTAAGCACTTGGGTAGTAAGCAGAGATGAAAGACACTGTGTGCTCAAGGATCGTACAATCTACTATCCATGTTCTTCAAATTCTCGGCTATGAGGTATTGATAATGGGCTGTTCAGATTGACTTCTTGTGGCTTTTGGTGGCCCAGCTTCATCACACAAAATAAAGGACATGATGTTTCCCACACTACATTGGTACGTAATGATGACATTACGTGCCCACCATTTTGGCCCTAATGAGTCTGAAGCTAGAGTGTTTGTTTGAACACTTAAAACCCCTGTAATGACTTCAGAACCTTTGAGTCCCCTCCAGGATCTGTGCAAAGTCAGACATGATGGCTGGGTATTGAAGTCACAGCAGTAGTGTGGCAGGGGAGGATGGACACTGAAAATTTAAATATCGAACATGAAAGGGCCTGGGGCCTAATCCATTCACCAAACAGGGGGCAGATGATAGGATAATAATAATAATAGTAATAATAATGGTATTTGTTAGGCACTTACTATGTGTCAAGCACTGTTCTAAGTGTGGGGGTAGTTACAAGCATATCAGGTTGAACACAGTCCCTGTCCCACAAAGGGTTCACAAATTTAATCCCCATTTTACAGGTAACAACAATAATAATAATCATGGTATTTGTTAAGCACTTGCTATGTTCCTGGCACTGTACTAAGCACTGGGGTGGACAAGCAAATTTGGCTGGACACAGTCCCTGTCCCATGTGGGGCTCACAGTCTCAAGGTAACCGAGGCACAGAGAAGTGAAGTGACTTCCCCAAGGTCACACAGCAGACATGGCGGAACTGGGATTAGAACCCAGGTCCTTCTCTGACTCCCAAGCCTGTGTCCTTTTCCACTAGGCTATGTAGTGGACTGCTCCAAAGAATGAGTGGACATCTGAGGACACAGAGGGCGGTCTTCACTAAGTGTGGCCAACCTGACCAATCCAACAGATAACGATCAATCCATGGTGTTTATTGAGTGTTTACTGTGCTACCACTCTGACAGGGTGATCCAATCAATCAACCAAACAATCATATTTATGAAGTGCTTACTGTGTGCAGAGCACTGTGCTAAGTAGTTGGGAAAGTACATTACAACAGAGTTGGTAAACATGTTCCCTTCCCACAGCAAGTTTACAGTTTAGAGGGGGAGACAGACATTAATATAAATAAGTAAATTATGGCTATGTACAGAAGTCCCGTGGGAGCTGAGGATGGAGTGAACACCAAGTGCCCAAATAGTTCAGCTCCAAATGCACAGATGACCAGAAGGGAGAGGAAGCGGGGGGAAAAGGGGGCTTAATTGAGGGGAAGGCCCTTGCAGGATATGTGACTTTATTAACAAATTCACAGGTCAGTCCCGCCCAGCACTCAGGTAAACTATTGCCATTTCTTTCCCCAGGATTCCCTTTGATCCATCCATCAGCCCCACATCTCAAACCTCCAACCTGCCCCCATTCCTCTGGTTCCAGGCCTTGGTTCCATACTTCAGTTTTGCACTTGGATTTGCTCCCTTTATTCACCCCTCCCTTAGCCCCACACACTTGTGCACAAATCTGTAATGTATTTTTTGATATTACTGTCTCTCTTCCAGACTGCAAGCTCGTTGTGGGCAGGGAACGTATCTACCAACTCGATTGTACTCTCCCAAGCTCTTAGTACAATGCTCTGCACACAGTAAGGCCTCCAGAAATACGATTGTTCAGTTGGTTGATTGATTGGATCACCCTGTCAGAGTCATAGCAGAACAGCCACAGAATCCACCATCAGGAAGGGGAAGGAGATCCACTCCTTTCAGCTGAGGAAGAGAGAGGAACCCTCAGCCAAGTGAGTCCCCCTCGATCTCTCAAATGTTGGGAAAGCCTTGACTGAGGCCGGGACTTGTTTGGGACCATGGATATGAGCCACGGCACTGCCCCTGTAGCCTCAGTGCCCTACTGCTTTTGGTTTATTATTTTCCTTGTCTTTTTATGTTGGTTTGACATTTTATTGTTCCTTCTTTCTTTATTTGCCTGTCACCAACTTCCACCCACCCCCTAATTCTTAGATTGTAGCCCCTTGAGGGTCAGAGAGAGTGTTGATTTCATCTGTGTATCTTTGCCCAATGCCTAACACAGGGTTTTGCACATAGTAGGTGCTTAAGTAAATTCTACCCCCCTGCTATTTCATGACTACCACCATTTGGAGGCTTAATTTCTAACTGCTAAACCACCGGTGCCCTGCCAGACATTGTCCCTCCGGACAACATAGCCCCACTTAGCTTCACCCTTATGTCAGTCAGGGTAATCAGAGCCCTGGTCCCTGACAAACAGAAGGCCTCTGAGGGTGGTGACATGGAGCCAGTGAAGCACTCCACGGACCAAGAAAAGCTCTAACTAGAGATTGCAATAGCAACCCAAGCCCGTGGTTAAATACCTGAATCTATAGGAACGGTGAAAACCCCGAGTCTGAGTACCACGTTGCCTGCGCATCTTACAATAACGATGGACCAAACATAGCACAGGTCGGCCACCTGTGATCTTAGCGTTGCCCTATTGACGAGTTTTTAAATTAGTTTTAGAGGGCGCATCCTGTCTTTATTGCTTTTTCTCCAGCTAGAAATGACTATCTATCCTCTCTCTCACCCTGCTATTGTTTTAACCTTTCCACGAGGGTATTGATGCAATGGGAGGGAATGCGGGTTGTGTGGTGTGAATGGAATTTCCCAATAAAGTTACAGCCTAGTCTCTGGGGCAGCCTCCTGTTGGTTTCCTAGGAGGGCAGAAGCCAGATAATCAATCAGTGAATCAATTGTATTTTCTGAGCGCTTACTGTGTGCAGAACATTGTACTGAGTGCTTGGGAGAGTACAACGTACTGCCCTGGTTGTTTCTACTGCCTGTCCAAATATCTTATCGGCATCAGGAAGGATGAGAATAATCTGGGCTTACTCATTCCTTTGTTTTAGACGACTGCTGATGCACTTTAAAGTTAGACTGTAGTTATAGTTTGCTATGACCCTGTAAGTGTTGTTTTGGTTCTACTCCATTATCATTATTATTATCATTATTATTATTATATTTGCTAAGTGCTTACTATGTGTCAAACACTCTCCTAAACGCTGGGGAAAGTACCACTTAATCAGGTTGGACACAGTCCCTGTACCACATGGGGCTCGTAGTCTAATTACAAGGGAGAACAGGCATATCATCCCCATTTTACAGTAGACAAAACTGAGGCACAGAGAAGTTAAGTACTTCCCAAGGTCATTCAGCAAGCAATTGTCAGGGCTGGGATTAGAACCCAAGTCCTCTGGCTCTCAGGCCCGTGACTTCCTGTCATGGCTCCCTAACTGCACTGCTGAGCTAACCGGGAAACTTGTCTGCCCCATCTCAAAATACTGCCCCTATCACTCCCTTTCACCTCGGTCACCAACAGGAGGGTGGCTGCAGCGATGGCTGTGGGGGCCAGTGAATGGACTGTCCCTTGTGGGAGAGAGACAGTGTCCCATCTGAGGTGGCTTTAATGTCAGGCATGCAGTCAGTGCATAATGAACACTATTAAAAATAATTACAATAATAGTGGTATTTGTTGAGCACTTAAGCATTGTATTAGGCATGAAGGTAGATACAAGACAATTAGGTCAGACAGAGTCCCTGTCCAACATGGGGCTCACTATTCTAAAGGAGAGGGAGAACAGATATTGGATCCCCATTTTACAGATGAGGAAACTGAGGCAGAGAGAAACCAAGTTACTTGCCCAAGGTCACACCAGGCCAGTGCCAGAGGGACCTAGATCCCTTGGCTCCCAGGCCAGTGTTCTTTCTGCTAGGCCATGGAATTTAAACAAGCCACCAGACGTAGGAGAAAATCCAGGCCAGGCCTTGTGACCTCTGGCAAGCGGCTCATACCCTATCTGGGCTGTGATTTCCTCATTCATTCATTCAGTCAGTTGTATTTATTGAGCGCTTACTGTGTGCAGAGCACTGTACTAAGCGCTTGGGAAGTACAAGTTGGTATTTGTACCACAGAAGTGCAAGTTCCTCAGCAAAGTGGGAGGTTGTGACTGTGGGTGTGGCCACTTTGGTAAGTGCTTTGAGCTCTAGGGGTAAAGGCATTCATTCATTCAATCGTATTTATTGAGCGCTTACTGTGTGCAGAGCACTGTACTAAGCGCTTGGGAAGTACAAGTTGGCAATGTATAGAGACGGTCCCTACCCAACAACGGGCTCACAGTCTAGAAGGGGGAGCCAGACTACAAAACAAAACAGGTCCATAAGGCCCTGGGTGTATTTTCAATGAAGCCCCTCAATTTCTCTTTGGTCTTTGGGCCACCGTAGGATTCCTCCTGCTCTTCCTTGACCTTGGCCCCCTCAAGTCCAGTAATCATTAACAACATTGTCAGGAGCTTGCTTCCAGACACACTTTCATTTGGGCATCACCAACATTCTTTGTCCCCTCCCTAACTCTACCACAGATTTCCTCCCCCACCTCTCTCCTCCTCCATTTGAGGAAGGAAGATCGGGAGAAGAGGAAGACCGCTGAGAAGGATAGGCCTATATTAATCCGGAGACGAGGGCAGCCAACAGGTTAGTTTTAGCTCATTAGCTGTTTGTATATCAGGAATGTAATCAGCTCTCTCCTCTCTGCTTACTTCACTCCTCTCCCCCTACACTCCCACTATTAAGCACTTACTCTGTTCCAAGCACTGTACTAGACACTGGGGTAGATACAAGATAAGTGGGTTAAATACAGTCCCTGTCCCACGTAGGGCTCACAGTCTCAATTCCCATTTTACAGATGAAGTAACTGAGGCCCAGAGCGGTTAAGTGATGCCCAAGGTCACACAGAAAGACAAGTGGAGTAGCTGAAATTAGAACCAAGGTCCTTCTGATTCCCAGGCCTGTGCTCTGTCCACTAAGCCATGCTGAAGCAGTGCAGCCTAGTGTCAAGCCAAACTACTTACTGGATCTCGGTTTCTTCTCTCTCGCCTCTGCTCTCTTGCTCATGTCTTCCCTACAGCCTGGAACTCTCTCCCCCTTCATATCCAACATACAACTGCTCTCCCCATCTTCAAGTCCCTTCTGAAATCACAACTCCTCCAGGGAACCTCCCCATTAATCCCTCAACTCCCTACTCTACTTCCCTCCATCATGCCACTTGGACACCTCTGTGTTATTTTAGCTACTTCCTCCTCTCGGTTGAACTGATATACCAATCTTCACAGTCTATTGCCTTATTTTCGTGTGTGTCTCCCGTGCTAGTCCTCGAAGTCCTTCAGCATTCTGGAACAGCTGTATTACAATACTATAGGCCCTGAATCCAACATGTTCCAAGCATGGTCCACTCCAGATGGGGCAGCTGTAAGTAACAGCAGCTGAGGGACAGTCTGTTGTAGACTCTCCAGTCAGGCTCCGACACCTGGAAATCTATGCATTTGGCTTAACAGCAAATAGCTAGGGTGACCATTAATGAAGTTCTACACCAGAAGTCCCATTTTCTGTTGCCCAGGTGAACGATACTGGTTGTGATGTTTATTAAGCACTTACTATGTTCCAAGCACTGTACTAAACGCTGGCATAGATACAGGATAATTGGGTTGGACCCAGTCCCTGTCCCATATAGGGCTCGCAGTCTTAATTCCCATTTTACAGATGAGGTAATTGAGGCCCAGAGAGGTTAAGTGATTGTCAAGGTCACACAGCAGACAAATGGAGCAGCTGAAATTAGAACCAAGGTCCTTCTGATTCCCAGGCCTGTGCTCTATCCACTAGGCCACGCTGAAGCAGTATAGCCTAGTGTCAAGAGCAGGGGCTTGGGAGTTAGAGGACCTGGGTTTTAATCCCAGCTCTGCCATTTGTCTGCTGTGTAACCCTGGGCAAGTCACTTAACTTTTCTGTGCCTCAGTTACCTCATCTGTACAATGGGGATTAAGACTGTGATCCCCATGTGGGACAGGGACTGTGTCCAACCTGATTACCTTTATCTACCCCAGGGCTTAGAACAGTGCTTGACACATAGTAAGCACTTAACAAATATCGTAATTATTATTAATAAGCAGTGCCCATGCCAACAGGAACCTGGAAAGAGAATGCTGAGGATCTGAAGCAATGGAGAGGATCAGGTGTTCCCCCAAGAAGCATGGTCATCAATTCTGTAGAACCTGCAGATTTCCACTGACACTTTTTCATGCATGTCATGATAATAATGGTATTTAAAGTGCTTGCTGTATGCCAAACGCTGGGGTAGAGACAGAATAACTAGGTCGGACACAGTCCCTGCCCAACATGGGGCTTGCAGTCTAAGAGGGAGGGAGAACAGGTTATTTATTCCCAATATACAGATGAAAAAAATGAGGTACAGAGAAGTTACGTGACTTGCCCAGGATCACAAAGCAGGTCAGCGGTAAAGCCAGGACCGGAACCCAGGTCTCCTGATTCCCAGTCCTGGGCTCTTTTCTTACCAGTTAGGCCCTGATATAAAGTGTGCACAAAGTTGGACATTAGTGAAGTAGTGTCTAGCATCGCTTTGTGCTGGCAGTGAGCACTATAGAGCTAGCCCTGTGGTCATGTTCTGAAATAAGTTCCCTTTCCTTTAAGCCAGGTGGCTGCCATTGCAGCTCTTCAGCAATAAAGCATTGCCCTGGAGCTGGTGCATGGGTTCTGATGGGCATGGGCCCATCTTTCAAAGCTGCTGAGGTGCCCCAACCATGCCTCAGAACCTGCCACTGAGCAGGAGGGAGAGGAACTTCAAGCTGGCAGAATTTCACAGGGAGTCTCTTTTGTTTTTTCAGATGTTGTGGATTTGATCCGTTGCTTTCCTCCTAATAAGGTTGAACTGTTTCCATTTGCGACCTTTTCTATCTGCACTCTCTGTCCCATGAAAGTCACCTTCCTGCCGATGTGATACTATTTCCTAAAATGCCACCCTCGGCTGCCTTCGAGGCGATGGGGGAAAGTCACACATAAACGTTCTTATTGAGGGCTAGTGGCAGGCCCGCCTGGAACCATGCCTGTTGGGACACTGCGCTGCAGGAATGTGATAGGGGAAGATGAACTGCTCCTCCTTCCCTCTCCCTTCCTGCTCTGCTCCTCAGTGACATGGATAGCACCCCATTTAGGTGATTCATTCACTCATTCAATCAATCATATTTATTGAGCACTTACTGTGTGCAGAGCATTGTACTAAGCACTCGGGAAGTACAAGCTGGCAACAGGAAGTGGTACCTAAGGGCCTCTTCTTGCTAGTGACTTAGCCAGCCACTATCCCATGCTATTCCTCAGTGCCCCTTGGAAAAATTGGCTTATCCTCTTGCTGCTCCTGTGGTTGATTCATTGAAGAGTGGCACTTATTGAATGTTTAATGTGTTCAGAGAATCATTCTAAGTTCTTGAAAGTAGAATATAATGGAATTGGTTGACACATTCCCTGTTCACAAGGAGCTTCAAGTCTAGAGGCGGAGATAGACATTAATGTGAATAAATACAATTTGGATATGTACATAAATTCAGTGGGGCTGAAGATGGGGTGAAAGCAAGTCCTTAAAGGATACAGATCCAAGTGCATAGGTGAAACAGAAGGGATAGAAGTAGGAGAAATGTGGGATGAGCCAGGGAAGGCCTCTAAGAGAAGGTGTGACTTCAGTAAGGCCTTGAAGTTGGGGAGGGTGGAGGTCAGTCATATAGAGAGTCCCAGGCCTGAGGAAGGATCTGAGCAAGGGTTCGGTGGGAAGATTGACAAGATGGAGGTACAGTGAGATATAGTGTGTAAATGATAACTCCGTATTACTTATGTTTCAAACAACTGCAGCCTCCTGTGACCAGACTGGAGGTGAAGAGGAATCATGAGCGAGGTGGAGGATGAGGCAGAGGGGAAACAGGCATCCCTTCCCTCCAGATACTTGGCAACTTTCTAGTCATCACCACAAATTTGTCCAGGCCTGTAGTCTTCCACAGCTCTCTCACACCAGGGACATCTTATTGCCCTCTAATAAATAACCTTGGGATAAGGGGAGGCAGGGACTCTTATTTCTGATTAAAGATGAAGAAACAGGCCTGGAGATGTAAAGTGCCTTGATCTCAATCACACAGCACACCAGAGGCAGAAACAATTGTAGAATCTATTTGTCCTGGCTACCCGTTAGACCATACTGCTTTCCACAACTTTCCTCGGTGTCCCCATGTCCCATGCAAGAAATGCTCCCATGTGGACATCCTAAACCCTGAGCCATAGCTAAGACAGGGCTTTAGAAGTCCAGGCCAGATCTTTGGAGACATTTCTTAAAGGTGAGACAGGAGGCACCTCCCCAGGCCCGTGGGTGGTCTGGCGACTTTCTCCTGCATCTCCTCCTCTCCCTCTAAGGTGAAAGAAGCCTTTCTCAGAAGGGCTGTTGGATGAATCCTCAAGGCATTTGAAAAAAATAAATTGAGAAGAATTGATTCCAAACCCTCAGGACCAGCAGTGGCTGTTTGGAAGATAGCTCTAATGGGCTAAGTAGCCACAATCAATGTGCAATCTGAGATGGCGGTGGCTGGTCAAAGGTCAATCCGCGATGTCTGGCTTGGCTGGAACGATTCCGTCAATAAGTGTCCTGGAAGGAAATTACTATAAACAAAACTGTAAGCTCTGCTCCCTGACATCACCGCCCACTCACTCCTGGCCTCCCAGACTGACTTGGGGAGAGGGCAGTGGCCACAGGACATCTTGTATGAGACCGACCACTCGCTTTAAGGTCAGACTCTCTTTGCTGTGTGCTGAACACAACCTTATGTGTGAGCATCTGTGTTCATTCACCTGGGCCCCACCCACACTTTCCCTTTCCCTTCCCTGCACCCCTCCTCGTTCTTGCTCATGGAGAATTGGGGAGCCCTCTCCAAGTGCAGATGTCTGTGATTTTGGCTGAGGGAAGGAAGGTCATCCCACTTAAGTTGGCCCAGTGATAGTGTTTGCCTACCTGGGCCCTGGTCCTGGAAGCCAGGGGAGGGTGGAAGCTAGGGTGGAGTGTGAAGGGAAGGGTTGGTGGGGCGGAGGGAGGAAGGCAGGGAAGGTGGAGGGGAGACCATTAGTGGGGGTAGTGGGGAGGGCAGCGGAGGGCTTGGCAGGATGGGGAGCCCAGCTTCAGACATTTGGCTGCCCCTTCTGAGGCGAACCAAATTCACCCATGTGATGTGCAGGCATTAATGTGATAACATCACGCAGAACATTTTGCAGGAATCTGCCCGAGGCTGCCTGGACCTCTTTCAAGGTAGTAAAAACAAATGACACCTGCAATCTACTGATAATTGTCAACTACAATTAGTGGATTTCAAAATGGCTGTGCCTCTCACTTTCTGAACAGGAAATCCTGGCAGAGAGAGAGGGGGCCCTGAGGCAGCTGCCTCCATCCCTCTCCATCTGCAGTGGACTCTGGGTAAAGATGGCCTGGTCTGAATTCCTCCGCCTTCCTCTCTTCTTGGTGGGGTGCAGAGGGTGTAACTCTCTCTCTCTCTCTCTCTCTCTCTCTCTCTCTCTCTCTCTCTCTCTCTCTCCCTCTCCCTCTCCCTCTCCCTCTCCCTCTCCCTCTCCTGCGTCACTCTGACTTACGCCCTTGGTGCTCCCTCCCTGCACCCCCAGCCCCACAGCACTTATGTATATAGAGAAGCAGCATGGCTCAGTGGAAAACAGCCCGGGCTTTGGAGTCAGAGGTCATAGGTTCAAATCCCGGCTACGCCAATGGTCAGCTGTGTGACTTTGGGCAAGTCACTTAACTTCTCTGTGCCTCAGTTCCCTCATCTGTGAAATGGGGATGAAGAGTGTGAGCCCCCTGTGGGACAACCTGATCACCTTGTATCCTCCCCAGTGCTTAGAACAGTGCTTTGCACATAGTAAGCGCTTAATAAATGCCATTATTATTATTATCTGTAATTTTATTTATTTGTATTGATGTCTGTCTCCCCCATCTAAGACTGTGAGCTTACTGTGGGCAGGGAAAGTCACCGTTTATTGTTGTAATGTATGTTCCCAAGTGCTTTGTACAGTGCTCTGCACACGGTAAGCACTAAATAAGCATGATTGAATGAATGAATGCTAGGGCTGATTTGGGCTGCAACAGTGCAGGACAGTCGGGTGAGAGGAAGGGGATTAGGGACAGGGCTCAAGGCTGGGCCCCACTGAGAGTAGGAGACCTAGGGTAGTAGTCAAACATTAAGCAGCGCCAGTGGCAGTGTTTGACTGGCTGGACAAGGAGACAACAAAGGTTCCCAAATCTACCTGAAGAAAGGGTAAAAAGGAGGTTTACTGGGGGTCAGGAACCTGCCCACAGGCCCACATTTTTGTGCCTAGGAAACCCTTCAAGGGGGCCACACGTCCTCTGTTCTCTGAAGGACAGCTGAGCTGAGCACACCGGCTCCTTCTGTTGATGTGTTTGGCGCTGCGGAAAACCATCCCCATCTTCTGCGTCACACTCCCCTGGAATGGGAGAATGAGTGGCACATGATGAAATTAATGGCTTGTACATTTCGAACAAATAAAAAGAAATGCTTTTTCAGATTGCACACCAGTTAAGCTTTTTAGCTCACTGCCAAGAAGGAGAAAGGGGGGCAGGCTGGGGGGAGGGCGGACTTCTAGATTCCGTAGCTCGGTTTTAACTCCTCTTCACCCGAATTCTCTACAATTCCATGTGAAATGAAATGCTTTGGCTGCTCTGAAAATCAGTACGGGCCTTCGGGCCCAGGCCTAAAAGAATATCCCCACCCTTCTGCTCTCAGCTCTCCTTCTGTTTGCACCATCGGAGAGCCGGGAGTATTTGCTACCTCCAGAGGTTTGTGCTTTCAGTTTAGCGGAATGAATTCTAACCTACCTACTGAGCCTCTGTCTCATCTCTCCTGCTGTCTCCCCCTTGCTCACTCTTTTTTCCTTCCTGGAACTCCTCCCCATTCCTATCCAACAAACCACCACCCCTTCCATATTCAAAGCTGTACTAAAATCCCAAATCCTCCAGAAAACCTTCCCTGACTAATCTCTCATTTCCTCACTCTATTCTCTTTTCCTTCTGCGTCACCTGTGCATGTAAGTCTGTACCCCCAATCGCCTTGACGCTCATCCCACACCTGCCCCCCAACACTCATGTACTTAGGCTTCTGTGTGGTTGCTTTCCCAATCGGAAATTTATTTTAATGCCTGTTTCCCCAGCTAGACCTGAGGGTAGGGATGGTGTCTACCTATTCTATTGTACTTTTCCAGGCACTGGTACAGCCTTCTGCATGCAGTAAGCACTTACTATTTACTGTTGATCAATTGATTGATGAGTATAGTTGTGACAGCTATGAGGGATGGAGGGCGGCCACTGATCGCCCTTATGGATACTGGACATACAGGCACACATCGCCCCGGGCCCTCATGCTACCGAGATGACAACATAAGTACCATTTTGTGGGACTCCCAAGGCCACCCAAGCCTAAAGCCTTTCTCATTATTCAGTCGTATTTATTGAGCGCTTTCTGTGTGCAGAGCACTGCACTAAGTGGTTGGAAAGTACAGTACAGCAATAAAGAGAGACAATCCCTGCTCACAACGGGAAAGGGACCGCTTCCCACCCCTCTTGGCCTTCCCTCCCCAAGATATTGTGAGTGCAAGTACTGCTTCCAAACCAGGGACATTAGCAACAGGAAATAGCTGGAGGGAGGCTGGAAGCGTCAAACAAAACTACTGGATATAAAGGTGTCCAGTGATGGAGACACCACCTGAAAAATGGGAAGTCCAGTTTAAAACCAGATGAAGGACCACCTGAGAGAAGATGGACGGAGTTCAATCTAGAATATTTTAGCTCCTTGAGGGAGGGAATATGTAGCCTGCTTCTATTGCATTCTCCCAAGTACTTAATATACTGCCCTGCAAGTATAAATGCACACACTCTCTCTCTCT
Organism: Tachyglossus aculeatus; assembly: GCF_015852505.1. Classification (NCBI taxonomy): domain Eukaryota; kingdom Metazoa; phylum Chordata; class Mammalia; order Monotremata; family Tachyglossidae; genus Tachyglossus; species Tachyglossus aculeatus. Next base: position 68,860,990 of record NC_052076.1, read on the forward strand.
CTCTCTCTCTGTCTCTCTCCCATTTTATACATATATTCTTCTAGTAAAAAGAGGAACCAAAGAAGTTGCCACTAATAGTGAGATTTTCCTACAGATAAATTTGTAGCTGAAAAGGCCAGTACAGAACTCACAATCCCTGCTACACTATGCACTCACAATGTGTCGCGCTCTCATATTTGAATTTTGCAGGGCCTGGAGCTGTTTTTATTTTTCCCCTCTTTGCCTCTCTGTCCTTACAACTTCTGTTCAAAGAGAGCTGCTCTTTTCTTGACTGCAGTGCGCCATGCTGGTTTATCTATGGCAATTGAATCCCAATTTTCAGCTGGGAATGTAGCAGTGCCTAAGGCTTTGTTTTACCTTGTCTTTAAAATGCTTTAAGGCATAAAAGAAGTGCCCGGAAATTCGTAGTTGTGAATAAGGCAAATGGAAATGTTGTTTGTCAAAGGAAGGCTTTGTCTTCTAAATGAATAATTTGAAAGAATGGCTAAAGGATTTATGGAGTGCAGATCATCTAATACATCATATATTACATTCATGAAAAGTCTTTCAAATCTATTGGTATAACAGTTGATCTTCGGTGTCATTCTTTTTACTAAGATCCCATATCATTTATTAATATTAACTGCAACTGATGTTATGTGAGCTCCCTGAGGGCAGGGATCATGTCTACTATTTCTACCGTGCTCTTTCTGGGGCAAAATACAATGCTCTGCACACAGTATGTGTTCAGTAAATACTTTTCATTAATTGATTGTCACTGAATATACATTTATGCTTCTTTTTGGGGAAATTAAGGTTCTAGATCAATCTATCATCAATCAAAATCACTTATTGAGTCCTTGCTAAGCACTAAACACTATACTAAGCATTTGGGAGGGCACAATAGCAAAACACACCTTCTCTGCCCTCAAGAAATTGATGATTTGATGGATGTAGAAAGATAAAAAATAATTAACAGATAGAGAAAGCAAGAGGAAGAACAAGGACAGAGCAGGAATTAGCGCAAACACAGCAGAGTACAAACAGCTGAACAAACTCACTTACCCAAACAAATCCATTAGACTGAATTCTTGTTCCCATATGGATCAAATATCATGTCCAGGTTGGGTTGGCTCTGGGAGGGAAGGTTAAAGGGGTTGGGAAAAAAGAACTCCGAGGAGAGATTAATAACAGTTTTAAAGAACAGAAAGCTGCATGGCTAGCGAAAAGACCATGGGTCTGGAAGCCGAAGGACCTGGCTTTTAATCCTGGCTTCGCCATTTACCTGCTGTGTCACCCTGGGCAAGTCTTTTAACTTCTCTGAGCCTCAGTCCTTCATCTTAAAGTGGGGAGTCAATATCTGTTCTCCCTTTAACTGACACTGTGAGCCGTGAGACCTGATTGCCTTGTGTCTACCCGAGGGCTTGATACAGTGTTCTTCACATAGTAGAAGTTGCCACAGTCGCCACTGAAGACAGGCAAAGAGGGATTGAGCCTTCTAGTGGATCCCAACAATGGAAAATCATCCAGTTACTTGGACCCCTCCAAAGACTCTCTAGAACATAAACCTCTGGACACGACAATGCCTCCGTTGCTCATCCTCATATATTTCATTTGATCTCTAGGCTGCTGACCTGGGCCAGGCCGGCCCACCATGATATCAGCAAAGTCCTGACCCAGATGGACCAGTCTGGGAGATACTGCATGAAATCTGACTCCAAGTAGTTCTTTGCATGGTCAAGGCTTTGAGCCAGCAGGGTGCCATGTAGAAATGGGTAGGAGGAGAAGGGTAGATGGAAATTGTAATAATAACAACAATAATATAAATAATGATAATAATAATATTATCGAACACTTCCTATGTTGCTAAACCATGGGGGTAGATACAGATAACCTGATCGGAAACAATCCCTGTCCTATACGGATCTCACAATCTAAGATGTGGGGAAAAGAGGCACTATACCTCCATTATACAAATGAGGAAACCAAGACTCAGACAGATTAGGTGAAATAACAGATGTCACACAGTAGGTGGGGGGTAGGTTTGGGCTTAGAACCCTAATCTCCTGACTCCCAAGGCCTGGCTTTTTCCATCTGGCCCTCCCCACATCTCCCTTTCAAGTATTCACACTGCGATTCCTCAGTAATGATTTCGGCCCCTGTTCCACCCTGCCAGGTGCCATTTCCTTGTCCTTTATGAAAAGCTAGGTGTATGTTTTTCCTCAACCATATTGTTCCTCCTAGCTAACTCCCACAGTGCCCCCATCCCTCCTCCCTCTCCTCTCCTTTTCCTCCTCCTCTTTCCTCTCTTTCTCCTCCCCCGTGCACCTCCTCCTCCTTTTCCTCTTCCTTCTCTCCCTTCTCCTCCCCCTCCTCCTTATCATCATCAAACTCACTCTCATCAATGTGGGCTTTACACACATGGTCAGTCCCTTTCATTCCTATATGGATGGATTGGGCTTTTCAGACCTTCAGGAAAAGAAATTACAGATTAGAATTGGAGCTGGGAATGTGTCTGCTAATTCTGTTGCATTATACTCTCCCAAGTGCTTTGTACAGGGTTCTGCTTGTAGCAAGCACCCAATAAATACCATTGATTGATGTATCTTGTTAATTTGGGACACGAGGTGGTCAGTACCTCTGTGGCATAGACCTCCAGAGGGTAGAGGATTGGATGAAAACAGGTCCTTTAAAACTTCCTGGGCTCCTTCACCCTCACTCATTATTCCTAAAGGCAGCCCAACATCTTGTTCTCTTCCAGAGGAAATCAAGGCTAAATTTGGCCACCTGATACCTGCTCTCAGTCTGCCATTCCCTTGTGATGAAGGGAACCATTTCTAGCCCCTAAAAGACTTTGGGGAGCTGGAAAAAATGGACTGGAAACAATGTGTGGACTCTGATGCAAAAACTAAAGTTGAAAAAGCTCTTTGTTCACTCCAGCTGTGGATTGAAAATTAGGGCTGGCCTGAGTCATGGGGAACTTTGGCAAGAATTGCTAGGACAACACTTGTGGAAATCCTGGGGGAAAGAAGAGGGTTAGTGTGAGTATGGTCAATCCATACATATATACAGATTTCCCAAAATTCAGTCTACTTTTGAGATCTCTCATGATTTGTAGTCCCAGCAACAAAAACCACATCAACACACAGACACACAGACACACAAACATACACACATAAATAACGGTGGCCTGCATCTATGGCCTATTTAAAAAAAAAAAACAGCCACGGGTTCCCAAGGCTCCAATGTTCAGGTAGTTGAAGAGTCCTTAGAAAAAATAAAAACAAAAAAAATTCTTATTTTCTCTGCTCCCCTGCATCATAAATAACATGGAAAAGGAAAGCAGAGATACTCAAAGCTCTAGAAACAAATCAGAAAGGAAGAGAGAAAGACAGAAGGAGGGGTGGGGGCAGAGAGAGAGAGTCAGAAAGAGAAAGGGAGACAGAAAAAAAGTTGTAGGTTTATTTAGAGTTTTGAGGAAAAGCTGAGATCACTTTCTCATTTCATCTTCTAAATTGATCTACCTTTCTGGAGCAGAAGTCTGGGAAGTTCCCCACATTAGTGATGATCTGGCTTGTGTGCAGCTCCTGGATTTGCTGATAGAATTGTCCTTGATGCTCCTTTAAAGAGAAAGAGAGATACAGAGAGAGAAAGAGAGAGAGAGAGAGGCAGAGACTGACAGGGAAGGACTGAGCATTGGTCCTGCTGGGGCCCAGCGCCAGAATGCTGACAGTGCTCCCCATGGATTCCCGAGGTCTGTGCAAATGGCAGTCATGGTGTGCTTTGAAGTCTGAAACCTTGAGAACTTCAAACAAGCAGAGGACAGACAGATGATCTATGGAAAATTAATATCTATCAGGTCTAAAAATCACTCTCTGCCACCCTAACCTCTTGTCTGCTCAGATGGCAATATTTACTTTCCTTACGGAAAGAACATTTAACACAAAAGAAACTCCCGCACCCCGAGTTTTTCCTCAAACATAAAACCTTACATTTCAGTCACATCCATTTTAAGCAGTCCCTTTTCTCTCCCGGGCTTTGAAGTGCTCTTTTCTCTCTCCGAAGGGAGGCAGGGGTGTGAACAAAGTTTGGAGAAAGAACCGCAGCTGGGAACATTGAGCAAAGTGGGAAGGGTAGCCATCTTCGCTCTCTCCAGGCCCATGCTAAGAACCACTGGCCTTGAATTCAAGTCAGCAGGCTAAGGGGCCTGACAGACTGAGCCACGGACTCTGTGGAACCTAGCAGAATTTTCAAACTTTCTCACTTAGCTGGATTTCCAACCCAAATACATTTATTCTGATGGCTTTGCCACCTGTCTACATGTTTTGTTTTGTTGTCTCCCTATTCTAGACTGTGAGCCCGTTGTTGGGTAGGGACCGTCTCTATATATTGCCGACCTGTACTTCCCAAGCACTTGTGCAGTGCTCTGCACACAGTAAGTGCTCAATAAATATGATTGAGTGAATATAGAAATGCAAGAGGGACCAAACTGCCAAAGTAATGGAAGTGTTATGATCAGTGAAGGAGGCAGAAATTAAGGTCAGAGTTCAAGTTATTAGATTGCTTCTAGTGACAGAAAATTGGTTCCCAGTTTGTTGCCCTCATTTTGCCCATACCAAGATGGTGATGATTCTTAGCTTGGACCAGGAGAAGACAAGGGCAAAGCCTGCAACTCTGAACCATCAAAATCCAATCTACAGCTGAAGAAAGTGTTGCTCTCCTTGATTATCGATTAACAAAGTGGGCCTGGATATACGTAAAGTGAGCTGCAGTAAGGAACCTCTAATCCTGACTGCACGACTTGTAAATCCCAGCTCCGCCACTTGTCTGCTGTGTGACCTTGGAAAATCACTTCATTCATTCATTCAATCGTATTTATTGAATGCTTACTGTGTGCAGAGCATTGTAGTAAGCCCTTAGAAAGTACAGTACAGCAAATAACATCATCATCGCCCTTTCCTCTCCATCGAAACTGCTACCTTGCTGGTTCAATCTCTCATCCTAACCCGACTGGATTACTGCATCAGCCTCCTCTCTGATCTCCCATCCTCCTGTCTCTCCCCACTTCAGTCTATACTTCACACTGTTGCCTGGATCATCTTTGTGCAGAAACACTTTGGGCATGTTACTCCCCTCCTCAAAAATCTCCAGTGGCTACCAGTCAACCTAAGCATCAAGCCAATACTCCTCACCCTGGGCTTCAAGGCTCTCCATCACCTCGCCCCCTCCTACCTCACCTCCCTTCTCTCCTTCTCCAGCCCAGCCTGCACCCTCCACTCCACTGCCGCTAATCTCCTCATTGTACCTCTTTCTCGCCTGTCCTGCCTTCGACCCCCAGCCCATGTCCTCCCCCGGGCCTGGAATGCCCTCCCCCTGCACATCCACCAAGCTAGCTCTCTTCCTCCCCTCAAAGCCCTACTGAGAGCTCACCTCCTCCAGGAGGCCTTCCCAGACTAAGCCCCCTTTTTCCTCTCCTCCTCTCCATCCCCCCCACATTACCTCCTTCCCCTCCCCACTGCACCTGTATATATATTTGTACAGATTTATTACTCTATTTATTTTACTTGTACACATTTACTGTTCTATTTATTTTGTTAATGATATGCATCTAGCTTTACTTCTATTTGTTCTAATGACTTGACACCTGTCCACATGTTTTGTTTTGTTGTCTGTCTCCCCCTTCTAGACTGTGAGCCCGTTGTTGGATAGGGACCCTCTCTATATGTTGCCAACTTGTACTTCCCAAGTGCTTAGTACAGTGCTCTGCACACAGTAAGCTCTCAATAAATATGATTGAATGAATTAAAGAGAGACAGTCCCTGCCCACAATGGGCTCACAGTCGTGAGGCAGGGAGGTGGACATCAATACAAGTAAATGGGCATCAATATAAATAAATAACATTATAATTATATACCTAAGTGCTGTGGGGCAGGGAGAGTGGGGAGGAGCAAAGGGAGTGAGTCAGGGTGATGCAGAAGGGAGTGAGAGCAGAGAAAAAGGGGGACTTAGTTTGGAAAGGCCTCCTGGAGGAGGTGCACCTTCAGTAGGGCTTTGAAGTCGGGAAGAGTGATTGTCTGGTGGATTTGAGGAGGGAGGGTGTTCCAGGCCAGAGGAAGGACATGGGCCAGGGGTCGGTGGCAACACAGGTGAGATCAAAGCATAGTGAGACAATTTGCACCCAAGGAGCGGAGTGTGCCGGCTCAGATGTAGAAGGAGAGAAGGGAGGTGAGGTAGGAGGGGGCAAGGTGATGGAGAGCTTTAAAGCCAATAATGACGTGTTTTGGGGAGGTGTATAGGCAACCACTGAAGATTTTTGAGGAAGGGGGTGACATGCACCAAACTCTTCTGTAGAAAGATAATCCGGGTAGCAGAGTGAAGTATGGACTGACGTGGGGAGAGGCAGGAGGTTGGGAGGTCAGAAAGGAGACTGATGCAATAACCTAGGCGGGATAGGATGAGTGACTGTACTAACGTTTGGATGGAGAGGAAAAGGCAGATCTTGGCAATGTTATGAAGTGAGACCGACAGGATTTGGAGACAGATTGGATATGAGGGTTGAATGAGAGAGTGGAGTCAAGGATGACAACAAGGTTATGGGCTTCTGAGATGGGAAGGATGGTTGTGCCATCTACAGTGACAGGAAAGTTAGGAAGAGGACAGGGTTTGGGAGGAAGATAAGGAGCTCTGTCTCTGTGCCTCATTTACCTCTTCTGTAAAATGGGGATTGAGACTGTGAGCCCCATGTGGGCCAGGGACTGTGTCCAACCTGATTTGTTTGTATCCACCCCAGCTCTTAGTTCAGTTCCTGGCACATAGTAAGCACTTAACAAATACCACAACTTTCATCATTATTATTATTATTATTATATTTGAGCAGTTTAGTGGGATGCCCTCATCATCGACAGCTTTACTGACCACCTACTGTAGGTAGAACTCTGTCTGTACTAGGCATTTGGGGAACATGCAATAAAAGTTCGGATGTTAGATTATCTTGCCCTTGGGAAGGTTACAATACAATGGGGGAGTCAAGTGAACCTAAACAGTCGACATATGGAAGTGAAAGAGAGAGAGAATAGATACAAATGATAAAGCACAGTGGCCCAGTGAAGCAGGTAGATGATTAAGAAATTAATCAATGAATATAAATATGAGAGCTTAAATGGCTTGTAAGATGGGGTTAGGGAATATTTTTTGGACGAGGTAACTTTTTCAGAGGGCCCTGGAAAGTGGTGGTCATTGTAATCTGGTGGGTTTGAGAGGGAGGGAGTTTTAGACAGGGAGAAAATTATAAGCGAAGCATTGGACAGAGTCAAAAGCCAGATACAGTTAGAAGGTTTGCTTGAGTGGAGTGAGGAGCCTGACCTGAAATTACAGAAGAGAACAGATAGGTAGGAGGAAGAGGGTGAAAGAAGAGCCTTGAAGACAGTGGTTTGGAGTTTTTGTTTTAAGGTGAAAAGCAGTGAGGAAACAATGGAGTTTTGTGAGGAAGGTGATGACAAGCCCCAGATTGCATTCAGATAGATGACATTGACAGAAACAGAAAAAATCCAGAGGAAGAGAGAAGCTGGGAACTGGAGGCAGTAATAGTAGTCTATCCAGGCAACAGGAAAGGCCAAAGTAAGAGTAGCATATTTTGAGCTACTCTTTGGGCATAGTCTTTGCCCACAAGAAGCAGAGAAGCAGCATGGCTCAGTGGAAAGAGCCTGGGCTTTGGAGTCAGAGGTCATGGGTTCAAATCCCGGCTCCGCCAATTGTCAGCTGTGTGACTTTGAGCAAGTCACTTCACTTCTCTGTGCCTCAGTTACCTCATCTGTAAAATGGATATTAAGACTGTGAGGCCCCCAGTGGGACAACCTGATCACCTTGTAACCTCCCCAGAGCTGAGAACAGTGCTTTGCACATAGTAAGCGTTTAATAAATACTTAATAAATACTTAATAAATTAAGGAGCTAACACACTAGCTTTAGGTTTTGCTGTTTGAGTTCTTCGGGAGACCTAAAGACAAGATATTGTCTTTTGATTGATTATGGTGGTTAACACAAGGAGTCTGAGGGTCTTTTGTAACCACAGGAATGAAGCTGTTGTAATGCTCAGCAGATGGGAATGGGAATCGGCCTGGGGGTAGGGCAGGGAGGGACCTGGATCTAGGTGAGAGCTGGGACACATGCTGTTGGTTAGCATCATCCCTGCCATATTTGACACGTGGCCCATTGTATCCGCACGATATCCGAGCCACACTGAACTCCGGAACAATGACTTTGCTCAGAGTCACAGTCACTGTCAAGTCCTAACCAAGAGGAGATTAGCACTTAGTACATTTCTCTGCACATGATAAGCGCTCAATAAATTCCACTGATTGAGTCGACAGGTTAGTATTACCCTATGTGACCTCAGATGCTGATGCCTATTTCCAACAACTTCAGCTTCACAAAGTCTCTTTCTCCCTTCCTACGCCCTCTCCCTCCCACTTTAATTCTCTCCCCGTCTGTCTCTCTCCCTCCCCTTCTGTTCATCCTGCCATGTCCTCTATCCATCTTTTCCTTCCTTGGTGAAAATCAAGAAAAAACAACTTGATAGATTTTCCGATAACCTTCCATAAAGTCTCACCGGGTTACATTACGCTTTAATAGCATTTAAGCCAATCTGCCTGATGCCTCTGTAAAGGTCAATTAAATTCACCCTAAAAATTTCACTCCTGGCTCATTATACATTTGGAAAATGAATTAGAAGCACTTCCTGCCCCAGAGGTTTCTGGTATTTCACTGATGAATATGTCTTAGAATGCAGAAAGAGAGGTGGCTGGACAGCCAGCTGTTTGCTGAGCCACTTGTTGGGCCAGGACTTGCTCTCCTTAGAGTGAAACCTGAGCCGATTGGGAGCATGGAGGATGAGAACATAGATTGTTCTGTCGGAGTAAAGGAAGGTAGGTTCCCCGACGTTCCTTGGAATTCTTATGAGATTCCAGGGGGTTCAATGATAGGCCTAAATCATGGCTGAAGAGTAGGGCCTGTTCAGAGGTTTGGTTTGTACTCATCAAGCAGTGTTCTGGTCTCAGCTTGTGTTTGAAGAGTTGCTTTGAAGAGATGTTCCAAGAACATCTCAGCTTTCTAGACATCGAGTCATGACTAGGGTCGCTTAGAAGTGCTTAGAGTAGAAAATGCGGGGCAGAGTTTGCTAGAACCAAGCGGCAGCCGTCCCTCCCTTCCAGCTCCTTCCCCCATTCAGAGGTAGGGTAGATGAGGAGGGCTTTCCATTTCTTAAACCAACATTGGCTCCCTACAGAGCCACTCACTGGATCTGGGCAACTCGCCTCATGTAGGTTTCCTAGCTTTCGTCCTTTTCCATCTCTTCCTTATTCTTGATTCCTGAGTACTCCAAACCTTAGGAGTATGGGCTATATTACTGGGGAAAGGGGGCTCCCATATGACTGTTGTGGAAATAGAATGGCGTGGGGAAACAGACTGGCTTAACAGCCCTGAAACCAGAAGAACCAGCTGTCATCTCATCTCAAGACAGGCCAGGGTTTTGTGTCTCCTGAAAGTTCACTGACATCATCAAGGATAGGGCTGATCCCTACCTCTTTCCCCACTGTCTCCCCTGAATGAGACCATCTTGGGGACTGCAAGAGCCGTTCCTTGCTTTCATAGGGCTAAGTGGGTTTGAAAGACCCTTAGAACATGGTACCATTGGAAAGCCCTCAGTATCTGGTCCTCTGATTCCCCAACGGGGGTAGGAGCTGATGAGATCACGGGGTTTCAGTCACAAGCTGAGGGAGTGGATCTGTTTTCCATCAAAAGAATAAGGGAACTGCCCCAGGGGACCTCTGGTTTACCCAGGCCTTTTTGATTAAGAGCTTCACAAAAGCTAATAATAATAATGATGGTGTTTGTTAAGCGCTTACTATGTGCAAAGCACTGTTCTAAGCGCTGGGGGATACAAGGCGATCAGAATGTCCCACTTGGGGCTCACAGTCTTAATCCCCATTTTACAGATGAGGTAACTGAGGCACAGAGAAGTTAAGTGGCTTGCCCAAGGTCACACAGCTGACAACTGGCAGAGCCGGGATTATAAAAGCTAATTATCAGGGCTCTTACCTCACCTTTCTTGATTTATTTATTTCTTTTATGTGCCAGGCACTGTACTAAGCACTGGGGAAGATACAAGTTAATCAGATTGGATACAGCCCTTTTTCTACATGGGACTCATGATCTAAGTCAGAGAGAGGAGAATTTGATCCCATTGTACAGATGAGGTAGCTGAGGCAAAGAAAAGTTAAGTGACTTGTCTTAGGTCATAAAGCAGACCAGCAGTGGAATAAAATTAGAACCCAGATCCTCTGGCTCACAGGACCGTGCCCTTTCCACTGGACCATGCTGCCTCCTCCATTGCTCTGGAAACTGTCAGAGATGGGCTGGGAGGCTGATGATTTCTTGACCTGGGTGGGATGCTTTGACTCCAGCTGGAAATGACTGGTTCCAGCACCTTTGGAGATTCACTTGAAACCGTGGGGGAAGGGCAGCTGGTGGCAGGGAATCTCCATGGACCCTCACCAATGTCCACCCGGAGAATGGCCAACCAACTTGCCCCACACAAAACACCAAACATAGGTGTGTCTCTGGACATTCATTCTAAGTCTCTTCTGCAGGTTCCTCCTCTGCCTCCCATCCTCTAACCATGAGCATCCCTCAAGGTTCAGTTCTGGATTTCCTATTCTCCATCTACACCCACTCCCTTGGAGAACTCATCCGCTCAGGTGGCTTCAAATACCACCTCAATGGGGATGATTCCCAAACCCACATTTCCAGACCTGATCCCTCTCCCTCCTTGCAGTCTTGCATTTCCTTCTGCCTCCAGGACATTTATACTCGGTTGTCCCACCATCATCTCAAACTTACCACGTGAAAACAGAACTCCTTGTCTTCACACCCAAATCCTGTCCTTCTCCTGATTTTCCTGTCACTGTAGACAGCACCACCATCCCTCCTGTCTCACAAGCCCATAACCTTAGCATTATACTTGACTTCCCTTTGTCATCCAATCCACATAGTGAATCTATCACTAAATCCTGTCAGTTCAACCTCCATAACATCACTCAGTCCATCCCTTCTTTGCCATCCAAACTGCTACCACGTTAATCCAAGCACTTATCCACCTTGATTATTGTATCACCCTCCTTGCTGACCTCCCTGCCTCCTGTCTTTCCCCACTCCAGTCCATACTTCACTCTGCTGCCCAGACCATTTTTCTACCAAAATGTTAATCCATGTTTCCCCACTCCTCAAGAACCTCCAGTAGTTGCCCATTCACCTCTGCATCAAACAGAAACTGTTTACCATGGGCTTTAAAGCGATCAATCACCTTGCCTCCTCCTACCTTACCTCACTACTCTCCTTCTACAACCCAGCCCACATGATCTCGTCTATCTCTCCTCCAACCTTTCAACAACATCCTGCCTCTAGTCAGAAATAATAATTATGGTATTTGTTAAATGCTTACTACGTCCCAGGCACTGTACTAAGCACAGGGGTGGGTACAAGCAAATGCTCTCCCTCTTCATATATGACAATTGCTCTCCTCTCCTTCAGAGCCTTATTGAAGGCATACTTCCTCCAAGAAGCCTTTCCTAACATCTCTTTCCCTTTTCGTCCACTCCCTTCTGTGTCATCCTAACTCACTCCCTTTATTCAGTCCCCCTCCCAGCCCACAGCACTTATGTACATAGCCGTAATTTATTTATTTATATCAATGTCTTTCTCTCCCTCTAGACTGTAAGGTCACTGTGGGCAAGGAATGTGTCAGTTACATTGTTATACTGTACTCTCCCAAGCACTTAGTACACAGTAAGCGCTCAATAAATACAACTGATCGATTGAATAGAATCCACCTGGTGGGAGGGCTGTACAGAGGTCACCTTGTCCCTAATACCATGAACACCCTCAAGTTTGTCAGCACAGGGAAACCACTCCGAGCTCAGCAGCCCACCTTGGATCTCAACACTCATCAGGGGAAATGACGCTTCCGGATGGGGCCCATGGAACAGCATGTTTTTCCCTGCAAATCTGCACCGTACTAAAAATACCTGCTCGCTCTGGGGAGCCAGGGACCGCTGACAAAGCAATTTGCATTTGAGGCAGAAACACCCTCTGATTACTTTTGAATTAACCTTGCTCACATTTTAAATGGGATGGCCGCTTTGTCTTGCAGGCAGCCGCCAGGAGGCAGCTATTAGAAATGAGGCAGGGATTGTCCTCTTTTCTAACTGAGACTAAATTATTTTTCTTTTACAATGAAATTGTTTAGATGCTTTTTTTTTTTATTCCATCTGAATCCAGGGGGAGCCAGGCAAAATCTTTTCTTCAAGGGAAATGGGTTGGCAGGGATCGTTTCCAAAGGGCCTGGCTCTTTATCCAATTTGTTCAGATGGAGAGCAGGCATCTGAATCTGTGGCAGCTGTAGAAATGGTGATTGGGAGGCCAGAGAGGCTTGTTTTGGGACCTAGACAAGCTCACGTGATGTCACTTGTGTCAGCGTCCATGGCAAAACATAATGATATTATAGGAGCCATTTTCCAGAAGTCCATTCAAAGCTACGCAAATCTACAGTTTATCTCCTGGGGACCCCAAATCCCCCACCTGTTTTAGTCTTAGGTACTCCCCGGGAACTCAGGTGCCCCTTCTAAAAGCAGAACTCAGAAACAGGAACTTCAGTGGAAAGAGACTGGGCACTGAAAATATACTGGGCATAAAGACATCCTGTGCCATCGCTATACAGGACAGGGCACAGACCAAACTGAAAAAGCAGACATCCTGTACAAAACCAGATAAATGTCCATCTTGAAAGCAGACACAAACAGGTTTAAAAGAGAGTATGAGAAGAGAACCAGATGAGAAGCCGCACAGCCTAGTGTTTGGAGCACGGGCCTTGGAGTCAAAATCAATCAATCAATCAATCGTATTTATTGAGTGCTTACTGTGTGCAGAGCACTGTACTAAGCGATTGGGAAGTACAAGTTGGCAACATACAGAGATAGTCCCTACCCAACAGTGGGCTCACAGTCTAAAAGGGACCTTAGATTCTCATCCTGGCTCTTCCGCGTGTCTGCTGTGTGACCTTGGGCAAGTCACTTCACTTCTCTGTGTCTCAGTTCTCTAAAATGGGAATTAAAACTGTGAGCCTTACCTGAGACATGAAATTTGCCCAATCTGATTAGCTTGTATCTACCCCAGCACTTAGTACACCGCCTGGCACATAGTGAGAGCTCAACAAATATTATTTAAAAAAAAAACTGTGATTCTGGAAACTGCGTAGCAATGCATTTTATGGTGTTACAGGATCAATTACTCTCCCACAAACAAATCAACAAGTGAAATAGCTGTTGTGGTTTCCATCCATTGGTTCTTTCAAACAGTTTTGTTGTTCACCTGCAGCTGGATGGAATGGCAGAAGAGTTATGCTCCCAGAGTAGCAGTGCGGCTTAGGGGATAGAGTACAGGAAGGATCTGGGTTTTGCTGCCAGATCCACCGCTTACCTGCTGTGTGACCTTAGGCAAATCAATTAAATTCTTTGGGCCTCAGTTCCCTCATCTGTCAAATGGGGATTAAGACTGTGAGCAACATGGGGGACAGAGACTGTGTCCAACCTGATTAGTTTGTATCGGCCCCAGCACTGAGAGCAGTGCATGGTACTTAGTAAGTGCTTAATAAATACCACAAAAAAGAGATCAATCAATCAATCAATCGTATTTATTCAATGGTGACTACTGTTGGAGTCTTCTTAGACTCTGTTCTTAGTGCAGTACTCCACACGCAATAAGCACTCAATAAATACCACTGACTGATAAGATTGGGCGCCCCAGAGGGATTATATCTAATAATCCCCACCAGGGCATTCTCTCCCTGAACTTAATATGGTGCTCTGCACACAGTAAGTGCTTAATAAATGCTATTACCATTACTGGGGAAAATTGACACCTGTGTCTGAAAGTTGCAGCCAGAGAGAGTGAGCAGAACACAGTTGTCAGCCTGCGAACAAATTGTGGATAAATTCAATAGCCTGTGGATAAATTCAATAGCATTTATTGAGTGCTTCCTCTGTGCAGAGCACTGTACTAAGCGCTGACATCATTTTGAGAGAAAACAGTTTGAGGGAAAAAACTGGATCAACATGGGGGGTGGGTGTGTAAAGCGTGGACATTTGAAGGCCAGTGAATGAATATATCAGGTTATTGTTTTATTGTATATTCACAAGCACTTAGTACAGTGCTCTGCACACAAGAAGTGCTCAGTAGAGAAGGAGCGTGGTTTAGTGGAAAGAACACAGGCTTGGGAGTCAGAGGTTGTGGGTTCTAGTCCCGGCTCCGCCGCCTGTCTGCTGTGGGACCTTGGGCAAGTCACTTAACTTCTCTATGCCTCAGTTCCCTCATTTGTAAAATGGGGATTGAGACTGTGAGCCCCACATGGGACAACCTGATTATCTTGTGTCTACCCCAGCGCTTAGGACAGTTTTTGGCACACAGTTAGTGTTTAACAAATAGCATTATTATTCAGCATGTAGAACGGTGCTTGGCAGATAGTAAGCGCTTAACAAATACCATTATTATTATTATTAAATACGATTGTCTGACTGACTCTAAGGCCTGGTATCCTCTGTCCTCCAGCAGAAGGTGACACTGTAGGCACAAGTTTGAAGGCCCCCATGCGTTTTTTAAGAAGGAAGAAACTGCCCAGCTAGCCTGGTGCAGAGATCTTGACAATCACTACCACTCTAGATGGAGGAAAAAATTGGAATGTGACTCTCATTGCACTGCAAGTGGGAAAATCCCAAGACCCTATAGGTGGTGCTGCGTCTTAATTGCGCATTGGTCTTTTCCCTACTGTCATTTTAGTTCCAGTTGGCCTAAAGTAGGGTTTCATTATGGTGACTGAAAATAGAACAGTTATGTAAGCCCCTGGTGACTCCAGAAATAATTTTCCAGAAGTGACATCACCGTAAGATTATGCACTCTAGACTTCCCAGGTTGACTTGGGGAATCAGATGGGAGACCGTGAAAAGTTTCATTCAGACCAAAGCCCTTCAGTGGTTAAAGCATGACAGCGAGCACCGGACATGGGTGCAGGTTATGTTTTGAACTTGTCCCCAGAAAATACTGACACAAAATGTGCTCAACTGCCGTCTGCAGCAATGGTAAACTCCATACTAGTTGGCAGATGGGATTCCAAAACACCTGCTCTTCTCCTTTCTTCCTAAACAAAAAAAAAAAATGATAACAAAGAGGGGCAGTAGAAAACTACGGATTTTGACGTTAATGGATTCTGTTAGTCCCAGGATCATCAAATCAAATTGTAAACACCTTGAAGGCAGGGATCCTGACTGCTACATGATGTATGCGCCCAATCAGCTACTACAATGCACTGCACATAGTAGGCTTTTAGTATATACAAATAAATGAATGAATGAAAACCACTTTTCATGCAGTAGGTGCATTCAATCATATTTATTCAGTGCTTGCTGTGTACAGAGCACTGTACCAAGAGCTTGGGAGAGTACAATAAAGCAGACTAGGATGACCACTCATGTGGTTTAACGCCGGGTATTTTTTATATCTGGAGAATTTACTTTGAAACCCCAGAATCCCAGCATTCACTATCGCTCCAATTATTAAGTTCCAGGAGGCTACGTTCACAGAGAACTAGGAAAGGAATGGCTCTGGAGCCATTAGGGTGGGGAGCAGATCAGTTTCCCGAAGAAAAATGCTCCCATTTCGGGCCAATTCAGGCAGAATCCCACTTCCACAGAATGGCAGCCCTGTGCCAATAAGCCTTGCTTGATTGGTTTCCCAGGACCCTGGGCCATAACATCCCTTCAGCCAACTCTAGCACTTAATAGCATATCTATGCCCTTGTCAGCAGTGATAGATACAGGTATACTCGATTATTTATTTTAATCGATCAAGTTGTCAATATTTCTACGTTAGTTGCCACCATTAGAATGTAAGTGCCTAGTGAGCAGAGATCATAGCATTTAGCAAGCACCTAGTACAGTGCTCTGCACCAATGGGCGCCCCCAAAATATTACTGCAACTATTACTACTATTACTACTACTACTACTACTACAATTCTAATACTAATAATAATAATGATGATGGCATTTGTTAAGCACTTACTATGTGTAAAGCACTGTTCTAAGTTCTGGGAGGATACAAGGTGATCAGGTTGTCCAATGTGGGGCTCACAGTCTTAATCCCCATTTTACAAATGAGGTAACTGAGGCCCAGAGAAGTTAAGTGACTTTCCCAAAGTCACACAGCTGACAAATGGTGGAGCAGGGATTAGAACCCATGACCTCTGGCTCCCAAGCCCATGCTCTTTCCACTGAGCCACGCTGCTTCTCTAAAACTACTGCTGCTGCTATTATTACTACTGTTACTGTTATTGTTACTACTACTATTGCTACTGCAATTCTAATCCTAATAGTGTTGCTATTACTACTACTACTACTACTGCATAAATATCACCATCTTATCCCTGAATGTCAACTGCCGCCAGGCATTTGCCAAGTGACAACACCAATCAGCCGGACAGAGGCACCGGTCCATGGATTCATCACCGTGGCATGTGCCATTGGACCTCTCCAACATGTTAGTCTTGTCATTCTCCTGGTTACACTTCCAGTGGGATGGAATGGCAAAAGTGTTAAGCTCCCAGAGATTAGAGGTGGGAAAACAGAATCCTTGGTGAAAAGACGGAATGAGGGCAGCCCTGGGGGCCTCAATCTCTCTTGGGGCTCAGGGTATATTTTGTATCTACAATCGTATTTAATCAATCAATCAATCATATTTATTGACTGCTTACTGTGTGCAGTTCACTGTACTAAGCGCTTGGGAAATACAAGTTGGCAACATATAGAGACGGTCCCTACCCAACAGTGGGCTCACAGTCTAGAAGGGGGAGACAGAGAACAAAACAAAACATGTTAACAAAATAAAATAAATAGGGTATGTACAAGTAAAATAAATAAATAAATAGAGTAATAAATATGTACAAATATATACATATATACAGGTGCTGTGGGGAAGGGAAGGAGGAAAGGCAGGGGGGATGGAGAAGGGGAGGAGGGGGAGAGGAAGGAGGGGGCTCAGTCTGGGAAAGCCTCCTGGAGGAGGTGAGCTCTCAGTAGGGCCTTGAAGGGAGGAAGAGAGCTAGCTTGGCAGATGTGGGGAGGGAGGGCATTCCAGGCCACGGGGATGACGTGGGTCGGGGGTCGACGGCGGGACAGGCAAGAACGAGGCACGGTGAGGAGATTAGTGGCAGAGGAGCAGAGGGTGCGGGGTGGGCTGTAGGAGAGAAGGGAGGTGAGGTAGGAGGGAGCGAGGTGATGGACAGCCTTGAAGCCGAGGGTGAGGAGTTTCTGCCTGATGCATAGGTTGACTGGTAGCCACTGGAGATTTTTGAGGAGGGGAGTAACATGCCCAGAGTGTTTCTGGAGAAAGACAATCTGGGCAGCGGCGTGAAGTATGGATTGAAGTGGGGGGAGACAAGAGGATGGGAGATCGGAGAGGAGGCTGATACAGCAGTCCAGACGGGATAGGATGAGAGCTTGAACGAGCAGGGTAGCGGTTTGAATGGAGAGGAAAGGGTGGATCTTGGCAATGTTGAGGAGCTGAGACCGGCAGGTTTTGGTGATGGCTTGGATGTGAGGGGTGAACGAGAGAGCGGAGTCGAGGATGACACCAAGGTTGCGGGCATGTGAGATGGGAAGGATGGTAGTGCCATCAACAGTGATGGGAAAGTCAGGGAGAGGGCAGGGATTGGGAGGGAAGACAAGGAGTTCAGTCTTGGACATGTTGAGTTTTAGGTGGCGGGCAGACATCCAGATGGAGATGTCCTGAAGGCAGGAGGAGATGCGAGCCTGGAGGGAGGGGGAGAGAGCAGGGGCAGAGATGTAGATTTGGGTGTCATCAGCGTAGAGATGATAGTTGAAGCCGTGGGAGTGAATGAGGTCACCAAGGGAGTGAGTGTAGATGGAGAACAGAAGGGGACCAAGAACTGAACCTTGAGGAACCCCCACAGTAAGGGGATGGGAGGGGGAGGAGGAGCCTGCAAAAGAGACTGAGAATGAACGACCGGAGAGAGAAGAGGAGAACCAGGAGAGGGTGGAGTCTGTGAAGCCAAGGTCGGATAGCGTGTTGAGGAGAAGGTGTTGGTCCACAGTGTCGAAGGCAGCTGAGAGGTCGAGGAGGATTAGGATAGTGTAGGAGCCGTTGGATTTGTCAAGCAGGAGGTCATTGGTGACCTTTGAGAGGGCAGTTTCTGTGAAATGTAGGGGACAGAAGCCAGACTGGAGGGGGTCGAGGAGAGAGTTGGTGTTAATGAGTGTTAATGAGTGCTTACTGTATGTAGAGCACTGTACTAAGTACTTGGAAAGTACAATTCAGCAACAAAGAGAGACAGTCCTTGCCCACAACAGGCTCACAGTCTAGAAGGGGGGAGAGACATCAAAAGAAGTAAACAGGGATCAATACAAATAAATAGAAATATAGATATATACACATCATTAATATAAATAAATACAATTATATATGTACATATATTATCAAGTGCTGGGGGGATGGGAGTAGGGCATAGTGAGTTGGGGTGATGGGGAGGGGAGGGGAGCAGAGATAGTTTGGGAATACCTCCTGGAGGAGGTGAGCCTTCATTGGGCTTTGAAGGGGGGAAGTGTCTTGTATCTGACACCCACCCACGCCCGAGTTGAGATACCTCACAAGGTCCGTTTTGCCCCCTGTTTTTAGCAGTAGTATTTATTCAGCGCTTATTGTGTGCAGAACACTGTATCAAGCACTGGGAAAGAGTATACAAGTGGGAATTAGACCCAGATTCTGACCCCTGAGGGGCTCACAGTCTATAAGTATAGGTGGAGGTGGGTGGGAGGACTGGAGACAGACACACTGGGAGCAAGGAGTATACATTTTCCTTCCCTGCCTATTCTCTTAAACACCTCCTTCTCTTCCGCCGCTGAAATCTGCTCCTCTAGCCGCAGTACCCTACTGAGCTTCGTTTTTGTTTTTATATTGTCTCAGTGATTTGTTTCATCTCTCCTTACATAGCTGTTGCCAACCCCCTCCCCCCATTTTAATTTTTAGATTGAGAGCCCCCCATGGGATAAGGACCATGTCTAATTCACACCTGTCTTTCCTTTTCCAATATTTAGGCGAGTGCTCTGTTTGCAGCAAATGCTTCATAAATATTACTACAACTAGCCTAATACCTTATCCAACTCCTCCATCACACAGCCTATTCTCTCTCCTCTCCTCCCGGCCCCTTTTTCCTGAAATGGGCTCTTATTAGCACCCCCAAGCCAGGGATACACTCTGTTGCTCAGATCAATCCATTCTTTGGAATGTGAAAATCCTGGGTGAAGGTCATCTTCCAGAGGCCTCTACTGCCATGCTCGAGACCCCCTCTTGCTGCTTCCAGAAATACTCTTTCTTTCCTTATTCTGTGGCTGGGGCACAGGATGCCCACTGGGTCACGGAAACCAATGACATCATCATGACGCTGTGTCTGCCACCATAGCACGTGTGACATCACTTGTGTGTCTTAGGGTGTGTTTTCTTTGATGGATATCTATGGTCACCCTGCTCCCAGCTGGAAGGAGCTGAAAAGCAAAGTGGCCAGAAACTAGGTAACCCCCACTCAGACAATGGAGATTAAACTCTCACTTCCTTGAAATTTCATAACAAATTGAACTCTGGAAATACAACTTTGGTCCTCCCCTTAGTGCCAATTTAGGGGTAAGTAAAGAGCTTGAGAGTAGAGAGGTCAACATTTTCTCACTCTGAAAAACAAGCCAGCTCCTCAAAACTTTCTCCCTCTCCTTAGTGTTAATTAATCAATAAATCAGTGACATTTATCGAGTGTTTACTATGCGCAGAACGCTGTACTAAGTTCTTGGGAAAGTACAATACGATCGAGTTAGTTGACATGATCCCTGCCCATAAGGAGTTTATAGTCTACAGGAGATGACAGAAATTAAAAACAAATTACAGATGGAGGAAACAGAGCATACGAACATGGACATAAGTACTGTGGGGTTGGATAAGTATCAAAGTGCTTAAAGGGTACACCACCAAGTCTGTGATAGAGGCAGAGGGGAGGGTGGATGGGGATTGGAGGGGCTTAGTTGGGGAAGATAGCTCAGAAAAGATGCAATTTTAGGAGGGTTGTGAATATGGAGAGAGTGGCGGACTGTCGGATATTCATTCATTCATTCAATCGTATTTATTGAGCACTTGTTTGCAGAGAACTGTACTAAGTTTGGCACTAGAGGAGTGGAGTGTGCAGATAGGGTTGTAATAGGAAATCAGTGAGATAAGATAGGAGGGAATGAGCTGATGGGATCATTTACAACTGATGGTAAGAAGTTTCTGCTCACTGTGGAGGTGGATGGGCAACCATTGGAGATTTTTGAGGAGTGGGGAGATGTGAACTGAACATTTAATTTGAACAGCAGAGTGAAGTAAGAGCTGGAGAGGGGAGAAACTCTTGCTTCTTGCCCATTACAAGCCCACAGTTTTTAGGTGATCATTGCAGGTGCCAATTACAGAATTGTGTGGATTTTATATGGCCCCCTTAGCATTTCTCAATGGGGGTTACCCCAAAACCTCCCACTTACTCCTTCACAGGTTAGTGTGAGAAGGCTAATGCAGCCTCTGAGCTATAGAACTTATATTTTTAAGGACATTTGTTAAGCGTTTACTATGTGCCAGGCACTGTACTAAGCCAAAATCCATGTTCTACGTGGGGCTAATCATCTTAATCCCCAT
Source organism: Tachyglossus aculeatus (assembly GCF_015852505.1). NCBI lineage: Eukaryota > Metazoa > Chordata > Mammalia > Monotremata > Tachyglossidae > Tachyglossus > Tachyglossus aculeatus. Next base: position 68,881,796 of record NC_052076.1, read on the forward strand.
TTTTCAGATGAGATAACTGAGACATGGAGAATTTACGTGACTTGCCCACAGTCACACAGCAGACTATTGGCAGAGCAGGGATTAGAAATCAGGGTCCTCTGATTCCCAAGTCCATGCTCTTTCCACTAGGCCACACCACTTGCTATTTGGCAGTAGGAGCCACAATAGAGGAGGCACCAATTTTTTTTTAAATAAAAATAATCAGTGCTGTATCAAAACCCTTTGGAGGACAGGAACCAGAAGATCTGGTATCAAACTGGGAAACTCATGACCTTCACCTTCAAATCATCATCAATGGTGTTTCATCCAGTACCAGGTCTTGGAATAATTTTTCCATCTGCTGGTGAGATACAGAGCTGGCTCAGTGGCCCCGGATACATCTTTCACACCTGGGTCCTCTCTCCTAAGGATGGCCTTCGTCTAAGGCCGAGAGGACTGAGTGACTCAACAGACTTCTTATAGCAGTGCCTGCCAACTCTGAACCAAGAATCTGCTAGCAGGACTCAAGCTGGAGGCCTTTGACTACTTCTAAATCAATTAGCCAATCAACCATATTTCCTGAGTGCTTACTGTGAGCTTGGAAGAGTATAATATTACAGAGTTGGTAGACACATTCCCTTCCCACAACGAGCTAATGCTGCTGGAAACCTGGAGACCGGGGACTCCGCAGCCAGAATTTCAGTCGTGGACCTGAGAGTTCTGACAGGGGAATGCGGCCTGTTCGGACCTCCAAGAGGGACCATGTTCCTGGACACATGTCAAGGGTAGGTGGCCTGTCCTCTTCTAAGCCACCGGTTAACCTCTTCCACAATGCTCTGCACACAGTAAGCGCTCAATTAATATGATTGAATGAAAGAATGCACGTGGTCTCGTGGTCGCATCTGTACCTTGCCTTCCTCTCTGTGGGGATACATTTCCCCACTGTGCCTCCTAAAAATAAAGCATGCAGTCCTTAATTCTCCAGGTCCTATTGGTCACCAAATAGTAGCCTTGCTGTTGATCCAGTGGAATGGCAGCAGCTACCAAGGCAACCACCTGCCAGTGCTAAAGGCCCTGCTGAGATACAATGCTGGGGTCGCTCTGACCATTGAGTGAACCTGCTTGTAAAAACCTCTGCAGGTGATTTACGTTAGGCTGGATGCCTGCCCGCCTACTCTCTTTTTGCCCTCCATGTCCCGCTGGGTATGTGACTGGCAGAGAGGAGCGAGCATGAGCGGAACTATGCGAACCCACCAGCTCTACAATTCTTTTCTTCGTGCTGGTTCTCAGTCTCAAAATCTCGGGATCTAAGATCATTCATTCCAGATGGAATGTAAGCATTGCCTGCTGAATTGTAAACTCCTTGGTCTGGGATTGTGTCTTCTAATTCTATCGTACTCTCCTATATGCTCAATACAGGGCTCTGCACTCAGTAGGCACTTAATAAATATTAACGATTGATTGATCGATTAATAGATAGGGGACTCCATCATTATGCCGTCATGTCAACCTGAGCTCCAAACGACTAGCCATATTGATGGCACTTCTGAGCCTGTGACGGGGGTGCAATTTGCATGAGACATTTAGTTGGCTTTACAAAGTCATCCGGGCATTATGTCAATTCTACCAATCGTGAGGCGAAGGGGTTGAACTATGCTCCAACATGGCTCCACCTTCCCCTTCCAGTCATATGACCCAATCCGATACTGGCCAGGTGCAATAATAATAATAATAATAATAATAATAATAATAATGGTATTTATTAAGCGCTTACTATGTGCAAAGCACTGTTCTAAGCACTGGGGAGATTACAAGGTGATCAGGTTGTCCCACGGGGGCTCACGGTTTTAATCCCCATTTTACAGATGAGGTAACTGAGGCACAGAGAAGTGACTTGCCCAAAGTCACACAGCTGACATCCGGTTAAACTAAGCCCAGGCTGTGGGCTTTGTCTCATTTAGAGTTTGAAGCAATCACTTCTGTTTTGTGTTGCATGAAAATAATGAAAACAATAATAATAATAGTATTTGTTAAACACTTACTATGTGCCAAGTATTGTTCTAAACATTGGGGTAGATACAAGGTAATCAGGTTGTGCCACATGGAGCTCACAGTCCTAATCCCCATTTTACAGATGAGGTAACAGAGGCACAGAGTAGTTAAGTGACTTCCAAAGTCACACAGCTGATATTAGAACCCCTGACCTCTGACTCTCAAGCCCGTGCTCTTTCCACTAAGCCACACTGACTACCATACTACTTCTACTAATAATGGCATTAATTAAGCACTTACTATGTGCCAAGCACTGTTCTAAGCACTGGAGAGGTTACAAGGTGATGAGGTTGCCCCACGGGGGGGGGGGGGCTCACAGTCTTAATCCCCATTTTACAGATGAGGTATCTGAGGCACAGAGAAGTTAAGTGACTTGCCCAACATCACACAGCTGACAATTGGCAGAGCCGGAATTTGAACCCATGACCTCTGACTCCAAAGCCCATGCTATTTTCACTGAGCCACGCTGCTTCTCTACTACTACTACCACCAAAGACTGTTGGGGCTTATTCAAGTTTCCCATGTTCCTATAAGTACTGCTTAGTTCCCACTCCTGGATATAACTACTGTTGCCCTCTGTCACTCCCTTTGGCTTTCTAATGGAGGAGTGGAGGAAGCGGGGGAGAGTCGGGGAGAGAAATGGGACAAGAAAGAGACTGGGGTGATGTTTCCTTGAGTAAGGGGACTGTGTCTTCCTTTGGCTACACTCTACCAAGTATCCAAGGTAAAAATAAGATTAAGTACTCACTCTGTGCCAAACAAGTGCTGGAGTAGATAGAAGATATTCAGGTCAGACACAGTTCATGGCCCATTTGGGACTCACTCTCTTAGGAGGAGAGAGAACAGGTATTTCATCCTCACTTGGCAAATAAAGAAACAAAGGCAAAGATAAATGGTTTACCTAAGCTCACACAGCAGACAAGTAGCCAAAGGGTCCCTATCTCCCAGACTTATGCACTTTCCAATGGACCACATTGCTTTGCACACAAAAGACACTCAATTAAGCTCACTGATTGATTGATTTCAGAGTGGGTCCAAGAACCCCATCATAAACCGATCACTCAAGAAGCTCACAATTTAGCTTCCTCTCGCTAGAAATTGCCTTAGCTAGCAATGGAATGGGTTTGCCTCTGCTTGACTCTCCCTCCTATAGAGGAGACTGGTAGAGTACTGGAAACTCTCCAGGTGCGATCCTGAGAGAGGAGATAGTCTCTTAGGCCTTGGGTAACTCTCAATCAGTTAAATGCAGAGAGGAAAATCCAGGAGTCCGTAGCCTTCCTTTGACTAACAATAGGGAAACTGAAAACAAGTTTAGTCCAGTTTAGCAGCAAGCCATGTTGGGTGGGAAGTCTCTGGCAATTATGCGCTAGGTGGGGTGGATAATTGACCATCTCAGGAATAACCAAGCCCTGTCAATTTCTCAGTATCCCTCCATGCTGTTGTTGCATTTGTCTTGATTTCCAGAAAAGGCTAGCAGCAGCCCATATATTGGCGTTTCCAAACAGAGATCTATGTTCATCAGCTTTTCCTTTTAGCGGCAGCCACAGCCAGCCAACTTTGTGACCAAATGGCGGCTTGACTCTTCTGGATTTCCTGGGCTGGGGGTGGTAAGGGTGGTAATAGGGAAAGGGGAGATAATAGGGAATCTGGGGTTGCCTGTGTGGGCTCAGATTAGGGTGGGCGGTCAGCAGGTATACACAACTCTGCCAGATACCTAGCTCTGTATTCATTCATTCGTTCATTCATTCAATCAATCAGTCATTTTATTGAGTGCTTACTGTGTGCAGAGCACTGTAGGATGTGATTGGAAAGTAAAATTCAGCAATAAAGAGAGATAACCCCTGCCTATAACGGGCTTACAGTCTAGAAGGGGGGAGACAGACATCAAAACAAGTAAACAGGAATCAGTGGCATCAATATAAATAAATAGAATTATATTCATTCATTCATTCAATCATATTTATTGAGCACTTACTGTGTGCAGAGTACTGTACTAAGTGCTTGTAGTTATCTATATATTACATCTATATAGATATAGATCAAAATAAGTAAATAAGTGAACAGGCATTAGTGAAAAATAGAATTATAGATATAATAACAATGGTAATAATAATGGCATTTATTAAGTGCTTTCACAGTGCAAAGCACTGTTCTAAGTGCTGGGGAGGTTACAAAGTGATCAGGTTGTTCCACAGGGGGCTCACAATCTTAATCCCCATTTTACAGATGAGGGAACTGAGGCACAGAGAAGTTAACTGACTTGCCCAAAGTCACACAGCTGACAGTTGGCAGAGCCGGGATTCAAACCCATGACCTCTGACTCCAAAACCCGTGCTCTTTCGACTGAGCCCCACTGCTTCTCTGTACATATGTACATATATACAATATGTACAGATATGTACAAATATACAAAAGTGCTGCAGGGCGGGGTGGGGGAACAGCAACGGGAGCCAGTCGGGGCAATGGAGAAGGGAGGGGGAGCTGAAGAAAAGGGGGCTTAGTCTGGGAAGGCCTCTTGGAGGAGATGAGCCTTTAGTAGTGTTGCAAACATCCTTACATGGTGCCATCAGCAACCCCAGACAAGCCCCCTCAGACCTGGACCTTACTCCTCCACCCCTGCCCCCAACCCTCGGTGGGAGACGGGAGGAAGGGAGAACTCTCCTCCCGCTGTTGGCCTGGTAGAGGGACACAGACTCTTGGCATTGTGTGGTGTGATTGTGTATTTGTGTATAGGCATATCAAGGGGAGAAGTAGCATGACCCAACAGTAAGAGTCCAGGCTTGGGAATCAGGCACTCTGAGTGCCAATTCCAGCTCTGCCATTTGCTTGCTGGGCGATCTTGGGCAAATCCTTAACTTCTCTACTAAGTAATAATAATAATAATGGCCTTTATTAAGTGCTTACTATGTGCAAAGCACTGTTCTAAGCACTGGGGAGGTTACAAGGTGATCAGGTTGTCCCATGGGGGGCTCACAATCTTAATCCCCATTTTGCAGATGAGGTAACTGAGGCCCAGAGAAGTAAAGTGACTTGCCCAAAGTCACACAGCTGACAATTGGCAGAGCTTGGATTTGAACCCATGACCTCTGACTCCAAAGCCCAGCAGGCTCTTGCCACTGAGCCACGCTGCTTCTCAAGTACTTAGTACAGTTCTCTGCTCATAGTAAGCACTCAATAAATAACATTGATTGATTGATCGATTGATTCTCTGGGCCGCAATTTCTTCATATTTAAAGTGGAGATTCATTACCTGTTCTTCCTCTCACTGTAAGCCCCATGTGGGACAGAGACCACATCTGACCTGATAATCTCGTATCTTCCCCAGGGCTTAGTGCAGTTCCCAACGTATAGTAAGCACTGAACAAATTCCACCCTAATTATTATTATAAGTAACGGCCTGATTCACACCTCCTTGGTACTGAATCAGCGAAGCCTTCCTGGAGGAGGCAAGCTTTGAGATATATCCTGGAGATGAGCTGTGCTAGGCCCTGGAAAAGATACAAGACAATTGGATTGGTTATGTCCTTGCCTCACACAGGGCTCACAATCTAGGAAGGTGGGAGAAGCAGGTATTCTATCCCTTTCTTCTGTGCAAGAGAACTGAGGCTCAGAGAAGTTGAGTGACTTTCCCAAATCGTACAGCAGATCAGGGACTAGAACCTGGGCCCCTTGGCTCTCAGCCTGCTCCACTTGGCCATCCTATCTGCCTGCATTATTCATTCCTCTCAACCTAACCTCATCTGTCCTACCACCCACATCTTGCCCTCCTTTCTGCCTAGAATTTCCTCCCACTTCCTAAAATAATGCCTTCCCCATGTTCAAAGCTCTTCTGAAATCATATCACAATGAGGCCTTCTGCGATTCATTTCTGATTTCCTCTACTACCTTTTCAGCAGTTTTGCATCACCTAAGTACACTCGATCTCCCAGAGCACATTTGTGGATATTTTGTAGACATTATTACTGGCATACTAACATGTATACATAACTCATTCTCCTTGTTCCTCCCTGTAATATATTTTAGTGCCTGCATATCTGGCTCTGTTGTAAGACCCTCGAAGGCAAGGATTACATCTATTCATTCATTCATATTTATTGAGCGCTTACTGTGTGCACAGCACTGTACTAAGAGCTTGGGAAGTACAAGTTGGCAGCATATAGAGATGGTCCCTACCCAACAACGGGCTCACAGTCTAGAAGGAGACAGACAACAAAACAAAACATGTGGAAAGCTGTCAAGTCATTAGAATCAGTCATCAGAATAAACAGAAGTAAAGCTAGACTAACAAAATAAATAGAACAGTAACTATGTACAAGAGTAAATATGTACAATATTTACAATATTGTAAATTGTAAATATTGTAAATATTTGTAATGTTGTAAATATTGTAAATTGTAAATATTTACAATATTTACAATAATATCTAAAGATTATACTGTATTCTCCTGAGCATCAAGCACAGGATCTGCCAATAATAGTAATAATTTTAGTAGTAATAAGTATGATTACTACTACTTATTATTACTAAAAGTATTACTTTTATAATAATTAGAAAATAATAGTATTATACTAGTAATATTAGTAATATTATGATTACTACTAGTGTTTTGTAAGCACTCACTTTGTGCAGAACATTATCCTAAGTGTTGGGGAGAAATTACGCAGGTGGGAATTAAGCATGGTCTCCTTCCCTAATCATCATCATCATCATCAATAGTATTTATTGAGCACTTACCATGTGCAGACCACGGTACTAGCTGTTGGGAGAGTATAATTCAGCAGAAGTGGTAGACACATTCCCTGCCCACCATGCGTTTACAGTCTAGTTGGGGAGACAGACATTAAAAAAAATTACGGATCGGGAAAGGAACAGAGTATAGGGATATGCAAATGCTTTGGAGTTGGGGGTGGGGTGAATATGAAGTGCTTAAGGGGTGCAGCTCAAGTGGATGGGTAATGCAGAGGGGAAAGAAGATAGGGGAGGAGAAAAGAGAGGATAATCTTGGAAGGCTTCCAGAGAGTAGGAGATGTGATTTTAGTAGGCCTTGAAGATGGGGAGATGATATGAAGTGGGAGTGAGTTCCAGGCCAGAGGGAGAAAGACTAATTATTGATTGATTGATTGATTGATTGATTAATTGAGTGCTGGTGGATGGAGGCATGATTTTTAGAGAGTAGGAATGCCATGGGACTCATTCAGAATGGCACAGTAAGTCTACCCTGGGCTAATTAACCCTAAATATTCCCTAGTTTTATAGTCCCTTTCCCCCCTGCCCCTTTCTTCCCCCCACTCCCACCATCTCTGTCCCTAGACCAAGATCCCAAATCCATCTTTTCCTCTAGCATACATAATAATAATAATAATAATAATAATAATGATGGCACATAACCCTTTCTGTAGTCTTCCATTCTGCTACAGAGCCTCAGCTCCCTGGGTTTCCTGTGCAAAGCTGTACCACCACCTGTTACAACACAAATAATAAGAATAATAATGGCATTTGTTAAGTGCTTACTATGTGTGAAGCACTGTTCTAAACGTTGGGGGGGATACGAGGTTATCAGGTTGTCCCACGTGGGGCTCACAGTCTTAATCCCCATTTTACAGATGAGGTAACCAAGGCTCAGAGAAATTAAGTGACTTACCCAAGGTCACACAGCAGACATGTGGTGGAGCAGGGATTAGGACCCATGACCTCTGACTCTCAAGCCCATGTTCTTTCCACTGAGCCACGTTGCTTCTCTTAATAGTAATAGTAATAATAATAGTACTTTCCCAGTGTATTGCAAGTGCACTATACTGAGAGCTTGAGAAAGAATAACAGAAGCATGAGACATAATCTCTACCCACAAGGAGTTTCGACTTTATTGGGGTAGACAGGCATAAGCATACTTGCAACTAGGGATGTGATTGGTTAAATTGTCCACCTCCGCCTGACAGAAGGAAAAATTATCTCCCTCCCTTGGCTCTCTGTTCCAGGAAGGCCCACCACAAATCCTGTAATCAGATTCAGACAGACTGAGAAACTACTACAGTAGTATCATACCTGATTTTAGCGTATACTGAGTGTCATGTTTCTCAGTCTTACCCAGGACTGACCATCCCTCCCTCCTCAATTCTGCCTTTTCACTTGAGAGCTAGCCTCAGGAGATGTGAAAGACACGGCCTCCTGGGTAAAAGGTCCTCCTGACATAGATCTCAAAGAAATTAGGTGGAGCACTGATGAGGAAACGTTTCCTTTATATTACAAAAGCCAACAATTTACAGCCAATATCCTTAACCACAGTTCCCTTTGGTCCAGTATTTTGGGGACTCTGTGCTGTAAGGCAACTCCTAAGGTGTTTCCTGTTGACAGAGGTTTGTGTTCTCTGGACCAAGAGAGAGGGAGGAGAGAGGGCACAGGATGGGGGGAATGGGGAGAGGATTGATGAGCAAGGAAAGTGACCAGTGAAGGAAGTGAGGGATCAGTTTTCATTTATGGGTTGAAGTGATTTTAGAAAATAGAATGTTTTGCAGGTTGTATTAGACGCCAAAGGTCGGGGATGGGAGATTGGGGCTGGTTGGCTTTGATGACCGAGATGTAATGAAGCAGCATGGTCTAGCGAGAAGCACTAATGGCAAGAGCATAGGCTTGGGTATCAGAAGACATGGGTTCTAATCCTAGCTCTGCCACTTGTCTGCTGTGTGACCTTGGGTAAGTCACCTCACTTCTCTATGCCTCAGTTACCTCATTTTAACAGATGAGGATTAAGACTGTGAGCCCCACATGGGACAACCTGATTACCTTGTATCTACCTCAGCACTTAGAACAGTGCTTGGCACATAATAAGCACTTAACAAATACCATAAGTATTATTTTTTTTTTAAGAGGCCCCCATTTTAGTGTTAGAGCTGTCACCCTCTAAAGTTGGTTGATGGAGGCATGCTAGGAGTCACTGGATCTTAACCCTGTTGGCTGGAACTTCAGCCCCTAGCTCAGAAAAGAGATCCTAATTTGTAAATATATTTCTCTCTGTCTCCCCCATTAGGGTGTGAGCCCCTTGTGAGCAAGGAACATGACACTTGGCTTTATACTTTCCCAAGAACTTAGTACAGTGCATCAAACCCAGTGGGTGATCAATAAATGCCACTGCTACTGAGCCCTATCTTCGACTCTATCTGCTCTCAGTGTCCAGAGCTAACTTGGTTGTCTTTAAATAGGTGATAATCAATCAAATCAATCAGTTCATTCATTCATTCACTCAATTGTATTTATTGAGCACTTACTGTGTGCAGAGCACTGTACTAAGTGTTTGGGAATTACAAGACAGCAACATATAGAGACGGTCCCTACCCAACAACGGGCTCACAGTCTAGAAGAGGGAGACAGACAACAAAACAAAACAAGTAGACAGGTGTCAAAATCGTCAGAACAAATTGAATTATAGCTCTATGCACATCATTAACAAAATAAATAGAATAGTATAGTAAATGTGTACAAGTAAAATAAAAGGAGTAATAAATCTGTACAAATATATGCAAGTGCTGTGGGGAGGGGAAGGAGGTAAGGTGGGGGGGTGGGAAGGAGGAGAGGAAAAATGGGGCCCAGTCTGGGAAGGCCTCCTGGAGGAGGTGAGCTCTCAGTAGGGCTTTGAAGGGAGGAAGAGAGCTAATGGTATTTATGAGAGAGTACTCTTTGCAGGGCACTGTACTAAGCGGTAAGGAGAGTACAATACAACAGAGATGGTAGATACATTCCTACCTCACAGTCAGCTTTCAGTCTAGCACAGGAGACAGACATTAATATGAATTAATACTTCGCAGATATGAGCATAAGTGCTATGGGGCAGAGGGTGGGATGAATACCAAATGTCTTAAGGGGACAGATCCAAGTGCATAGATGATGTAGAAGGAAGGGGGAGTAGGAGAAATGACAGCTTAATAGGAGAAGGCCTTTTGGATTAGATATGACCTTACATAAGGCTCTGAAGGTGGGGAAATCGGTAATCATGCTCTATCTCTTCAGTGCCAATCAAAGTCAGAGCAACAAAACTGAGGCACATGGCAAGATGCTGGTCATCATGCCTCTCATTCTGATTTTAAAGGCTCTCTTTAGGGGCCAATTATTTTCATCACAAAGCTTCAGTTGCTTTCTATTTTTTAATTTCTTGGTAAAACAATCTCCTCCCTCCTTAGCTGAGACCATCCTATGCGCTCTGGAGTTTTGAAAGTGAAGGCCACCTGCTCTCTTCCACCTGCATCCTCAGTGGCATTTTGGTCCTATCTGTTGAGCTTCTTGGCTAAAAGCCAGGATTTCTGTGCTTTCGTCCCCCTCCTGCTATGAAGCCACAGACATAATATTGCTACAGTGAAGCCGGAGGGGCTCTGATATGTCCCAGGTCACAACTAGGACCCAAACCTGAATCCCTGCTGTGGGAGGAGAGGTGGGAAGTGGAGGGATTGTAGCACATCATTCGAGCCAGGGGTTCAGTCTGCAGCTCGGGACATGAGGCCCATGCAGAGAAGAAACCAGGGTGCTACTTGTTGAGTGAGAGTAGTTCGTCTGGGCAGAGACTACCCAATGAAGTGTGCAGAGCTCCTTCCTGGTTGGAATCTGGATGTTTGAGCCCAGTTTTGTATATATTATGTTGTTTGTTAAATGCACTGTACTATGCACTAGATAATAACTGTGCCTCAGTTACCTCATCTGTAACATGGAGATTAAAGCTGTGCGTCCCATGTGGGACATGGACAGTGTCCAACCTAATTATAATGAATCTACCTCAGCACTCAGGACAGTCCCTGGCACATAATAAGCATTTAACAAATACCATTTAAAAAAAAAAACATGCAGTCACTTCACTGAGCACCTGGGAGTTAACTGGAAGCATAAGACACATTCCCGACCCACAAAGATGTTTACATTCCAATGGGAGAGAAGGACATAGAAACATTGAATTGCATATATGCCACGGTGTTGAGGATAGCCAAAGTAACTAAATGAATAAATAAATAAACAAATGAATCAATGACTATAGAAGCGCCAGAGGCTACTGAAGGGGGTGACAAGAATCAGGGTAGTGATGTTTAGATTGGGAAGGCTGGTTGGAGGAGGGTTGATTTTTAAGACATTTTAGGAAGGCATTTTCAGGAAGATGGATCCGGGCAGTGGCGTGGAGTATGGACTGAAGTGGGGCGAGGCCGAAGGGTGTGGAGACCAGTGAGGAAGTACTTAGTACAATACTCTGCACACAGTAAGTGCTCAATAAATACCACTGAATGATTGATTGATCACATGGGCCTCCTCCGATCCTTCATGCCCAGCGCAAAGTCCCCCTTCTCCAGGGAGTCACCTTGATGAGGGCAGAGGGTACGAATACCCCAAAACTGTTCCCGTTCCCCATGAAAGGAATAAACAGCATAAAAAGGGGAAAACACACCAACTTAAGCCATGTTAATAAACTAGCTGCTGTAAGAGGGCAGAGACTGGATTTTGTCCATGGTGAGGCCAGCCTGTCATCTTTAATTGTTGGGGAGAAACGGAGGGGAATATTCCAGGCCTCTGAACTTCATATGAGACTTCTGGGCCCAGCATCTAGATTCCCTTCTCAGCCTGCACCCTGGAGAGGCCACGCTCACTCCTGGGCTCCCTTTAATTCATTCATTCATTCAATCGTATTTATTCAGTGCTTACTATGTGCACAGCACTGTACTAAGTGCTTGGGAAAGTACCATATAACAATAAACTGGCACTTTACCTGCCCACAACTACAGTCGAGAGGCGGAGACAAACATTAATATAAATAAATAAATTACAGATATAATAATAATAATGGTATTTGTTAAGTGCTTACTATGTGCAAAGCACTGTTCTAAGCAGTGGGGAGGTTACAAGGCAATCAGGTTGTCCCATTGGGGGCTCACAGTTTTAATCCCCATTTTACAGATGAGGGAACTGAGGCACTGAGAAGTGAAGTGACTTGCCCAAGGTCACACAGCCGGGATTTGAACCCATGACCTGTGACTCCAAAGCCCGTGCTCTTTCCAGTGAGCCATGCTGCTTCTCAATGTACATACATTAAGTGCTGTAGGACTGGGAGAAGGGATGAATAAAAGGAGCAAGTCAAGGTGATGCAGAAGGGAAAAGAGGAAAGGAGGACTTAGTTAGGGAAGATCTCTTGGAGGATATCTTCAGTAGGGCTTTGAATGGGGGGAGAATAATTGTCTGTTGGATTTGAGGAGAGAGAGCATTCCAGGTCAGTGACAACACGTGGGTTAGGGGTAAGCAGTGAGATAGACGAGATTGAAGTACAGTGAGAAGGTTAGCATTAGGAGTGAAGTGTGTGGGCTGGGTTGTAGTAAGAGAGAAGCAAGATGACCAGAGAGGGAGATGCTGCTGGGGGGGTGGGGGTTGGGGGGTAGTGCCAGACTTGGATGTAGAGAGGGTTGAGCCCCAGTCAGAGCCACAGGCGGAAGCGGGAGACTTTCTCCCCCCATAGAAAGAGCTTGGCTCCCCAGACTCAATTTTGATATTTGGCAAGTGCTTACTAGATGCTAAGACCCGCACTAAGCACTGGGCAAGATACAACACAATATGATGAGGCGCAGCCCCCATTCCACACAGGGCACACAATCTGAGATGTGTGGAAAGCAGTTATCTTATCCACATTGGTTGGATGAAGAAACCGAGGCCCAGAGAGAGGTTAAGTGAGTTTGCCACCCGGCAGACCAGTGGCAAAACTAGGGCTAGTACCCAGGTCTCCTGAATCCTGGTTCCATGTTCTATCTGCTGGGTCACATGGCCTGGTTTACAGCTGCAGACATGGCCACGATGGGGAGAGGTTGTGCAGAATTTGGGGAGTTGTGGTGATTTTTCCCTCAACAGAGGTTTACTTCATGGGATCTGGGTTGAGGACAGCTTATAATTGGTAAGGAACGAGAGAACGGGAGCTGCCGGGGAAGGGGCTGGGTGAATGACACTTGACAATTTTGTTTTGAACTTTTGTGTTTTTCCAGGAAAGCAATTTCCGTGACATTTTCTCATGGCATTTGAAGGGGGGTGAAAAGTGGATTTTTTTTATCATTTTCATCCATCTCTCCCTCTCCAAATGATTTATCTGGTCTCCCTCCCTCCAAAAGTCAACAGTCCTCAGAAACCAGCAAACAGCATGTGGCATATGTGTGTGTGCCTATTCATAAGATAAAGGCAATCGTAGAGGAGTAGTGGGTGTGAGAAATACAGGAGGACCCAACTGTCTGCGGCTGGATCAGGACTGCTGCTGTTTTAATTTCCATCTCTCCATTCCCACTCCAGTTCTAATCTCTTTCCCTACTGCAGCCTGGCTGCACCTTTGGGACAGGAGGAGGGGAAAGGGTACTTCAGAAATGTCTTGAGGACCCCTTTTCACTCCTTGAAGGCAGGAATCAGTTCTGCTAATTCTCTTGTACTCTTCCAAGTGCTAGTACAGTGCTCTGCATACAGTAAGTGCCCAGTACATGCCACTGACTGGTAGATTGAGTCTTCATCTCACATGCACCTCTTTCCCTCTCTAGGGCTGTCACTGAGGGGTCAGAGAGCAGGGGACGTGTGTATTGCTAGTATTCAGTACAGGGCTTCACCTATCGATTGTCCAGAGAGAGATCATGGATTAAGGAATGCAATAGTGGTGTCCTTCACGGGTCTATGGCAACAGCCACCACTGCCACATGTGCAGCGTGGCCCTGTGTCATGCTTAGGCATGTACATGACAGTGGCTTTATATGTACTTGGAGGCTTCTGGGATGGCCAGGACCAAACAGGGCTCTTGGAGTGACAAATCCCTTCCTGCCTAGATTTTGGCAGAGAGCGCCTGGCAGAGGAGAGGAAGGGATTATCCAGAGCCCACTCCTGAGACTGAGAAATTCTTCTACTGGGACATGGCCCTTGTCATTGTCCCCCAGGGCAGGGCTTAGCAGTGGACAACAGCATCAGTGATGTACTTAGAAGTAGGGGAAGGAGAGTATATCCTCCTCCCCATCCCTCCTGCCCCCAGCCACCCTCACAGAATCCTTTGATAAGGCAGGCTTGGCTCAGTGGAAAGAGCCCAGGCTTTGGAGTCAGAGGTCATTGGTTCAAATCCCGGTTGTGCCAATTGTCAGCTGTGTGACTTTGGGCACGTCACTGGGCCTCAGTTCCCTCATCTGTAAAATGGGGATTAAAACTGTGAGCCCCCCATGGGGCAACCTAATCACCTTGTAACCTCCCCAGCACTTAGAACAGTGCTTTGCACATAATAAGTGCTTAATAAATGCCATTATTTATTATTATTGTTATTATTCTGTAGCCTATACACTTGCCATTTCTCACACACTGCTCAGCCGCTGGGGGCTAGCCTGCCTCTGGGGACCGGCTGCAAGTATCTTAGTACAGTGCTCTGCACACAGTAAGTGCTCAATAAATACAATTGAATGAACAAATGTATTTGGCTTCCTGAACCAAGGCTCAAGGAGGATCATACCATCTTTGGTGACCTGGCCCGTAGATGTGGGTGTGAGCATCAACAGAGTCCCAACAAACCTAGACAAATCAGTGGTGAGCATAGTGTGTGTGTGTGTGTGTGTGTGTGTGTGTGTGTCCAAAGATCAATCAGTTGTATTTATTGAGTGCTTACTGTGTGCAGAGCACTGTCCTAAGCACTTGAGAGAGTACGATGCAACAATATAACAGAGTTGGGAGACCCGTTCCATACCCATAACAAGTGTACAGTCTAAACGGGGAGACATGTCTCGATGTAGTTATTATGGACATGATGCATTTAAAATGAGCTTTGGACACACAGTGTGGGCTTAGTGTATCCAGAGAATACCCACACTACCTAGTGTGTGCTTGGCGTACTTACAGTGTGCTCCGAATACTCAGAGCACACCCACCGCGTGCAGCAGTTCCCAGTATGCCTGATAGTCTCAGTGCATTTCTGGTATGTCCAGGTTATCCTGAGCATGCCAAGTGGATACCTGATATTCTTAGTAAATGCCTGGCATTCTCAGTGGGTGTCTGATGTACCCAATGTGGGCCTGATGAGCCCAGAGAGCCTGCATGAGCGACGGGTTTCCTCATGGCAGGGAGAGCTACAGGGCAGAACTAGCAGGCAGAGCTACCCCCTGAGTGAACAGGGTGGCGGGATGCTGTTAAGAGACAGATAGATGCAGGCGTCCTGAGCCCTCGTCGGCCGAGCTGCGTCCTCGCCTATCACTGTGACATCCACAAAGCAACAGTGAAAAACACTCACCCTGGATGGGCTTAAATCTTTACCAGGCTCCATTTCTCTTTCTTTAAACGCTTCCCGAATAAATGGAATTTATAATCAGAATCCATAAAATGTCTGATTTATTGCTCATCTTGATGACAATATTTAATAACTCGTGTATATTTTATTACAGCTTTTTAATACCCTGTTGTGGCATTTTACTAAAAGGGGTTTCATCTTCGCGTCAGACTGCCTACAGGCCCCAAGGGGAAATTCCTGTTTGAAAGAGGTGTGTAAAGGAGGGAGTCAGGTGAGACTTAAGTCCGGTATTAAGTAAACTCTTTCCAAGTTCCTCCAGCCCATAGCTCCCTCTCTCCACATATCTACTAAAGCATAGCTCTCCCCAGTTTTAGAGCCCTCCTAGAATCCCATCTCTTCCATGAAGCCTTCCTAGTTTATTTGCAACATCCCAGATATGTCAGCCCTACACCCACCATTATCAGTATTCCTCCTTGCGGTTTGCAGTGCCATACAACTATTTTCATTCATTTATAGGTTGTAAGTTCATCACTAGATTGTAAGCTTGTTGTGGGCGGGAAACATGTCTGCCAACTCTGTTGTATTATAGTCTCCCAAGCACTTGGTACAGTGCTCTGTGCACAGTAAGCACTCATCAATGAATACCATTGATGATGGTATATTTTATCAATATGTTTATCTGTGCATTCGATTATTTGCTCATCTGTTTCACCCTGTTGTACAGATACTGCTTCCTGCTCTATTCCTGATCATCCCTCGGGTTTCACGGTGTGCAAATAATTTTTGTTTTTCTTCTGTTACATTTTATGCTCCTTGAGGGCAGGAAATGTATGTCTTGCTTCTGTTTTACTCCCTCAAGAGCTCACTCCAGTACCTAGCAGTCAGTACGTGCTCAATAAATACCACTGAATAATGGATTGATTGAATGGGAAACCAGAGAGCTGATCTGGTTCAAATTCAGCCTAGTTAAAATAGCCCAGACTTGGGATTTAGATGATCTGAATTCTAATTCCATCTCTGCCACTTTCCTGTTGCGTGACTGTGGGCAAGTCAGTTAACTTCTCTATGGCTCATCTGTAAAATGGACATTCAATACCTGTTCTCACTCCCCCTTAGACTGTTAGTTTCACGTGTGACAGAGACTGTGTCTGACCTATCTCATATATACTCCCGCACTTAGTAAAGTGCTTGGCACAGAGCAAGAGCTGAACAGATACCATGATTATTATTATCTCATCCCACTCTGAACTAGGCTACCTGGAAAACCCACATCAGGATCCTTCCCAGGCTGTGAAATTAACCCTTGGTTACCTGTGAATGGATTATCCCCTTTGGGATTTGGGAGGGTTATTTTTCTTCCCAGTTTTATTTTATGTATTTATTGTGGTGACTGTTCTGCATTCATTACAAGTCAATCACCATTCTAAGTACTGGGGCTGATACAAGTTAAACAGGCTAGACACAGTCCCTGTCCCATAAGGGGCTCCCAGTCTAAGTACAAGGGCATTACTGAAGTTTGCCTTCTCTGTGAACTATGTGAGGGCAGGGATTGTGTCTAACAATATGATTGTATTGAACTCTGCCAGTGCTCAACAAATACCATGGATGGATTGAATTCTCTTCCAATTTGAAAGAGATGGTGTTTCAATAATGTCAGGTAGCCCCAATGCCAGGGTCCCCACCTAGGCCTAGTCTGTTGACCTAACCATAAGGAGGGCAGCTGAACCAAGCCAGTTGCCCCAAAGGCAATTTGGCCTGTTAAGAATCATGTGAATTTCCAAGGAAATCCAGAAGGAGACTCACGAGGGCCAATGACAGATGTTCAGAAAACACCGAAGGTGGTACAATTTGCATCAGTCTAGGGGAGGCCTGACATCTGGACTTTTGGGAAATGCTGGGGCACTGACAAGCTATAAAGGAGGAAAATGGAGAGGACATTCTATGACTATTGGAAATGTTGGTACCCAAAAAGCAGGGAAGGAGCCTGGGAAGTTAACTCCAGAGGTCTTAGCTCAGGGCCACAATTACGAGGTGAGGAGAATAACTGAATCAGGATGGTTAGATAGGGGTAGTACCCAAAGTTCAAGTGAAAGCAGCGTCAGAGAAGTCTGTTACTTATGTCTACTACCTGCCAAATGTGGACAAGGATAATGGGGTCTTCTTTGGTCATTTTGTCAGAATGTTTTCAGAGCAAGCCCCGGAAAGACCCACATATTCTCTGGAAAAGCCATCCCCTGATCCTCAAACCAATTTTTAGATTGTACTGGTGACAGGTGAACTAGTGCAGAAGGATGAGGAATCAACCGTGACAGAGGTCTTTCTTTATTTCATGCTTCTGAAAACACCCAGGAAATTTTTTAGTATTTTAAATGTTACTACCTGTCTCATCCCTATCCATATTTCTGCTTTGTAACTTTCACAATCTTTTGCCCTATCCTGTCTTGAAAAGTGCATCATCCTCCTTGCTGACCACGATTTCTCCTCTCTTTCCCAACTCCAGCCCATGCTTTGCTCTGCTGCCAGGATCATTTTTCTAAATGAAGTCCAGTCCACATCTCCCCACTCCTCAAGCACCTCCAGCGGTTGCCCATCCACCTCTGCACCAAAGAGAAACTCCTTACCATCAGCTTTAAACAACTCAATCATCTTGCCCCTCCTACCTTACCTTGCTGCTTTCCTACTACAACCCAGCCTGCATAATTCACTGCTCTATTTCCTCCTCTATCTCTCCTTTCTCACTGCCGATCTCTCTCCTATGTCCTGCCTCTGGCCAGGAATTCCATCCCTCTTCAGATCCAACAGAAAATCACTCTCCCCACCTTCAAAGCTTCACTGAAGGCACATCCCCTCCAAGAGGCCTTTCCTGACTAAACCCTGCTTTTCTCTCCTTCCACTCCTTTCTGTGCTGTCCTTGCATTTGGATATGTTCCCTTTATTCATCCCATCTCAGCCCCACAGCACTTAAGTACTTATCCAGAATTTATTTTTAATATTGTCAGTCTCCCCCTCTAGACTCTAAGCTTGTTGTAGACAAGGAATGTGTCTACTAACTCTCCTATACTGCACTCTCCCAAGCACACAGTACAGTGCTCTTAACACAATAAGCACTCAATAAATATGATAGATTGATTCAATCAGCTCTCTTTCCTCCTAACCTAGCTGATTTCCTACTTCAAACTGACACAATATTTGCTCTGCTAATGCCAACCTACTCACTGCACCTCAATCTTGTCTATATCACCGCCAACACCTTGCCCATGTCCTCCCTGTGGCCTGGAACTCCCTCCCAACTTCATATTTGACTGACTGCCACTCTCAAGCCCTATTAAAGCCCTATTAAACTTTCAACTTTCAAGCCCTATTAAAATTACTTCTCCTCCATGAGACCTTCCTCGACTAAGTCCTCATTTTCCCCACTCCCTCTCCCTTCTGTGTCACTTATGTACTAGGATCTGGACCCTGTGAGCTCTTGGTATTCACCCCACTCTCAGCCCAACAGCACTTTAGTACACATCAGTAAATCGATTGATGACCACTTTTTGCAGAACACTGTACTAGGCACTCAGAAGGGTACACTACAACTGATCTAATCTTTATATTATTTTAATATCTGTCTCCCCTTCTAAACAGTAATCTCTTCATGCTCAGGGAGCATGTCTACCAATTCTGTTGTGCTGTACTCTCCCAAGCGCTTAGTATAGTGCTCTGCATACAATAAGTGCTCAATAGATACCATTGATTTTTTTTCTCTTTTCTCCCTGTGACCCCGCCCTAATGTTATCAACTCTCTCATTGTCTTAATTTCTCCCTGTCCTGCCCTTTCTTTGTCTCTCTTTAATCTCTTCCTCTCCCCCTCCTTTTCTACACAGTGTTATAGATTCATCATCCAGGGGTAAACTGGATGTTCCCCTGTTCTTATTCATCTCCTTGTCCCTATCCCTGATCCCCACTCTGGCACCAACTTCCCTCCATCCCATCCCAACAGAGCCCCTTTCCCCACTATCCCACGATCCCAGGATCACTATGGCTCCAGGCTTCACCCCTCTCAACCCTGTTTCTTATGGTCTCACCCTTGGCCTCTCTCCTTTCTCTTGTACCTGCACCTCTCCACTTTTCCTGTGATTCCCTGCCCACAACTGCCCTCTGATAGTGTCTTTCCAAACTCAAAGTGACACAGATTAATGGAAACTTAAAAGGTGGATTGGAGCCTGGCTGCGAGTTATTGCAGAGACCATCACGTTCAAGATCCCAAGGGAAGGGAACCAGTAAAAGAAAATGACTATAGGAAAGTGAATTTTCACATATTTATGGTGAAAGTCAGAAGAACCTAAGAGAAATAACCCTTAAGAGGCTCAGGAGTCTAAGAGCTGACTGTTCTTCATGCAGACATTTTGGCAGGCTCAGGAACAAATTACACCAGTTCAAGGGAGGATGAGATGGAGAAGGAGGTGCCAAGTTGGCTCAACCCACTGCTATCCAGACTTGAAGGGCAAATGGAAAAACTACAAAAAGTGTAAATTAGTCCAGATCAATTGAGAGGTGTGTCAAAAATAGCCTGACTGATTGTGCAGGGACAAGATTTGTGAAGCCAAAACTGGAAAGGAGATGAAAGCCATAGAAGTAGCAGTAAGAGTATTTATTAATAGCTCCCTGTGTGCAGAGCACTGTACTAAGTGCTGGGAGAAAATGCACAAATAGGAATTAAACATGGTCCCTGTCCCTTGTGGGGTTGAGAATATGAAAACCAGAAGACATCGAAGTCGATAAAAAAAAACTTCCTTTATATTTGCAAAAGAGGAGGACCAGTCAGTCAGTGGTATTTGTTGAATGCTTACTGTGTGCAGATTGCTCTACTAAATGCTTAGAGGAGTTCAGTACAACAGAGTTGGTAGACAAGTTCCCTGCTCACAAGGATCTGAGAAAATCTTGCTCCCCAACCCCCAGTAACAGGAAGGAAAAGTGGATAACTTTGAAAAGGCAGAAGTTTTGAAAGCTTTTTTACCCTAAAATCATAGAGCTTGAAGAGAACTTAGGGGCCATAGTTTCCAGGCCTTGGCTTCCAGGAAAGTGAATGACTAAAATGATTGGGACAAGTTGAGTGTACAATCAGTAGTATTTATTGAGTGCCTCCTGTGTAACGCTTGGGGAGTACAATAGGATTAGAAGACATGGCTTCAGCAGTCAGAGTTTATTCTCTTCAGATAAATCTTTGGCAATACAGACCCCCAAGAACCCTACCACCCCAGGGGCCATCCCAATAATCATAAAGTTCTTTTTCTTCCCCTTCTCTTTTTGTTCAATCATCAGTGCACATGAAGAAAAATGCTAAGACCTTCTCCCCTCTTTTTACTTACATAATAATGATAATAACAATAATAAGGGTGGTATTTGTTAAGTGCTTAATTATGTGCCCAGCCCTGTTGTAAGCACTGGGGGAGATAAAGGGTTATCAGGTGGTCCCAGGTGGGGTTCTCAGTCTTAATCCCCATTTTCCAGATGATGTCACTGAGGTACAGGAACCTTGCAACCTCCCCAGCACTTAGAACAGTGCTTTGCACGTATTAAATACTTAATAATGCCATTATTATAATTATTATTATTACAGAGAGGTGAAGTGACTTGCCCAAAGTCACACAGCTAAGAAGTGGCAGAGCCGGGATTAGAACCCATGACCTCTGACTCCCAAGCCCAGGCTCTTTTCACTAAGCCATACTGCTTCTACATGAAACATATGGACTGCTATCAGCTTCTAGAGTATGTCTCAGTCAGGGGGATAGAAAGTCAAACTGAAATGGAGGCAGTAGTAGTAATAGGGATGGTAATAATAGGAGGAGGAGTTAGTAATAGTTGTTGTCCTTCTTACTCAGAGATTATGGCACTGACTACTAATTGGTGTAGAAGCAGTGTGGCCAGTGGAAAAGCCATGGATTTGCAAATTGGAGGATCTGGTTTCCAATCACGGCTCCACCACTTTCCTGCTGAGTGACCTTGGGCAAGGCACTTAACTTCTCTGTGTCTGTTTGCTCAACCGCAAAATGGGGATTCAATACCTAGTGTTCCTCCTACTTAATAATGATGGCATTTGTTCATTCATTCATTCATTCAATCGTATTTATTGAGCACTTACTGTGTGCAGAGCACTGTACTAAGTGCTTGGGAAGTACAAATTGACAACATATAGAGATGGTCCCTACTCAACAGTGGGCTCACAGTCTAGAGGGGGGTGACAGAGAACAAAACAAAACATATTAACAAAATAAAATAAATAGAATAAATATTTACAAATAAAATAAATAGAGTAATAAATACATACATATATACACATATATACAGGTGCTGTGGGGAGGGGAAGGAGGTAAGGCGGGGGGATGGGGAGGGGGAGGAAGGACAGAGGAAGGAGGGGGCTCAGTCTGGGAAGGCCTCCTTGAGGAGGTGAGCTCTCAGGCCTTGAGGGGAGGAAGAGAGCTAGCTTGGCGGATGTGGGGAGGGAGGGCATTCCAGGACAGGGGGAGGATGTGGGCCAGGGATTGACGGCGGGACAGGCGAGAACAAGGCACAGTGAGGAGATTAGCGGCAGAGGAGTGGAGAGTGCGGGCTGGGCTGTAGAAGGAGAGAAGGGAGGTGAGGTAGGAGGGGGCGAGGTGATGGAGAGCCTTGAAGCTGAGGGTGAGGAGTTTTTGCCTGATCCATAGGTTGATTGGTAGCCACTGGAGATTTTTGAGGATTTGTTAAGCGCTTACTATGCGTGAAGCACTGTTCTAAGCCCTAGGGGTGGATACAAGGTGATCAGGTTGTCCCACATGGGGCTCACAATCTTAATCCCCATTTTACAGATGAGGTAACTGAAGCCCAGAGAAGTTAAGTGACTTGCCCAAAGTCACACAGCTGACAAGTGGCAGAGGTGGGATTAGAACCCATTACCTCTGGCTCCCAAGCCTGTGCTCTTTCCACTGAGCCACACTGCTTCTCTAAGGCTGTGAGACTGTTAGACTGTGAGCTTCATGTGGGACCGGGAATCTGTCCAAAGTGATTAACTTGTGTCATCCTCTGCACTTGGAACAGTGCTTGACACATAAAATGCACTTAAGTCAGAACATAGTAATTATTGTTATTATATTATTGCTAGGTTCAAGTGAGGTTGAAAAGGCCAATAGGGTAGTGACAGTCACAATCCCACGTACCTTGACTACTGAATCTGCCTCCTCGCTGACCTCCCTGCCTCCTGCGTCTCCCCACTCCAATCTATATTTTGCTCTGCTGCCTGGATCGTTTTTCTAAATAAAAATGTTCAGTCCGTGCCTTCCCATTTCTCAAGAACCTCGGGTGGTTGCCCACCCACCTCCACTTCAAACAGGAACTCCTCACCATCAGCTTTAAAGCATTCAGTCTGAGTGCCCCCTCCTACCTTACCTTACTGCTCTCCTGCTGCAGCCCTTAATATCCACTTTGCTCCTGTAACACCAACTCTCTCAATGTGCTCCAATCATGTCTATCACTCTACCGCCCACTTTCCCACATCCTTCCGCAGTTCTGTAACTCTCTCCCTCTCCATTTATGCCAGACCACCACTCGCCCCACCTTCAAAGTTGTATTAAGGTCACATCTCCTCCAAGAGCCCTTCCCCAGTTAAGCCTTCTTTTCCCCAATTCCCCCTCCCTTCTGCATCATCTTTGAACTTGAATCTGTGCCCTTCAGGCATGTGGTATTCACCCCACCCTCAGCCCCATAGCATTTATTTCCATATATGTAAATCATTTATTTATATTAATGTCTGTCTTCCACTCTAGACCGTAAGCTCGTTGTGGAGAGAGAACTTGTCAGTCAAATCTGTTGTATTGTACTCTCCCAAGTGCTTAGTTCGGTACTCTGCACATAGTAAGAGCTTGATGAATGCCACTCCTGATGATGAAGTACCTGGTCAAATGTGATCTCTCATCAGACCTAATATGCTTGCTTTTGGCAATCTCGGTGTTTGGAATTTTGCTTTTTGCATCACAATCTTCTCAAAGCTTCTGCTCACAGAGAGCCGCTCAGATCCTAATTGCAGCTCTCAAGCTTGTTCTGTCTGCAACAGTTCATTCCCAACATTCAGCTGCTGAGACTCTATGTTGTCTGAGGCTGGCTTTAACCGCATCCTTAGAAGCCTAGTCGCCCTTTTTTTCAGTCACCCCATTTCAGTTCACCATGCAGCGGTCATTAGGGAACCCTATTGTAGTCCAGTTTCTTCTCATAGCCACCCCTGCAAAACTGGGTGGAGGCAAGCAGAGTTCCAGTGCGAGAAGATACTTCATTCCAGGATTTGTTGTGCAACTACTGTTTGTCTGTGTGATGTTGAGGTTGGCCAGAAACTGGATGTGGAATTTGGGTTTGGCTGGGGTTGGAAGGTAGAGGGCAGTTTCCAGGCCTCACCACTATAGTGAAGTAGGCTGGGTACCTCATAGTTCTGTAAACTTTCAGTTTAATCTCTAACCCAATGCCACATTTCCCCTACACTCTTTCTCACAGTCTCCCAGAGGAAGTGTTAGCCTTTTTGATCTTCCCTAGATAACAATAATATTAATAATAATTGTAGTATTTGTTAAGCACTTACTATGTGTCAGACACTGTACTAAACGCTGGAGTGGATACAAACAAATGAGTTGGGCAGGGGGGCGGGGGATGACAAAGTCCCTGTCCCATGTGGAGCTTACTGTCTCAATCCCCATTTTACAGATGAAGTAACTGAGGCTCAGACAAGTGAAGTGACTTGCCCAAGGCCACACAGCAGAGAAATGGTAGAGCCACTTTTCTACTGTGTGATGGGAGGATGGGTGCCAGGGGGTTCTCTGAACAACCTCATGCCACTTTAGTGACAGAATCCTGGGTGGGCTGGACAAGTAGCCAGTGAAGTTCTTTCATAGGATTCCCCAATATTAGGGCAAGCAGAGAGCCAGCATGGAAGGGGCAATGTAGGAGGTGGTCGGGGGAGGGGGCAGGGTCATGTCTGGATCCTGGTTTTGGCCAGTTTGCCCCTCCTATTACCTCCTATTGCTAAGATTCTGAATGAAAACAGAAAAATAAGTTTGAGTCAGTCCAATATTCACCATCAGGCCACAGTCTGGGTGAAGGAGCCAGGGGACTGGTGCTGTTGATGAATTCGCAGTTGGGTCTGCTGTTGCTTTCTCTGCCCACTCAGTAAGAGAGAGATGTCAAGCACATAAACTGATGATCCCCTCAGGTTTGTTTTCTTGGCACATCCTCTGCCTAATGCAATCAGTCGATGGGATTCATTGAATGCTTTCAGAGCACTGTACTAAACTCCTGAATCTAATGAGTCCCCAGTGTACCTGTTGACTTATTCTCTGCATAAAAGATTCAAAGTTTTCTATCTCTCCCCTGGAGGGGCAGGGCATGCCAAGTAACAAAAACACCAGAGCAGGGACAGACTAGGAAAATAAGGGGCAGAAACCTAACAGGTGGATTCCAGGGTTGCACAAAGTAACATGGTCCCTTACTCTCCTCCTCTCCCTCCCTCCTCATCTCTATCAGCCCATCTCCACCCATCACCCGAGACAAAGGCAGCCAGACCAATTGCATCCAGTCCTCGATTAGCCACAACTGATTCTGAGAGGCGAGAGAGGCCTCAAAAATAATAGTAATAACAATTGTGGTATTTAAGTGCTTACTTTGTGCCACGCACTGGACTAAGTTCAGGAGTGGATAAGAGGAAATCGAGTTGGACACAGCCCCTGTCCCACGTGGGACTCACAGTCTCTACCCCCATTTTCCAGATAAGGTAACTGAGACGCAGAGAAGTGAAGTGACTTGCCCAAGGTCACTCAGAAGACAAGAGGAGGAGCGGGGATTAGAATCCATGACCTTCTGACCCCCAGGCCCGTGCTCTATCTACTATGCCAGGCTCCAATAAGCCCCCAGGAGCTGCAGCTGCACGGGAATTATTCAGACAACAGTCAGCAGGAGAGGTTGAGCATGCTCAGTTTGAGACTAACAGCCCCAGGTCTGATGCTAAATTATAGTCTTGGGAAGGAGAAGACTCGTGGTGCAGATGATCACAGGCTATAAATACATCCAAGGTAACAATGCAGATGAGGGAAGAGAATTATTCACTTGCTCAGCAGGTGCAGGGACAAGAAGTCACGGAGCTAAAGAAGAGAAAGTTAAGACTGTGAGGATTAGCAGCAAAGTTCCTTCCAAAGAGCTCCCAGACTGTGGAGAGGCAGGAGAAAGTCAGAGCAGAGTATAGGGTTGAATTTGGGGTCTCTGTGGGCATTCTGAGGCTCCTGGCCTCTGTGGCCAGTTGAGCCATAGGCATTTCATTTCAGTCACTTCATTTCTAACTCAGCTGTTAAGGAAGTGGTTTCCTTGTGTTCTTTCTCCAGAGGAAAGACTAAAGCCCAAATCATTTCCCTCTGTTCTCTCTTTGTCTCTGTTTTTGTCTCGGTTTCTACCTCACTCTACGAAACCTCTCTCTGTCATTCACTTGCCGTGCCTGTGTCTCACTTTCTTTCTCTCTGTTTCTGCCTCTGTCTCTCTCTGCCTCTGGGTTGGCCCTATATCTGTACTTCATTCATTCATTCAATCAATTGTATTTATTGAGCGCTTACTGTGAGCAGAGCACTGAACTAAGCGCTTGGGAAGTACAAGTCGAAAACATATAGGGACGGTCCTTACCCAGAAATGGGCTCACAGTCTAGAAGCGGGAGACAGACAACAAAACAAAGCAAGTAGACAGGTGTCAAAACCATCAGAATAAATAGAATTATAGCCATATGCACATCATTAATAAAATAAATAGAGTAGTAAATATGTACAGGTAAAATAGAGTAATAAATCTGTACAAAAATATACAAGTGCTGTGGGGATGGGAAGGAGGTAGGGCAGAGGGAGAGAGTGGGGGAGATGGGGAGGGGAGGATGAGAGGAAAAAGGGGGCTCAGTCTGGGAAGCCCTCCTGGAGGAGGTGCGCTCTCAGTAGGGCTTTGAAGGGAGGAAGAGAGCTAGTTTGGCAGATGTGTGGAGGGAGGGCATTCCAGGCCAGGAGGAGGATGTGGGCTGGGGGTCAACAGCGGGATAGGTGAGAACGAGGCACAATGAGGAGGTTAGCGGCAGAGGAGCGGAGGGTGCGGGCTGGGCTGTAGAAGGAGAGAAGGGAGGGGAGGTAGGAGGGTGTGAAGTGATGGAGAGCCTCGAAGCCGAGAGTGAGGAGTTTTTGCTTGATTTGTAGGTTGACAGGCTACTACTGGAGATTATTGAGGAGGGGAGTGACATGCCCAGAGCATTCCTTTACAAAGACGGTCCAGGCAGCAGTGTGAAGTATAGACTGAAGCAGGGAGAGACAGGAGGATGGGAGATCAGAAAGGAGGCTGATGCAGTAATCCAGTCAGGATAGGATGAGAGATTGAACCATCAAGGTAGCGGTTTCAATGGAGAGGAAAGGGTGGATCTTGGCGATGTTGTGGAGGTGAGACTGGCAGGTTTTGGTGATGGATTGGGTGTGTGGGGTGAATGATAGAGCGGTGTCAAGGATGACACCCAGGTTCTGGGCTTGTGAGATGGGAAGGATGGTAGTGCCATCTACAGTGATGGGAAAGTCAGGAAGAGGACAGGGTTTAGGAGGGAAGTTAAGGAACTCAGTCTTGGACATGTTAAGTTTTAGATGGAGGGCAGACATCCAGAGGGAGATGTCCTGAAGGCAGGAGGAGATACGATCCTGGAGGGAGGGAGAGAGCAGGGGTGGAGATATCGATTTGGGTGTCATCAGCGTAGAGATGATAGTTGAAACTGTGGGAGCGAATGAGTTCACCAAGGGAGTGAGTATAGATAGAGAACAAAAGGGGACCTATAACTGACCCTTGAGGAACCCCTACAGTAAGGGGATGGGAGGGGGAGGAGGAGCCTGTGAAAGAGACCGAGAATGAACTCCCTCACCTCCTGGAGTTGCAAGAGACTGGTTTGGCACCCATGATGCAGTGTTTGACCCTTGACCCCCAAAGGGAATGGCATTGTCTGGAAGGAGGGGTTACAATTGTGGGCTGGGGGACCGGGGAGTGTCCAGAGGGCAGCAGAGGTGGCCAGGGGGAAGCAGCCCAGTGCCAACCGATTCCCTCATGATGGCTACTTATACTTGATATTCTGGCTGGTCCTCTTTTCAACCTGACTTGACCATTTCTGGTATGGTTCCAAAACCAGAAGCCTTTAAGTTTGGAATTTTCCTTTTCAGCCCCCAGCCTCCATCTGCCTCGACTCTGATGCCAGACTTCATGGCTCAGTTGTGATGCCTGTGTTCACACAGACCTAGGGGGTGGGGATGAGGGGTGGGGGGATTGAAATGGCTCCACAGCAGATTGCAGGGGTCACTGGTCCCCCAAGATAAGTTCTCTAGGTCTGGGTAAACTAAATGTACTCATGCAAAATGCCTTGAATAACATTCTCCTGCTCCAGTGTGTACCCACTGTAAGAGCATGTGTCACCCTGGGAATCTCAATGCCCACTGTTCTTAAATGCCACCAGTGACTACTCTCTCTCCCCCTCCCCCATTTTTCTCCCTCTCCCTCTCTCTCTCTCTCTGTTTCTCTCTCTCTCTCTTTTTCTCTCTCTCTCGGAACCATCACACTAACTGGTCTGAAAGTTGTTCTGGTGGCGTCTAGCTTTTTGGATTCATTTACAGCCTTATTTTACATCTTCGGGGCCGTGCCTCATGAATTTTCCAGCTAAATTAGTAGAAAATAATTTCATTTTTGAGCCTCAGCCCTGTGGGTTTTTTCACTGACAGGGTTCCTGGGAGTAGCTTACACACCCACTTTTGAGAGCCCATGCAGGATAAAATAGATCCGCATTTGGCCACATGATCCTGGTTCTTTGAGCCTCTATCCTCAGTGACTAAATGCAGAGTGGAGAGTAGGGATTTAACTGAAGCAGAAAGTGGAGAACCAGCAGCAACTCCATCAGAAGGAGAGCAGAGGACCCTGGGAGAATCAGAGAGGAAGAGGTTGGAGAGAAGCAACGGGGTCTCTATCTAGGCAGGTAACTGGATGAGCAGAGAGGCCATAGATTGACCTCTGACTTCTCAAACAAGCCAGATAGGGGTGCTCCCAGACTGCTGTCTGCCTGCTAGAAATGTCCTTTTCATCTTAGCTGACACAATATCAGTATCTGATGGAGCAACAGCTTTGTTATGAAATGAGGAAAACATTTTGATGCCCAGCTCAAAAGATAACATCTCATGCTCTTCTATTGGAGCTGAGCAGCAAAGACACAAAACTCACTTGGGCCAGGTAAGCATCAACTCTTCCCCCAACCCCACATCAGCTCTATTTCCATCCCCACATGTCACTCCAGCATAAAAATCCTTGGTGCCCAGTGGGGTGAGTCTTTCACAGCATCTCTAGCTCCCACTGCTGAAAGGTTTTTTGCTTCAAGCCAGTGAGAAATTATGGCACGACGGGATGAAGGTGGTCTGACACGTGCCCTGATAGAGAAATTCTCCCTGGCCGCCTTGCTCTGTGCACCGGAGTTGTCTTAGCCAGCATGGGGCTGTCACTCACGGCCTGGGAGGGAACAGAGCCGGAGGAAGAACGGTGGACCTGAGAGCAGCGGGGGACCTGGAGAGCATCAATCCGCTCAGGTGGATTTGGTGCTGACACCAGACCCCGGCTGAGGCCCACAAACTCATTTCACAGATGGCATGTCACTGCCACAGCTGTTCTTCTGTGGGAAAAGAATTTTACCCAGCACTTGAACCCACCCCATGATCTTGCTTCACCATCTTGAAGTTCAAGCAAATGTGACTGGGGCCTGTTTTCCTTACGTACAAAGCTGCAGGAGCAGATTATTTAGGACACAATTCCCGTTATCCCATCTCGATCTCTCAGGCATTGATGCCTCTGGTTCACTGTCTATCTCTCTTTGTTTCTCTCTCTCTCCCTCTCTCCCTCTCTCACCACCCTTTTCTGATGTAAAATCTGCTCTGCTGCTTCTTTCATCCTCCTAACCACAGACACTGGGGGACCGTCTTGCTCCAAATCCCTTCTCCTGCTTTCATATTTCCTGTGGTGTTTTAAAGAAAGAAACGAACAATTGCCTACCAACAGGGGGTAAAGGAGCGTCCGTTTTTTACACAATTAAATTTAACTGCAGCCAGGTTTTGTAGCCTGTGGAGAGAGCTGTCACGTGGGGAGGATGGGGCAGGAACTGTCCGTAGTGGGGGAGATGCTTTAGTTCTCTTAGGTTCCCGTGCTGAACCATCTCCAGCTTTAATCTCCTCCCTCTGGCCCAGTAGGGGATTGGAAAAATCACATCTGCCAGTAACCCAGACTCCCTTCACATCAGGCTATCTTTCATGGCAGAAATGTTATCCAAGCCCCATCTCCCAGACTCTCTGCACAACTGTTCCATCCATAGAGATCCATAAGCTTTGCAAAGGAATAATGCCAGGTGCAGTTTAGCATCCTCCTTCAGTGGCAGGAAGTTGTTGACATTGGAAGATGCCTTTCTTCCTGTAGGGTCACCCTAGTCTGGTGTGGCTTTGGTGACCCCTCGCTCAGCTCCACTCTCCCTCCACCATGTTCTCTGGCCCACCCAAGGACACGAGGTGGCTAGACACTAGACAGAGGGCTTATGGCCACGGTCGCATCCTCATTCTTGGCCATGCGTCGTCACAGAATTGACTGTAGGCTCAATTCGGGTGCCCCCATCTGGCTTCTGGATCGGTTCACTCAATGCCTTGACTGCTTCATCAGCCTCCTCCCCAACCTTTCAGGCTCCTGTCTCTTCCCACACCAGTCCCTGCTTCACTCTACAGTACAGTCTCCTATATCAACAAAAACATTAAGTCCATGTCTCCCCATACCTCAAGAACCTCCAGTGGATGCCCATCCACCTCTGCATCAAACAGAAACTCCTTACCATAGGCTTTAAAGCACTCAATCATCAGGTCCCACCCTACCTCACTTCATCAGTCTCCTATTGCAGCCCAATCTGCACACTCTGCTCCACTGGTTCCAGCTTACTCACTGTGCCCTGGTCTCCTGTACTTCGCAGTTGACCCATTTCCCATGTCCCACCACTAGCTTGAAACTTCCTCCCCCTCCATAGGTGCCAGACCACCACTCTGTCCACCTTCAAAGCACAATTAAGGTCACATCTTCTCCATGAGGACTTCCCTAATTAAGTCTTCTTTTCCTGGCTTGTTCTCCCTTCTGCATCATCTAAGCACTTGGATCTTTGGAAATTTGATATTCACCCCACACCTAACCCCGCAGCAGTTTTGTACATACCTATAATTATTCATTATGAATAACTTGTTCAGATTAATTTTTGTCTCCCCCTCTGTATTGTAAGCTCATTATGGGCAGGAAACATGTTTTCCAATTCTGTTGTACTCTCCCAAGCACTTAGAACAATGCTCTGCATTCATTCATTGATTTGTATTTATTGAGTGCTTATTGTGTGCAGAGCACTGTACTAAGCACTTAGGAAGTACAAGTTGACAACATATAAATACGGTCCCTACCCAACAACGGGCTCACAGTCTAGAAAGGACTGCATATAGTAAGGTCTTGATAAATACCACTGATTGATTCACTGATTGATTGATTGCCACCAAATGCCAGATTTTACAACTAATGGCAGGACCAGATTTCAATCCATAAAGGTCCGGAGCAGCTGACCAGCACCAATGTTGGAACAAACCTGCCCACCAGAATCATTATCTCCTCTGTTAGATTCCAAGCTTCCTGGGAGCAGGGAAATGGTTGGTGGGCCGGGGTAGTGGGGTGGTTCACTCCCCAGAGATTAATACAGTACCTGGAACATGGTAAGCACTTAACAAATACCATTATTATTTATTATTATTCTCATTACTTTCCCAAGCACTTGGTACAGTGGTTAGCAATCAATCAGTCAATAAGTCAATAACTGGTGTGGGCAGAACACTGTACTGAGCCCTCGGTAGACACTCAATAAATGTGGTGTATTGTTTGATGGATTGCTTGAGCCAGGGCTTGTTGCATCAAAGCTTCTCTGGTAGAGGTGGGAGAATAGATTCAGGAAGTAACCAGCCAGCTGGGTGATGATGAGCTGAAATGGGGAAATCATATTCTGGGAGGACTGAGAGGGCTTCTTCAAAGGCAAACTGAAGTAAAATAGCCTCTCTGGGGACAACTGAGAGACAGCGGCAGCACGTGAAATGTCTTCCGTGGGGCAACCGATCAATGAGCGGCATTAACGGAGCACTTACTGTGTGCAGAGCACAGTACTAAGGATATGAAAGGGTACACTTCGGGAGAGTTGGTGTACATGATGCCTGCCCTCAAGGAGCTTACAGTCTAGTGGCAATGAGCAATCTGGTCATTCTTTTAGAGGAGAAGCTTCAAGGGGCTGGTGCATCTAAGAGGGAAATAAGAAAAACACCAGGCCCTGCATCCACCCATGCAGACGGACAGCAGGGGATGAGCCAAGTCCACTCACAATTTGATAAGTTTCTCCCTGATCTGAGCAACCACAGTTGCACACATAGCTACAATCTCACCTTTGGGAACATCATCTCCAAACCTGGAGGGGCAGCAATGTGCTCAGTGCTCAAGAATCATCTGGCCAAAACACCAGGCTGCCCGCAGCAAGCACCCTAAGAGCTCCCGCCCCGAACGACAGGCTTCCAAGAAAACACAACACAACCAGGAGAGGAAGGAGTGGCCCACAATATTCAGTTTCATTTAGGCTTTCTGCCCTGTGGTCATTAGGCTTGCTGCCCAATCCTTTAAAATCTTGAGCTCAGGGGTTAGTGCTTGTTTCCAGGGTGTATATACACATCTACACATGCTGGTCACACTTAAGTGCTTGAAAGCAAACACACACACACACAAACACACACACAACACACAATGTCCCCAAAATCTCTCTCTTTCACACACACACACACCCTCACACACCCTTCATTATCAGTCTCACCATTTTCCAATCATTTGTTCCCCAGATAAGCACTAAATGAAACATAATTACCCACTTCATCTCATTCTGTGAGTCTTCGATGGCCCGGTGTGGGGCCTATTGATTCCTTTCAAAGGCCTTGAGGGGATACTGCACTCCAGGCCCTGCATTTCACCCACGGGATGTTGCATCCGGGTTTCTCAGCCTCAGTCCCCAGCTGGTAGGTAGCATCTCCAGTTCCCTGCCCTCCCCACTGGGGAACTGAAAACCCCTCCTGTTCCCAGAGAAGGGGGAGAGTGGGACTGGGGCCTGCCTTCGGTGGAGATGAAGGGAAGACGTGAGACAAAGCAGAAAAGGAAGCATGATCAATTGCCTCAAAGCCAAGGATTGATGTCTATGTAGGCAGGACCCCTTCTCTAGCTGCCTATGGAACCCCCTTCTTAAGAATGCATGATGTCCACTTGCTGCTTCCCTTCAGGTTCCAAGACAATTCTCATCCCCATGAAGTTTCTTTCCTCCAGCTTGGCTGTACCACCCACACACAGACACGTAGGTACTGACAGTCACTCCCCAACACGAACCTCCTGTCCTCACCCATCGCCATCGCCAAAAAAAACAAAGCTCTCCTCCCCCACCTATGCTCCCCATGGCTAAATTTTCCTCCCAAGCCCAGCCTCGGGTGGTTGCCTGCGTGGGAACTGCCCCCAACCCACCCAGGGATATTTCCTGCTTATTCACTTAGCCTAGATCCGTGGCTGGAGAAAGGCCTGTGTTCCCCCCTCCGCCGCCCCCTCACCCCCAATAAGCCTGAAGCCTGCTCATTACCACAGTTAATTGGCATTGCTGTGTTAATTTCAAAGATGTGTGTGTGTGCGCGCACGCACGCAGTGGCAACCAGCAGGCTTGCCAAAAGAAAGGAGAATCGGAGCAGTCTATATGTTTACATCCCCCTGTACAGTCAAATCCATTTTCATCCCTTTTTTCTAAAGAGGAGTTGCACTATTGCGCCTGTATTAGCAATTTCCAATCATCTTTTACTAGTTCGCGATCGATTTCCTGCTCATTGCTTTGTGTATAAAAGTGTAATCATCTGAAGAACTTTCATCCCATCAGCTAAACGGCAAACTGAAACGATCCATTATGCAGCTGCATGGAGATGTTATCTCTGGAACCGCTGGAGATAAAGTGATAATCTTCCTGTTTACCATGGTGTGTGTAATGATTTTGGTATTTGTTTAGCAGTTACTGTGTCAAGAACTGTACTAAGCGCTGAGGCAGGTATAAGATGATCAGATTCCACATGAAGCTCATAGTCTCGGTAGAACGGAGAGCAGGCATTAAATCCCCATTTTGTAGATGTGGGAACTGAGGTGCATAGAAGTGAAGTGACTTGCCCAAGGTCACCCAGCAGGTTCATAGCAGAGCCAGGATTAGAACCCAGGTACTCTGACTCCCGCCCGTGCTCTGACCACTGGTCCATGCTGCTTCTCAGGGAAGCAGTGTGGCTAAGTGGAAAGAGCATTGGCTTGGGAGTCAGAGGACGTGGGTTCAAATCCCAGCTCTGCCAACTGTCAGCTGTATGACTTTGGGCAAGTCACTTAACTTCTCTGTGCCCCAGTTACCTCATCTGTAAAATGGGGATTAAAACTGTGAGCCCCCTGTGGGACAACCTGATCACCTTGTAACCTCCCCAGCGCTTAGAACAGTGCTTTGCACATAGTAAGCACTTAACAAATGCCATTATTATTATTATTATTATTCTCTAATTCACTGCTGTATGTATATGTGCATGTAATAATAATAATAATGATGGTACTTATTATTAAGCGCTTACTATGTGCCAAGCACTGTTCTAAGCGCTGGGGGAGTTACAAGGTTATTAGGTTGTCCCAGGTGGGGCCCACAGTCTTAATCCCCATTTTACAGATGAGGTAACGGAGGCACAGAGAAGTTAAGTGACTTGCCCAAAATGACCCAGCTGACAAGTGGCAGAGCTGGGATTAAAATCCATGACCTCTGACTCCTAAGCCCATGCGCTTTCCAATAAACCATGTTCCTTCTCTTCATATGTATTCTTCATATTTGAAGAAGACCCCACTGATGGTAAAATTCAGTACATGTGTAGCTGAATAGGTCAATGCAGGACTTATAGTCACGTCTTCGTTGTGCACACAAAAGGATTGACCCCTGTTGTGGTGTTTTGTGTGTTGTTTGTAGAGCCTGATATTGATTTCTCTTTTGCCTCTCGTCTCTCTTTTCTTTCAAAGACTTGGCTTGAAAAGAGCCACACCTTTCTTCTTCTGCTGGTCTATCCTCAGTAAATGACTCTCAGTTTTCACCTTGGATTCATTCAGCCTTCTCTGAGGCTTCGTTTCACCGTGTCCTTGAAATGTTTCCTCCACCCTCCTTGTTTTTGGTTTCCCAATCTCAGGTCTCCATACTGCAATCATTTTGGTATCCGGTTGTAGTTCTTTCTCCTCCTATGTCCTCTGCAACTTATCTGGGCTAGTGAACATAGCCTTGATGTTAAGAGATTGACTACAAGACAGAACTTCATTACTTGGGATCTTTCTTGTCATTTGATATTGGGAGTCTTTTGGAGGTCGTGGGATCCCCCCCAGCAGGGGTAACTCTGACAAAGGGGTGGTCAGTTTACCAGCATACCATTAATAATAATAATAATGGTATCTGTTAAGTGCTTACTATGTGCACTGTTCTAAGCACTAGGGTAGATACAAGGTAATCAGGTTGTCACATGTGGGGCTCACAATCTTAATCCCCATTTTACAGATGAGGTAACTGAAGCACAGAGAAGTTAAGTGACTTGCCCAAAGTCACACAGCTGATAAGTGGGGGAGCTGGAATTAGAACTCACAACCTTTGACTCCCAAGGCCGTGCTCTTGCCACTAAGCCAGGCTGCTTCTCTCACCTACTTCTCCACTCTTTGCCACTCAGGTCAGAGTTCAGAAATATCTGCCTAACAAATACATAAAGTGCACTGATCCATGAAGGACTTTGAATAGGATCATTCTTTTGGCCACAGGGCATGATCTTTTTTATTATGCTCAACAAGTAGAAACTATCCTGTTTTCTGAAACACCACCTCCAGGGAAGGCAGGGGGGATCATAAAAATCCTCAAGCCAGGAAGTCCTACCATATAGTTAACCTAAATCCATTAGGATAAGGTACTCAGCCCTCAGGAGAGTTGGAGGAAAGTGGATCATCATCTTCCGTAGAGGAATACTTCATGACCCTGATTGACAGTTTGTCAGCCCTCAGTCTTCCCATCCCCTATCATGATTCCCACAGTTCTTTAACCTTGCCTGCTAATTCTCAAACTCCAATACAACTTCAAACCTAGGATGAACAGTAATTAGGATTTCATAACTAGTAAAGAGAGCTGCTTGAAAGCATTTCACTTACAATTTTCATAGGCTAGGGGAATGGTATTTATTTTCATGGCTACTTAAGGCATTGCTGCACAATTATATCCTCAGCAGTAGCAGGAGCAGCAGCGGCATTGCTTCCTGTGTGCAAAACATTGTCCCAAGCATCTGGGTGAGTATAATAGGAGCAAGACATGTGTTCCATGCCCTCCAAAAGTACCCAATTAAAGGGATGGACAGATGGACAGAAATTATTTACAAATAGTGGAAACCAGAGGGAGGACAAGGAAGCAACAGAAACTAATAATAATAATGATAATTATGGTATTTGTTAAGCATTTACTATGTGCCAGGCACTGTACTAAGGTGCTGGGGTAGATACAAGCAAATCAGGTTGGACACAGTCCCTTGTCCCACGTAGGGCTCACAGTCTCAATCCCCATTTTCCAGATGAGGTAACTGAGGCAGAGAGAAGTGAAGTGATTTGTCCAAGGTCACACAGCAGATGAGTGGCAGAGCTGGGATTAGAACCCATGACTCTCTGACAATGGATCAGGGTGAATAGTTGAAAAAATAATTGTATCTAGAAATGAACACATAAATACAAGTAGGCAGAACTACATGCTATCTGAGGCTTTGCATATCTTTCTCAAATCGAGAAACACAGTCCTGGACCCAGACAGTTCTGGGCCTGGGGGTAATAATAATAATAATTATGGCATTTATTAAGCGCTTACTACGCACAAAGCACTGTTCTAAGTGCTGGGGAGGTTACAAGGTGATCAAGTTGTCCCACGTGGCGCTCACAGTCTTAACCCTCATTTTACAGATGAAGGAACTGAGGCCCAGAGAAGTGAAGTGACTTGCCCAGAGTCACACAGCTGACAGTTGGTGGAGCCGGGATTTAAACCCATGACTTCTGACTCCAAAGCCTGGGCTCTTTCCACTGAGCCGTGCTGCTTCTCCCTGCTGGGTAGCCAGCTGGGTAGCCAGCACTGAGTACGAACAGGAGAGTACTCCCTCCTATTTCCATATATTTTTCGCCTGATGGGCATTTTCTCCTGCAAGACTCGGTGGAGTGATTCATTTTCCACCTATGGGCAGCCATGACCCCTGGATCCTTTTCAGCCAAACTTGCCGGGAGCCCATCATCCATCTTATTCTATTGCCGTTTACAATCGGGGATGTTGCCTAGAAACGCAGGGGTGTTGTTTTAATAAGCAGCGTGGCCTAGTGAACAGAGCACAAGGCTGCGAGTCAGGAGAGTCGGCATCTAATCGGGACTCCACTACTTGCCTAATGAATGATGGTGGGCATGTAATTTCACTTTTTTCTACCTCAATATCCTCATCTGTAAGTAGGGATAAAATACACGTTTTCCCTCCCCCTTAAAATGTGAACCCTATGTGAAACAGGAACTATGTTTGATCCGATTGAATTGTATCAAACCCAGCACACAGTAAGTGGTTAACAAACATCATGTCAGCTGTGTAACTTTGGCCAAGGCACTTAACTTCTCTGTGCCTCAGTTCCCTCATCTGTAAAATGGGGATTAGGATTGTGAGCCCCATGTGGGATAACCTTGATTACTTTGTATCCCCCTCCCCAGCTCTTAGAACAGTGCTTGGCACATAGTAACGGCTTAACAAATGCCAACATTATTATTATTATTATTATTGATAATAGTGGATTTTTTTTATTATTATCCTTATCATTGTAAGGGAGTCCAAAAATCAGTAAACAGCAGCATCCATTTTTTCCCCATCCAGTTCTCTTGTGTGATTTCCAAGTCTTTATTAGACGATGGTGAGATATTAAAACAAACATTCTACATTACGAGTACTGTGCCAGGGTCATACAGCTAATTGGGGGCAAGTGAGAAGAGGCACCAGGTATATTGGATGTTGGGTCAGTCCCGGGGGATCTGTAGGTATGAGGTGGGAGTTATGCCAGAAGTCTGAGGCACAGGGCTTGGTCCTAGCCACGTGACGTGTCTTGAGAGAAAGGATTTCTCCTTAAACCATCACCATGCCTGGATTTTCTAAAGAGTCTCTGAACCCTAGAATGTAACATTCCTAGTAGCTGCCCCTCTCTTGGGGCGATGGGGACACAGGGGTATAGCTGTGTGATCTGGTCTCCCGGCTTCACTCGTTCTGTCTCCCCCTCTAGACTGTAAGCTCACTGTGGGCAGGGAATTTGTCTATTGTTGTATTATATTCTCCCGAGCACTTAGTACAGTACTCTGCACACAGTGAGTGCCCAATAAATATGACTGACTGATTGACTGACTCATTTAAGACCTAATAGTTTCCAATCTGTGCTGTAAAGACCCAAATTAGTGTCTTTCTGACTTTTTAGCCCTTTGGATCCTGCCCCTTCAGTTCCAACTCCCTTTTGTGCCCCTGAACACAAACGGAAAATTTAGCACCTATGCTCAAGGCCTCTTCTGATACTCTTGAGTCTCTGTCTTAAATAACAGCCCAGTTCCATTCCAGAATTGGTGGGGCTGGGAAAAGGATGGGGCAATGCTTTGGGGATTGATGATTGTGGAGGATCAAATGTGAAACTGCCTCATTCTTGTCTCCAGTAGCCCATCCGATCACTGGCTAGGAAGTGGCGACCGGGCTTTGTCACCACAGGAGAGAGTAGCTCCAGTCTCTTGGCAAGGGGGTAGGCCAGGCTGGAGATGTATCAGTCCAGCTGGGACCCAGCAGGGATGCCAGCTTCACCTAGTCAAGTAGGTCAGCGATTCAGCAGGAGACGGGATGTTTCTCATTGGCTCTCTGTGGTTCCTTCTAGAAATGTCAGCACCACCTCTCTTCTCTACTCTCTCTGAGGGTATCCTGAGAGACTTTGGGACCCCCGTAAGTGGCAGAGATCTGCGGGGAGGCTTCAGGTCTATGGGCTGTGTGTCAGGAGGTCTTTGGCTGCCCAGAGAAGACTCCTATGCTGCCTGGAAGGGGCTGAAGGGGTGAGGGAGACTGGCACAGCGGTGGAAGGCATGTGTGTGTTTGCCTACATGTAAGGGTGTGGGTATCTGAAGTAAGAAAGTGAGTGCAGGAGAGAAAATGGGTATGGGGACACCTGGACCCAGATCTAAGGCCGAGGAGGTGAGTCCCAGCTGGTGTTCTGAGGTGGATTATGAAGGGGGTAATTCATATAATTATGAATATAATTCATATTATCATTATGAATAATGACTTATGTTGGGAAACACTGTCAATGCATAGCATTCCAAAAATGCTGCAGGGTATCTTTGGGGTACCAGATGGGCCCAGGAGTGCCAGCATGGATTTGAATCTGGACCTTCTGGGGCAGCAGTGCTGGAAGTCAAGGTGTAAGAGGGAGTACAATTCGGGGAGTTCCAGAATGTGGGTCAGGGAGGAGAGGTCAGCAGCTCTCTCAGATACTTGGTATGTCTTTTCCAATCAGGAATTAAAAGACACAGATTATATTATGTGTGTTACAGAGGTTTCTCAACCTAAAGCAGTGACATCTTATGGACTTTTTAACATCCACCTGCAGAATCTAGAATGGGTATTCCTAGGATACCCTGACATCCCCTTC
The DNA here is from genome assembly GCF_015852505.1 of Tachyglossus aculeatus. Taxonomy (NCBI): domain Eukaryota; kingdom Metazoa; phylum Chordata; class Mammalia; order Monotremata; family Tachyglossidae; genus Tachyglossus; species Tachyglossus aculeatus. Next base: position 68,920,948 of record NC_052076.1, read on the forward strand.
TGTCTGAGGAGGGTTACTTCCCTGATTGTCCTCTTTTCCCGGCTACCTCTCCCTTCTTCAATGTCTATCTTCCCCTAAATCAATCAATTGTATTTATTGAGCACTTACAGTGGGCAGGGTGCTTTACTAAGTGCTTGGGAGAGTACAGTACTCTCTGAACTTGTAAGTTCTGTGAGTTACCAAGTCTGTTGTTTTATACACTCCAAGTGCTTAGTACAATGCTTTGCACACAGTAAGTGCTCAGTAAATATCAATGATTGATCACCCTGGGGGTACCACTTCTGAGCCCTGGGTTTCAGTGACAGGAGATGATGCAGAGGAAAACTGGGAGCCTAAAATAAAAACACTGGAGATAAAGACAACACATGCTGTGTCATTATGGGACAGGGGACAGACCAGCTGAAAAGCTGGACTGCCAGTCTTAAACTGGACACATGGCCACCCTAGATTTTCACTGCTGCTGAATCTTCAGGGAGTTGGGGAAACTGAACTAATACGATGTGGAATCTCAGCTCTGGTGCCTCAGATCAGGATCCAGACAATTTTCAGGTGTGCGGAACTAAACCAAATTTTATCGATTCCTAGACTGTAAGGAATTGCTAGCTACCAATGATCAGGTTGGTTTAATTTCACGAGGACAGCAAGCACCCACAAGTCAACTCTGCTTGCAAAACTTTCTGCCCGGTGCTCATTGCTTCATTCATCATTCAATTCATTCAATCATATTTATTGAGTGATTACTGTGTGCGCAATACTGTACTAAAGCGTTTGGGAGTGTACAATATAATAAAATGACAAATTCCTGCCCATAATGAGCTTATAATCTAGAAGGGGAGACAGACAGTAATATAAATGAATGAATGAATGAATGAATGAATAAATAAATAAATAAATAAATAAATAAATAAATAAATAAATAGCAAATTTGTACATAAGTAATGTGGGCCTGGGTTGGGGGATGAATAAAGGTAGCAAGTCAGGGTGATGCAGAAGGGAGTTGAAGAAGAGGAGTGTAGGTCTTAGACAGGAAAGGCCTCTTGGAGGAGTTGGGCCTTCAATAATAATAATAAAAATGATGCCATTTGTTAAGCGCGTAGTATGTGCAAACCACTGTTCTAAACGATGGGGGGGGATGCAAGGGGATCAGGTTGTCCCATGGGGGGCTCACAGTCTTAATCCTCATTTTACAGATGAGGTAACTGAGGCTCAGAGAAGTTAAGTGACTTGCCCAAGGTCACACAGCAGACATGTGGCGGAGCCGGAATTAGAACCCATGACCTCTGCCTCCCAAGCCCGTGCTCTTTCCACTGAGCCACGCTGCTTCTCTAAATAAGGCTTTGAAGGGAGGCAGAGGAGGATTGGAGGATTTGAGGAGGGAGGGCGCTCCAGGCCAGAGGCAGGACATGGGTGAGGGGTAAGCAGTGAGATAGACGAGACTGAGGTACCATGAGAATGTTAGTGTTAGAGGAGCAAAGTGTGTGGGCTTCCTCTAATGCCATCTTACAACAGCTGCAACCTACCCAATAGCACCTGTAGGAGGATAGCCACACCCAATAGTCTGGTTTTCAATTGCCCCATTCCGGGCCTGCTACGGCTTTGGCCCATTTCTCTGATTTTCCAAGTCCCAGCTTCCTCCACTCCAATTTCTGCTGCTGAATTCCGCAATTCAAACTGAGCACCGGAGTTCATGGGGAACTGGATGGGGAGCACAATGGCTGTGCCACGAATTAGGACTTCAGGGGATCCCTGGAGGAACACTCAGGGATCACACAAAATCGGTGAGCTTTCTCAAAATAATGCCTATGATGTCCTCACTTTATGTGCTCTCACACTGCTTGCGATGTCATGGACATCTGGTAATAGTCATAGGTGGCCCTCGATCTGGGCATGGTACTCCCCTCCTCAAAAATCTCCAGTGGCTGCCTGTCAACCTACGAATAAAGCCAAAACTCCTCACTCTTGGCTTCAAGGCTCTCCATCACCTCGCCCCTTCCTACCTCCCCTCCCTTCTCTCCTTCTACAGACCAGCCTGCACCCTCCGCTTCTCTGCTGCTAACCTACTAGAGAAGCAGCGTGGCTCAATGGGAAAGAGCACGGGCTTTGGAGTCAGAGGTCATGGGTTCAAATCCCGGCTCCTCCAATTGTCAGCTGTGTGACTTTGGACAAGTCACTTAACTTCTCTGTGCCTCAGTTACCTCATCTGTAAAATGGGGATGAAGACTGTGAGCCCCACATGGGACAACCTGATTACCTTGTAACCTCTCCAGCGCTTAGAACAGTGCTTTGCACATAGTAAGCGCTTAATAAATGCTATTATTATTATTATTATTATTATTATTACTCAATGTGCCTCAGTCTCGCCTGCCCTGCCATCGACCCCCGGCCCACGTCCTTCCCCTAGCCTGGAATGCCCTCCCTCCACACATCCACCAAGCTAGCTCTCTTCCTCCCTTCAAAGCCCTACTGAGAACTCACCTCCTCCAGGTGGCCTTCCCAGACTGAGCCCCCTTTTCCCTCTCCTCCTCCTCATCCCCCCCACCCTACCTCCTTCCCCTCCCCACAGCACTTGTATATATTTGTACAGATTTATTACGCTATTTATTTTACTTGTACATGTTTACTATTCTATTTATTTTGTTAATGATGTGCACAGAGCTTTAATCCTACTTGTTCTGACAATTTTGACACCTGTCTACATGTTTTGTTTTGTTGTCTGTCTCCCCCTTCTAGACTGTGAGCCCGTTGTTGGGTAGGGACAGTCTCTATATGTTGCCGACTTGTACTTCCCAAGTGCTTAGTACAGTACTCTGCACACAGTAAGCGCTCAATAAATACGATTGAATGAATGAATGGATGAATGACTGCAGGCTCTAGTCCTCAGGCTCTGGCACCTTCACAGGGGAAGGTGTGGCCCTGGGCCAACCATCTGCTGAAGCCCCAATGGATTCGGTATCTGAGCATTCATGGAACAGGGTTGGCAGAGTTGGGGGTGGGAGCGCTGATGGAAATCTCATTCATTGGACAGACATGATTCTACAGGGCGCACGCAGCTTAACGGAACATCACAGACTCAATTCTGCCGAAGCCTGTCAGTGTTGCCCTGAATTCATTCAATCGTATGTATTGTGCATTTACTGTGTGCAGAGCACTGTACTAAGCACTTGGAAAGCACAATTCGATGCAGAGTCTTGTTCGGGTGAGGAATCGCTGACCTCTCTTCACAATTCCACTTGCCCTGGTGCTAAGAGTTCCTTTCTCAGGTCCTTGGACCACTGGAGTTTCTTCCAAGCAGGGGTGGAGGGTGGCTGGGCCCTTTAAATAAAAAGGCCAGGCAGAGAGGTGTCCAATGCCTCTAGTAGTGGGGATGGGACAGGGGAAGAGAAGCTGAAAATCAGACTGTCAGGTATAAAGCCAGACAAAAGTCCGACCTAAGATGGCCATGGGAAAAGGGTGATTCTAATGATAACAACAATTATGGAATTTAAGTGCTTACTATGTGCCAATCATTGCACTAAGCACCAGGGTAGAGACAAGATAATCATGTTGTCCCACATGGGGCTCAGAGTCTGAATCCCCATTTTACAGATGAGGTAACTGAGGCACAGAGAAGTGAAGTGACTTGCCCAAGGTCACACAGCAGACAAGTGGCAGAGCTGGGATTAGAACCCATGTCCTCTGACTCTCAAGACCGTGCTCTATTGGAGAACCTGGTGTATCCCAGATAAACTGTCCCAAATTTCCCATCGCCTTTCCTGTCCCGAATATGTCCCTTTAACTACTTCAGGGCAGGATCTCGTTTAATCCAGCTAAACTCTCCATTCCCCCATCTCTGAGAAAGATTCCACCTCCTTCCCCTCGAGTGTTTGTAGCCACAGAGATTTTCCTTAGATCAGACTTAACTCCCTCCTGCTCTAATTTGAACTCCTCTCCTCTTATTTTGCTCGTAGAAATATTTCTTGGCAACAGCAAGGGTTACTATTTCTCCCTTGCACCTTACTTTCTCCAGTCTTAACTGGTCCAATCCTCTCAGAATCAACTCTAAGAAGAAGTTTTTGACCTGAACGCTGTCTCCCTCCCATGTCTCTTGTAGCCAGGATTTGCATGGCAGGAGGAGTGGATGACTGACAGCAGGGACAGATGGAGCGGGAGGCCATTTGAATGTGAGGGTTCCTCTGCTCTCACCTTTCTCTCCCAAATTGGCTTTCTGTCTCATTTACTCAATAGCACAACAGTCACCGGCCCTCAATTCTCCTCCTCAAATTGCGAATTCTCCACAGCGGAGGCTGCTTTCCCTCCAGACCGGGGCGGCAGATGAAACCGTTCAAATTCCCCTCGGTTTCCTGATGCATTTTTCATCATTAAAGGGAAAATGTCATTCCGGTGACAGTTATTAGTATGATTGGTGTCAGGAATGAATCTTCTCCTCCCTGTCAGCTGTGGCTCAAACAATCTTTAAGACAATGGAATGTTAAAAGGCCGCTTCCATTTCCAGCGGAGGGCCCAGTTCTGCTGCCGACGTCTGAGCGGGACCGTGTCTGGAAGCTGTCTTCAAACTTTTATACCCTAGCCTGTTACCTCTGACCTGATGTGGGCTGGAGTGCTATTCAGAACTTCAGGACCAGAACCAGATCTTAACCAGTCCTGAGTGTTTAGCTGGGGTCTGGGATGTTGATGGGGAATGACAATCAATCAATCAATTGTATTTATTGAGCGCTTACTGTGTGCAGAGCACTGTACTAAGCACTTGGGAAGTACAAGTTGGCAACACATAGAGACAGTCCCTACCCAACAGTGGGCTCACAGTCTAGAAGGGGGAGACAGAGAACAAAACCAAACATAATAACAAAATAAAATAAGAATAGATATGTACAAGTAAAATAAATACATAAATAAATAGAGTAATAAATATGTACAAACATATATACATATATACAGGTGCTGTGGGGAAGGGAAGGAGGTAAGATGGGCGGATGGAGAGGGGTCGAGGGGGAGAGGAAGGAGGGGGCTCAGTCCGGGAAGGCCTCCTGGAGGAGGTGAGCTCTCAGTAGGGCCTTGAAGGGAGGAAGAGAGCTAGCTTGGCAGATGGGCAGAGGGAGGGCATTCCAGGCCAGGGGGAGGACGTGGGCCGGGGATCGATGGCGGGACAGGCGAGAACGAGGCACGGTGAGGAGATTAGCGGCAGAGGAGCGGAGGGTGTGGGCTGGGCCAAGATCACACAGCAGACAAGTGGCGGAGCTGGGATTAGAACCCATGACCTCTGACTCCCAAGCCCATGTTCTTGCCACTAGTCATGTCTAGACAACAAGAAGCCAGTTCTGTATTTGCCCATGGATTCACTCCCTGGTCTTGTTACAAATCTGTGCTCTCAAGGGCTTGTGTTGGGCTAAAGATATCTTGAGTTTATAGACTGTAAGCTCCTTTTTTATGGTATTTAAGCACTTACTATGTGCCAAGCACTGTACCAAGTGCTGGGGTAGATGCGTAGACACAATCCATGTCCCACATGGAGCTCGCAGTCTTAATCCCCATTTGAAAGATGAGGTAATTGAGGCCCGGAGAACTTAAATGACTTGCCCAAGGTCACACAACAGACAAGTGAGGAGCTGGGAGTAGAACCCAGGTCCTTGATTCCCGGGCCCATGCTCTAACCATTAGGAAACACTGCTTCTCTGGTGGCCTGGGAATATACCTGGCAACTCTATTGTACTCTCCCAAGCATCTATTGGGATTTACTGGGATATTGATTGGTTGATTCATATTACTTAGGTCACTGTTAATAATAATAATAATGATGGCATTTATTAAGCACTTACTATGTGCAAAGCACTGTTCTAAGCACTGGGAAAGTTAAAAGGACATCAGGTTGTCCTATGGGGGACTCACAGTCTTAATACCCATTTCATAGATGAGGGAACTGAGGCACAGAGAAGTTAAGTGACTTACCCAAAGTCACACAGCTGACAATTGGCAGAGTCGGAATTCAAATCCATGACCCCTGACTCCAAAGCCCGTGCTCTTTCCACTGAGCCACGCTGGACACGTTGTTGTCCTCACAACGTCCTTGTGAGGCAGGCATTATTGTCCCTATTTTGCAGGTGGAAAAACTGAGGCAAGTGATGGAGCTAGGACTAGGATTGGGGTCCTTTAAACCCGAGCTGATGTCTTCTCCCCCGTAAACCCGGGGCACCATCTCTACTCGTCTAGAATAATGTTGTTCTGAGGCCTTCACCTGACCAGATGCAATCCTAGCCCCAGCAATATAATCTACTTTATTTGGCACAGTACCTCTTGGGGGAGGATCTCAAAGCACTCCTCTGCTTTTGTGCAACGTTTTTCTCATCAGATTAAATGACAAAGAAATTGAGGACCAGAGAGGAATTGTGACTTAGTCAGGATCCCCCAGCAGATCCAAGAGCCGAGCTAAAAATAAACTTCCAGGCTCATTCTTCAGATCTCAGTTCCCAACACAATAGAGGTCCCTCTTGCTGCTCATGGCACGGATGGCAACAGCACAAGGAGATCCTTGATAAAGCCTGTGTGGGTCGGCCGAGTCCCTGCCCAGGCAGCTGGAAAGCAGCCAGTCCTGTTTCTAGTCCTCCATCCAGTGTCCCATTGTTTGCAGAATGTCTGGAAATCCCTGGATTCCAGACAGAGTTCCAGTTTCCAGGATCTAGCCACCTTCCTACTTGCTTTTGCCTCTAAATATTCATCAGCAACATTTAAGACAAAGAAAAGAGATAATTACAAGGGGAGAGTTTTTTCAAGATATTAAAGGTTAACAGAATTCTTGGCATTTGTGCCTTGCCAATTTCCATGTAATTATGCTCGATTCCCAGAATCCAGAGTCAGCTGTGCCTGTTAACGCTCAAAGATGGTATCCCGGGAATTTAATTTATGAGACCATTTTTCAGGGTTTTTTCCTCCAGATTCAAACTAAGCATCTTGTTTAATAGTACGATGATTATTAATGTTATTCTTGGACTGAGAGTTCTGTGAGGTCAGGATTTGGGTGTCAAGACTAAAGTGGATTCATTAGGAGAGTGGATGGCCTATTCAAGGCTGCTTGGCTTCCCAGTAGCTTAGGAAGGGTTCTGGGAGACAATGTTTATGTTAGTGGTGGGTAAACCGCTGCTATTTTAGAACTGTGGTTTGGATATACTTCTGGTCCCCTGTACTCTGAAGACATCTGGAAACTGCATGGGGAGACCAGTCAAGGAGGGCAGGATGAGCTCTAGACTAGCAGGAAGGGCAACTAAGTTGTGGGATTCAAGAATTCCTGGGTTCTTTTGCTCTCGTCTCCTTGCTTTGCCTGCCCAAATTTCCTCTGATGTCATTTAGGGTGGTCTCCACTCAAATGTCTGGCTGGGTCCTAGCATCTTTCGATGGCATTAGGGAAGGAAGGAGAGCATAGTCAGGAAGTCTGCTGATGTTGCTGGGCTTCGTAGATGCCATTCCATAAGAGGTTGGGAGATGGCGGAGAAGCAGCGTGGCTCAGTGGAAAGAGCACGGGCTTTGGAGTCAGAGGTCATGGGTTCAAATCTCAGCTCTGCCAATTGTCAGCTGTGTGACTTTGGGCAAGTCACTTAACATCTCTGTGCCTCAGTTACCTCATCTGTAAAATGGGGGATTAAGACTGTGAGCCCCCGTGGGACAACTTGATCACCTTGTAACCTCCCCAGCACTTAGAACAATGCTTTGCACGTAGTAAGTGCTTAATAAATGCCATAATTATTATTGTTATTATTATCATTATTATTATTATTAGGGATGTCCCTGACAGTTTATTGAGCTTGGTTCCAGTCTTCCTCATTCTGGGTCTCTGACAAGGCCTGAAAGTGTCCAGTCAGAGCTGAAAAGCCCCAAAATGGTGGCTTTCTGGCCTGCTATTCTTTGAAGTCTGTCCCCTCCCAGTGCCCATCCCCACTAAAGTCTTTGCCCCATTTTGGGCCCTGGGACACATCAAAAGTTGGCACCTTTTATGGGTTTACCAACAGGTTGGAATACTAGTAAACAACTGTAATTAACAGATTGGAAAATAGATAATCATTGTGGTATTTGTTAAGCACTTTCTCTGTGCCAAGAGCTGTACAAAGTGCTGGGGTCCGTACAAGTTAATCAGGTAACACATGGGGCTCACAATCTAAGTCGGAGGGAGAACAGGTAGTGAATCCACATTATGTAGATGAGGGAAAAAGGGCACAGAAAAGTTAAGCGATTTGCCTAAGGTGACAAAGCAGGCAAGGAGCAGAGCTGGAGATAGAAAGCAGGTCTTCTGACTCTGAGGCCCATGCTCTTTCCACTAGGCAATACTGCTTCCCTCTTACAAAAACAAATTCAGTAGGGACAAGCACAGGGTAGTACACTAAGGGACAAAACAAAGGTAAGCTTGGATAGGATAGAGGCTGTCACCTTAGCATTAGAATGGCAGAAGAAAACCTGAACTAAATGATCCAGTAAGGTATTGTTACTTAACAATCCAAGGTGATACTGGGAGGGAGTCTGATGTGCAAGAATCTGCAAACAATTTCCCTAAAGTCCATTTCCTTGCTCACAATTTCCCTAGAGCACAATGTCCTGTTTTAGTCGACGTACTTTAAAAGGCTATCAAGAAATTGGAGAGAGTCCATAGAAGAGCAGCAAAATGTTAGAAAAGAAATTCTAGGAAGGAAAGATAAAAGAATTGCATGGTTCAGTTAAGAGAAGAGAAAGTTGAAGGGTGACAGAATGCTTGATTCCAAGGATACGAAGAGCTTTGTCCATGTCCAAGGAGGACTGGACAAGAGGAAATGGATTTCAGTCTAAGCAGGGGGAATTTTGTTTGGGTAGAAAGCAGATCAAGTTGACTCACAAGGAGGAAAGACAGTGGCAAAGGTGTGGTGGAATGTTCATTCTTGAAGCTGTTTTAGAAGAGAATTGCCCACTTTGCAGGTATTTCTCTTCCATATGTTTTAGTTGGGTTATCTGGAAATCACATCTCTTACAAGTGGACTTGTCCCACCAAGTCCTCATTTTCCCTACCCCCTCTCCCTTTGTCATGGCCTACTCAACTGGATCTTTATCCCATAAGTACTTGACATCCACCCCTCCCTCAGTCCCACAGCACTTCTAAATATTATGCATAATTTATTTTAATTCATTCATTCATTCAATCATATTTATTGAGCGCTTACTGTGTGCAGAGCACTGTACTAAGCGCTTGGGAAGTACAAGTTGGCAACATATAAAGACGGTCCCTACGCAACAACGGGCTGTCTCCCCCTGTAGACTGTGAACTCCTGGCAGACAGGAAACATGTCAACAACAGTGTTGTACTGTATTCTCCCAAGTGCTTAGTATCCATCAGTCGATCAATTAATCATATTTATTGAGCACTTACTGTGTGTAGAGCACTGTACCAAGTACTCAGGCGAGTACAATAAAACAGAGTTGGTAGACATGTTCCCTGCCCACAGTGAGCTTAGTCTGGAGGGGGAAATGGATATTAATATAAATAAATTATTTATGGTATGTACGTTAAGTGCTGTGGGGCTGAGGGAGGGGTGAATACAGGGTGCAAATTCAAATGTGAGGGTGTCACAGAAGGGCATGGGAGAAGAGGAAATGAGGGCCTCATTGGGGAAGGCCTCTTGGAGGAGGTGTGCTTTCACACTTTGATAGTGGGAAAAGTCATCATCTGTCAGCTATGAAGAGGGAGGGCATTCTAGGCCAGAGGCAGGATGTGGGTGAGAAGTCGATGGAGAAACAGACAGGTCGAGGTACAGTGAGTAGGTTGGCATTGGGGTTGGAGAGGAAAGAACGGATTTTAGCAATATGGTGAAGGTTGAACTGACAGGATTTGGTCACAGATTGAATATGTGGGGTGAATGAGAGAGATGAGTCAAGGATAGAGCCAAGGTTATGGGTTGGTGAGACAGGGAGGATGTCTGTAATAAATGCCATCAATTGATGGATTGATTATCTCTGGTATCATTAAGTAATAATAATAATACATTTGGTATTTATCAAGTACTTATTAGTGGCAAAGTACTGAGATAGATGTAAAATAATCCAATTGGAAACAGTTCCAGCTTCACCTGTGCTCACCATCTAAGAGGTGGAGAGAGCAGGTAGTAGCCTATCCCCATTTTATAGATGGGGAAATTAAAGCACAGAGAGGTTAAAGGACTAAGATCATACAGGAGACCAGTGCTTAGTACAGTGCCTGGCACATAGTAAGCGCTTAACAAATACTATTATTATTATTATTATTCTGCCTTTCAGTTTCATGAAATAATTTTGCTTCTGACATAATTAATATTAACTATAGCATTTATTAAGTACTTATTAAGCACCAAACTCTGGGGTGGTTACAAAACAGCCCAATTGGGAACCACTCAAGTCATACGGACTCACAATCCGGATATCAGCTTGGCTCTGTGGAAAGAGCACAGGCTTGGGAGTCACACATCATGGGTTCTAATTTCAGCTCCCCTACGTGTCTGCTGTGTGACCTTGGCCAAGTCACTTAACTTCTCTGAGCCTCAGCTACCTCATCTGTAAAATGGGGATTAAGACTGTGAGCCCCACGTGGGACAACGTGATCACCTTGTATCCTCCCCAGCGCTTAGAACAGTGCTTCACACGTAGTAAGCGCCTAACAAAGGCCATCATTATTATTATTATTATTATTATTATTATTATTATTATTATTATTATTATTATTATTATTATTATATCTTACGCCTAGTTTACAGATGAGGCAAGTGAGTCTTAGAGAAGTCATGGAGCTCAGTTTAAGGCTCATCTGGAACTGAAAACTGGGTCTTCTGACCCCAATCCCATTGTCCATTTGTCTTCTATCTTACTTTGGGCAAGTCATTAAATTGCTCTGTGTTTCCATTTCATCGGAGAAGCAGTGTGGCCTACTAAATAGAGCATGGTCCTGGGAGTCAGAAGGACCTGGGTTCTAAACCCTGCTCTGCCACTTGCCTGCTGTGTGACCTTGGGCAACTCATGTAACTTCTCTGTGCCTCAACTGTAAAGTGGGTATTCAATACCTGGTCTCCCTCTTAGTTAGACTGTGGGACAGGGATAGTGATTGATTTTGTTTATCCCAGCTCTTAGAACCTGCTTGACACATACAAATACCACTAAAAAAACCCCCCAAAACCTAACAAACACCAAAAGTCTGCCTCTGACATGATTTCTTCTTCTCCCACTCCTTTCTGTGTCATCCTAACTTGCTCCCTTTATTCATCCGGCCTCCCAGCCCTGTAGCATTTATGTACCCATCTGAAATGTATTTATATTAATGTCGGTCTCCCCCTCTAGATTGTAATCTCGTTGTGGGCGAGGATGTGTCTGTTCATTGTTATAGTGTACTTTCCTAAGCACTTAGTACCGTTTCCTGTGCACAGTAAGTGCTCAATAAATATGACTGATTGACCGACTGAAGTGTTGTATGGTTTGGACAACTGCTACCTGTGTACTTTTTCCCTGCGCTTAGTACAGGGCTCAGACACAGTCAGCACTTCGTAAATACTCTTACTAGTACTATATGCCAAGGGCAAGCAGGGAGACACTGATTGTAGTGCACCTGCAATGCTTCTCTGGCTTTTTGCACACTGAGGAGCTACCCGAAGCTCAGTGGCATAAGATGGCAGGATTCATGGAGGAGTCCATGCTGAGTTGCGGCAGCCTATGCCACCATCTGGTGATCTCTGCATCCCTGGCATACTCCCGAGGATCCTTGAGGGGTCGGGAATGCTGCAGGGGTAGGTGGTTCCAAACAGAGGCTAAAATGAGTATGTTGTACATGCAACAGACATTAATTCATTACCACATTACGTTGAGGCCCCGTGATGGATCATGATGGACAAAGGAACAGATAGACGGTGACAGATGGGTACGTCAACAGGCAGATTGACACTTCGGCAGAAATGCTTCATTACTTCCTGGATCTCACAGAGTCAGTGGCCTGAAAGAAGCCAATGTTTTCCAAACTAGTTTCCCAAGAAACAATCAAGTGTGAGCTGGGTTAAGTCTGCTGCGTCTGTCTTTGTAAAGTTCACCCAGTGATTTAACCTTCTCAGAAGTTTGGGCTGAGTCTTCTGGGAAGCAGCGTGCCCTGGTCGAAAGAGCACGGGACTGGGAGTCGGGAGACTGGGGTTCTAATCCCGGCGATGCCACTTACCTTTTGTGTCACCTTGGGCAAGTTACAAATGCTCAGTGCCTCAGTTTCCTCATCTGCAAAATGGAGACTTGAAACCTGTTCTCCCTCCTACTTAGACTCTGAGCCCCTTCTGGGACCTGATTATCTTCTATCTCCTCCAGTAATTATTATAGTGCTGGACATACAATAAACACTCAGTAAATACTGTTGTTGTTATTCTAATTATTATTATTATTATTTCCTCATCTGCAATAAGCACCTCTTCTCCCTTCCCTTTAAACTGTGAGCCCTATGTGGGATAGGGACAATGTTTGATGTGCATACATTACCCCAACTTCAGCACTTGGTACCTCAATCAATCAGTCAATCAATCAGTAGTATTTATTGAGGGCTTACAGTGTGCAGAGCACTGTACTAAGCACTTACTAAATATAAATGCTTGACAAACACCATAATAATTATTATTATTATCTTCATTGCAACCCTTTTAATCTCAACCAGGTTTGTTTCCTGAATATTATTATTCATATTATTATATTTATAAGCACTTCATATGTGTCAAGCACTATTCTAAGCACTGGGGTAGATACAAGTTAATCAGGTTGGACACAATCCCTGACCCCAAGTGTGTTCACAGTTTAAGAAAGGGGGAAGAATAGCTATAGATTCCCCATGTTTGAGATGAAATAACTGAGGCATAGAGAAGATAAGTGATGTATTTGCCCAAGGTCACACAGCAGACGTGTGGCAGAGCCTGGATTAGAAGCGCTAGTGCTCTGCACACAGTAAGTGCTCAATAAATATGATTGAACGAATGAATTAGAATCCAGGTCCTCTGACTCCCAGGTGCTCCTCAGTGTCATATAAGGGGTCCTGCAATAAAACCAACTAGTTTTAAAGCTAACTCAGCATGAACACCAGCTCTCTGATTAGGTGGTTTATCTGAAATCCTCAGATTGCACTGGTTACTGATTCGATCTGAGCCAATGAAACCATTGAGCAGATGTTGGGAATACATTTATTTTTAGTGTGTTATAATCCGAGCGAAATAACCTCACAGCAATGCAGCTCGGGCTGCGTTTATAATAAAAAAATATTGATTGATTCCGGGGGTAGCAAAGATCAGTTCTACCCAATTACACTCTCTTGGCCTCTTCCAAAGCGGCATGACTCAGGAATATCTCAGTGTTCTTGGCCCCCCTCTTTTCAGTTCCCATTTTAAAATCTTTTCTGTGACACATTAGCTAGAAACAATCAAGTGAATTTTGCTAGGTGTAGAGCAGGCTTGTCTTGGGTCCTGGAAAGAAAGGAGTTAAGGCCAGAGTCATATAGCCATAGGGCCATAGTATGCTATTTGTTAAGTGTTTATTACGTGTGAAGCACTGTACTAAGTGCTGCCAGAAAATCAGGTCAGGCACCAGACCCTGTCTCACAGTCTAAGGGGGAGGGAGAGCGCATAACAAAGCCCAATTTTACATGTGAGAAAACTGAGGCCCAGAGAAGTGAAGTGACTTGCCCAGGGTCACACAACAGTTAAGTAATGGAGCAGGGATTAGAACCCAGGTCCCCTGGTTCCCAAATCCATGCTCTTTTCAGTTATAGTGCATACTCCCAACAGAAGAGAGGGAGAGATAGGTAAACCAAGAGAAAGCTAGTGGTGGAGAGATCCAGGGCAGACAGACAAACAGACAGACCAACTTCTGTGAGAAGGAGCAAAGAAAGCAACTGGGCCAGGAGAGAAAAAGGAAGAAATGAAGGAAGAAATAGTAGCAGTAGATGAAGCCATTATCTAATAAAGAGACAAAAAGAAAATGACAGATCATTAGACAGGAAAATAAAGTAGAATACAAAACAAACTCCAAATCCACAAGTCTTTAAAGCAGAGTTTAAATATTCTCTTTATGTCTGGGTGCTTAGTATAAAGTGTACTCAGTAGAGGAATCCAGACGGCCAGATCCTAGCTAGGCTTTAGGGGAAGGTTCCCAAATGTGCAATTAATTTGGATTTAATGGGACAGTTCCCGTAAGTTTAAATAAATGCCAGTTAAATATTAACAGCATATTTATTGAGAATTAACAGTGCCTGCCTGCTCTACTGTTGTTTAAGAAGAAGTCCTGAGTTAGTAGGCTTCTGAGCTACCCGGGGGGGAACAGAGTAGCCCTTCTGTTTGCTTGTTTTCAGACTGGACGGTATGTTTTAGGCTTCCAAGGCTTAGAAGCAGCACCCATGTACACGGGGACTTCACAGGGAAAGGCAGTGGATTTGGAGGTGGGTGGATAGTCAGACATGCCTCCCGCTGGGAGAAGTGCTGCGTGTCTGGGTGGCCTCTGACAAACTTCCATGAAATGATGCCTCCGACATCATCCCATTAGGCTGTGCGCCCTGCTTACCACGTGGGCCATCACATGTGTCCGTATCTGTGAGAACTGTTACGGGCCACCCTCTGGGTGACCCACTGATTCTCCCAGACCAAGGATCTCAATGCTTTGGGACTCAGTTTTCCTATCTCTGAAATCAGCTTGTTGGTGAATAAAGTAGGCAGAGGGAGGCGGTGGAAAAGACCCCTCCATCCAGATGGGAGGTATCACCCCCAGGTTCCAGCTTCTGAAAATAATGACAGCGAGACAGAAATGAAACGGAACTCATGAGGGGCTCTGGGAAGGTCCATTGTGTTTTGTTTCTCATTTTTTCTCTCCACTAGCATTGATGGGAATCTTGAGAGTAGAGAATCCCAGTCTCCCTGAGGGGAAGAGAACATCCATTTTATTTTCCCAGCTGCAGCTTGAGTCACCGCAGCCTCCACTTCTCTGGCCGGTGGACACGGTGAGAACATTGATGTTCTGACCCTGGTAGACATGAGGGTGGGAGCTGACATGTCCCCACACTCAGAGACCAAGGGCCCCTGAGTTTGCAAATAGACTCAGGTCCCCTGAGCTTCGGTGAATGTTCCTTCCTCATTCTAAACACAGCTCTGCAGGGAACTTCCTGAGGTTGAAAGGAGTCTTCCAGAAAAGCAATGTGACCAAGTATGGAAAGACCCTGATTCCACTAGGGGTTTCTGCGTGAAGCAGGAGGTCTGGCCTGGAGCTCAACATGTCTGGAGACGATTTGCAGGAATTCACCCAACTTAAAATGCCCTCAGGACTGCCAGCCTGATATCCCTCCATCCATCCACCCTGATAGCTCTCTATCCAATGCTTAACCAACCCAACCTTAAATCTAAGCCTTCACTGATGGCCAGCTGTGCCCGTTTTCCCAGAAATCCAACATGCTGGGATTTTAACCATCCAGGTTTCCAGCCTCCAATCCAGTCTTGGAACTAACCAGGTTCTTAAATTTTTTGAATTCTCTCACCTTCACTGGGCAGGCCAAGTGTGGAGAAAGGCCCCAGCAGGAGACTCAAACAGCTGCTGAATGCTGAGCTAAAATGGGGAAACAGTAAACAAGGAGGACAGAAGCAACATTCATTTTAAAGATCTAATGAAGCAAAACCTCAGTTGATGTGACAGAGCTCTGGCCAGCTGGGACTCAGAAGCAGTGAAAGCATCAGGAGTAGCAGCCACAGCCAGAGTGTGTGTGTGTGTGTGTGTGTGTGTGTGTGTGTGTGTGTGTGTGTGTGTGAACGTATATCTGTTAAGTCCGTGCAGTATATATATTTGTTAAGCATTTACTACGTGCCAAGCACTGTCCTAGGTGCTGGGGTAGACGCAAGGTAATCAGTTTGAACACAGGTCCTGTCCCACTTGGGGCTCACAGTCTTAATCCCCATTTTACAGATGAGGTAACTGAGGCACAGAGATGTGAAGTTACTTGCTCAAGGTCACACAGCAGACAAGTGGCCAGGCAGCAGTAGAAATGAAGGCAGGGACTGTAGCCCTTACCTCCACTGTACTTCTCTAAATGCTTAATGCTAAACTCTGCACTCAGTTGATCCTTATATGGCAATCCTTTCTAAAATAAAACGGTGAAATTATCTACAGTTGCATATGTGATGGAAATGGCCAACACGGGACTCAAAGGCCTAGATGCCTTGCACCTGAGTGGGTGCTCAATAAATATTATTGACCAATTACTGGGGAGATTTTAAGCAGATAGCAGCTCCAAGAGGTGGACTCAAAAACAGTGTCAGGCATCGGTTTAGCAAAGACAAGGATGCAGCAAGGCACGACCTGGAAGGAATCGCCTGTCACACGTGGGTCAGCCAGTCATTCTTATTTATTGAGTGCTTTCTGTGTGTAGAGCACTGTACTAAGCTCTTGGGAGAGTACAATAAAATGCATATTCCCTTCCCACAGAGCTTACAGTCTAGAGGGGGAAACCGACATCAATATAAACAATTACAGATATGTATATAAGTGCTATGGGGCTGGGAGGGAGGATGAATAAAGGGAGCAAGTCAGGGTGACACAGAAGGGAGTAGAAGAAAAGGAAAAGTTGGCTTAGACAGGGAAGGCTTCTTGGAGAAGATGTGCCTTCAATAAAGCTTTGAAGGTGGGGAGAGTAATTGTCAGGTGTGAGGAGGAAGGACATTCCAGGACAGAGGTGGGATGTGGGCGAAAGGTCGGCAGAGAGATGGGAAGTCTGAGGTACAGCGAGAAGTTTAGCATTAGAGGAACAAAGTAAGTGGGCTGGGATGTAATAGCAGAGAAGCAAGGTGAAGTAGGAGGGGGCAAGGTGATTGAGTGCTTCAGAGTCGACGGTAAGAGTTTCTGTTTGATGCGTAGGTTGATGGGCAACCGCTGGAGGTTCTTGAGGGGCGAGGAAACATGGTCTGAACATTGCTGTAGAAAAATGATATGGGCAATAAGGTGAAGTATTATCTGGAAGTGGGAGAGACAGGAGTCACAGAGTTCTGCATGGAGGCTGATACACAATCAAGGCAGGATAGGATAAGGATTGGATTAACGTACTAGCAGTTTGGATGGAGAGGAAAGGGTGGACTTGAGTGATGTGGTGAAGGTCGAACCGACAGGATTTAGTGATGGATTGAGTATGTGGGTTGAATGAGAGAGAGGAGTCAAGGATAACGCCAAGTGTGGTGTTGTGTGGTGAGAGTGGTCCTATTAGCCACGCTCACAGGTGGATAATAATAGCAATAATAATGATAATCTTTATTATTATTATGCCCAGTGGAAGGAGAACAGGCTGGAAGTCAGAGGACCTGAGCTCTAATTCTGTATCAGTTTCCTCATCTGTAAAATGGGGATTAAATCCACTCCCTCCTACTTAGACAGTGAACCCCATGTGGAACAGGTATTATAGCCAACCTGATTATCTTGTATCCACTCTAGCCCTTAGTACAGTGCTGGACACATAATTAGCACTTAAAAAGTATAATAATTATTTTCATCACCATTATCATTATTTTTTCAGCCCTTACTGTCCAGACTACTAAACACTGGGGCAGACACAAATTAATCAGGTCAGATACAGTCCTTATCCCACAAGGAGTTCACAATAATAATGATTATGACATTTGTTAAGCGCTTACAATGTGCCGGGCACTGTACAAGTACAAGCAAATCAGGCTGGATGCAGTCCGTGTCCCATGTGGGGCTCGCAGTCTCAATCCCCATTTTACAGATGAGGGTACTGAGGCCCAGAGAAGTACAGTGACTGCCCAAGGTCACATAGCAGACACGTGATGGAGCTAGGATTAGAAACCACAACCGTCTGACCCCCTGGCCCCTGCTCTATCCACTGTGCTTCTCCAATCTAAGTATGAAGGATAACAGGTATTTAAACACCATTTTACCAGTGAGGGAACTGAGGCACAGAGAACTTAAGTGACTTGACTTGCCAAAGTTCACACACCAAGGAATGCATCAGAGCTGGGATTAGAACCCAGGTCTTCTGTCATCCAGTCTGTACTCTTTCCACTAGACCACGCTGCTTCTCACTTCCCCTTGTGTAAGATTTCACCATCTGAAATGCCATCTTTGAAAAGCAGATATCATCCCCCCATTCAGATGCCTGTTTACTCCAGGATGCCTTCCCCAAATCATTTCTAATAATAATAATAATGGTATTCATTAAGTGCTTACTATGTGCCAGGCACTGTTCTAAGCAATGGGGTGAATATGAACAAATTGGGGTGGACCCAGTCCCTGTCCCACATTGGGCTCACAGTCTCAGTCCTCATTTTACAGATGAGGTAACTGAGGCACAGAGAAGTTAAGTGAAAGTGAAGTAATGTGCCCAAGGCCACACAGCAGATAAGTGGCAGAGCCGAGGTTAGAACCCATGACCTTCTGATTTCCAGGCTACGTGCTCTATCCACTATGCTATACTGTTTCTTTTCCCATCCTATGTCTCCCTCTAACACTTCAGCATACCGAAATTAGAACCCATGACCTACTGATTCCCAGGCCACTGCTCTATCCACTATGCTCTACTGTTTCTCTTCCCACCCTATGTCCCCCACCAACACTTCAGCATTTCTACCAATGAAATGCTTCCAGGCTCCTTAAAAAATCTTACGTACACATCTTATATACTGTATTATATCCTTCTATAGGAAATGTACTTTAGTATCTATCTCTCCAGTTAGATTGCAGTCTCCTTGAAGGGAGGGATCATACATACTAATTATTTCATGCTCCCCCAAGCGCTTAGCTTAGTGCGCTGCACACAATAGATGCTTCATAAAAACACCGGTTGATTGAATAAATCATCTTCAGTCACACATCACGCGATTCTGTTAAATATCATAAAAGCCTGCCTAGTTCTTCCTACTGCTTGAATTCTTTCCTCTCCTCCCCCACTTCTCTCCATCCCTGAGCCAAATCCTCTCCCTCCTCCTTAAGTCATCTCCCCATTCCTCCCCTCTTGAGATGGAGAAGGCCGAAGAGAGTCAGCCCGCTGGGCTGCAATGAAGCTTCAGTCCTCCGGCCTAATGAGAACACAGAGAAAAGCATCTGGGTCCTGACCTTTGCCCCAGGAAAAGATCTGCTCTCTGTTTCCTCTTCCTACTCTTCCCCAAGACCAAGTGAGCATCCTCTCCCGGCCTGCCCTGGATCTTTCCCTGGCTTCCTACCTGAATTCCCTGTTTGTGATCTCCACCAGAAGAGGGGGGACTTTAGCTTTGTTAGGAAGGAACGGCAGGAGAGAGATTCGCCTTCAATTACTTGCTTGTCTCAGACAAGCCCATGTCCTCTATCCCCCACCTCTTTCTGAGGTAAGAGCTAAGCAAAGGTAAGAAAGGGGCACAGGTGCCCCTTTCCTGGGGATTGTGTCCCATGCCAGCCTTGGTGCTACTAGCCTCCTGAAGTCCCCAAGAAAAGCAAAGCACACCACCCCTGAATTCCTCCTTCCTCACCTAAACACCTCGACACTTGTGTCTTCAAGGCTGGCTTTTCCACTTCTTCCCCAATTTCCCCTCCCCAAATCCCTGCCACCCTTCTGAAGTCACAGAATTATTAAGGGGAATGCAACTGTTTTCTTTAGCTCTCTGTATGCATGTGAGGACTGTGTGTGTGTGTGTGTGTGTGTATGTGAGAGAGAGAGCATGCAGTATTGTCCCACAGATATTTTTATAACCTGAAGCAATTACAGCTGTCAGCAAGGAGACGAGCTGTGACAAGTTGATTTATGTGTACAGTATATATGTATGCAAGAGGAGAAGGGAGGAGGGAAAGAGAAATAGAAAGAACAGGGGGCGGAGGGGAGGGTTGCTTAGGATGCTGCTTTGCAAGAGGCAGGAGGGAAGTCTTTTTTTGAAAAGAATAAAAATAATGAAATTTTTCTGCCAGACCCAACCTATTTTGAAGGCGTTTGCAATAACTGGGATGAGCTGAGTCTAAAATGTCCCTCGTCCCCCTGGGGGAGTGGAGGGGGTTTATTCAGCAAGAGAACCTGTGTCAAAGGAGAAACTAAGTGATGGCTGTATGCAGGGCTCAGGGTGGAGGGTGGTTGGCTTCCTCACCCAGAGCCATCCAGAAAATCAGGTCAAATTAGGTAGATTTCTCTTTTCTCTTTTCAGTGGACAGACACTGCTGCTTCTCCTCTCCAGCTCCCTCCCCAAACCTGTCCCCTTCCTCCCCACTATCTCTGGTTCAATCTCTGGTGTCTAACCGCTGGGGAGAGAAGCCAGGGCTCACATGTGGCTTTCTCTCAGTCTTATTCTTGCCAGTCGCCTTTGTCCCAAAGTGGCTAAAGGCGCTGTCATTCTCTTCGGTCCCATCTGACAAGAGTCTGTCTGGATACTCAAAAGAGACCGAGCCTTTCTCCAGACACATGACAGGCGGAGGCCTTGTAGGGACTGAACAGCTTACAGAGGTCTAAAAGGTGAAGCTCTTTCCTGGGAACTGGTAAAAATGGAGCAGGAATGGGTAAACCTTCTTTCTAAAGAACCTTCTGCCTCAAATGCATCATGAAGTATATGACTGTGAGGTTGATGAGAGAGCTAGCCTTCTCAGGCAGCCTGGCTCTCATCATTATTCCCATTTTTAGATGCTGTATCAGAGACTCCTGGATATCTCCCTCCCCCACCTGGGGGATTAGAGCCCAAATCAAAATTCCAATTCCTGACCCCCTTCAGCCTCTGTCTGCTTCCTCAGTACTACATATCATAATTAGTTATGGTCTTTTTGAAAGGCTCACAAATAACAATAATTATGGCATTTGTTAAGCTCTTACTATGTGCCTAACACTATACTAAGCATTTGGGTAGATGCAAGATAACCATATTGGACCTTATCCCTGTCCTCTATGGCTCACAGTTTAAGGGGGAGGGAGAACAGGTATTGAATACTTATTATACAGATGAGGAAACTGAGGCACAGAAAAGTTAAATGACTTGCCCAAGGTCACTCGGCAGGCAAAAATCAGAGCCACTGAGCAGAATTCAGATCCTCTTACTCTCAGGCCCATTTTCTTTCTACTAGGCCATGCCACTTCAAGTGCCAAAAATGGGGCCAAGCAATGGAGTAGGTAAAAGTTGATGAGATAAGACTCAGACCCGGTCCCACAAGGGGCCAAAATACAGGAGATCAGGAGGGCAGGTGTCCTATCTCCATTGTGCAGATGAGAAAACCAAAGCCCCAGAAGGGAAGCAGGGGAGTGGCGGGGGTTTATTCCAATCTGTGCTGATTTGGGTAGCAGAATTGTCTCACGCATTGACTGAGGGGGCCTCTGGGTTTGTGTCCCATGTCTACCAACTCTACTGTATGGCATTCTCCTAAGCGCTGAGTACAGTGCTATGCACAAAATAAGCAGGCAATAAATTCCATTCATATTAATAGACAGATATGATGGGACACTTCATAGCTCTGAACTTGCATTGCTGTTATCGCAGATCTGTTGCTGGAAGGAGAGTCCAGAAAAACCCTAAGTCAGAGATGACCAGGTCTCAGATCCTTTACTTGGCATGGATCTCTTCCCTCACCCTACTTTGGACTGCCAGGGTGCTCTGATGCCAGAAGACCTTCTGGGCTCCTAGAAGGGTTGTAATCAGTCAGTCCATCCATCCATCCATCCATCCATCCTATTGATTGAGCACTTGCTGTGTGCAGAGCACTGCACTAAGTACTTGGGAAAGTACAGTATAACAGGGCTTGTACACATGATCCCTGCCCACAAAGAGCTTAAAGTCTACACAGGGAGACTTCTAATAAAATCAATTACAGATAGGGGAAATAGTAGAGTGTAATGATATGGACGTAAGTGTTATGGAGCTGGGCTGAGTTTCCGGCATATTTAAGGGGTACACAGGCAAGTGCATAGTAAATGCAGAGTGAAGGGCAGATTGGAGTAATGAAGTAGAGAAGGGCCCATCTGTGGGCTCACCATCTGAGGTGCATTCAGCAAGAAATCTGTGACCCAGATGAGTACTGATGGGGTGGGATTCCCCAGTGAAAGGCATGGGGGGAAGTCACCCATTTCCCCAGCCTACTTAGGGGCCTAGCAGTGGCAGAGGGTACTGGGATGAGCCGAAAACTGGGGACTTTCTAGGATCCCAGCATCAAGGTGATTTTGAAGATCTAAGATGTTCCCCATCAGGCAAGAATGAGTCTGACATCCAGGAAAAGCATATGAGCTCATGTTTCCTCACAGCCCCCAGTTTCTCAGATTCCGCTGTCTCAGCACCAGTGGTTCAGCACCAGTGTCTCAGCCCCAGTGTCTTGGCTCCAGTGTCTCAGCTTCCAGTGCCTCAGCCTCCAGTGCCTCAGCCCCAGTGATTCAGACTCCAGTGTCTTAGCTCTAATGTCTCAGCCCCGGTGTCTTGGCTCCAGTGCCTCAGCCTCCAGTGTCTCAGCCTCCAGTGTCTTAGCTCTAATGTATCAGCTCCAGTGTCCCAGGTTCAGTGTGACAATACCAATGTCTCAGCTCTAGAGTTTCAGTCCTAGTATCTCGATCCCCAGTTGTATCAGGTCCACTGTGACAGCACTGGGGTCTCAGCCCCAGTGTTTCAGCTCCACTGTCTCAGCCACAGTGATTTAGCCCAGCCCATGCTCTTCTGCACTCCCGTGGAGCGGCTTTGTTCATGTAGATGAAACTGAGAGCACTGCAGGTGTGCATGTGTGAGATTTCCCAATTCTCAAACCACACCCTCAGAACTCCTTGGCCCCCACGCTGTCTGCTTCAGCCTGAGATCTGAAGGAAACTGCCATTCGGAACACTCTAAATCTGCTGCCAGTTTTACAGGGTTTTTTTTTTTTTCTCGATGCAGAGATAACATTTTAAGAAGTTAACCTTTCCGTGCAAACTTTCAAAACTTGCGGATGGAAAAATGGTTCTTTTGTAATATATATACGTATGTATGAATATGCAAACATATGTGATGATAATGACGGTGTTTGTTAAGCACTTACTATGTGCCAGGCACTGTTCTAAGCGCTGAGGGGTAGATACAAAGTAATCAGGTTGTCCCTCGTGGGGCTCACAGTCTTAATATCCCCATTTTCCAGATGAGGGAACTGAGGCCCGGAGAAGTGAAGCTGACACAGCTGACCAGTGGCAGAGCCGGGATTAGAACCCATAACCTCCGACCCCCAAGCCCGCGCTCTTTCCGCCGAGCCGCAGTGCTTCTCTATAACATGTCCATGTTCGGTTTGAGAAGAAACGAGCGAGTTCAGGATCCCGGTAGGGCATCTGGGGTCTCGTAACGATTTCTGTTGCCTGAAAGGCTCGAGTTCGGTCGCATTTCTCAACTTTGGAGATGGGAGTGTGGGGGCTCTGCGGGGGCAAGGAAGGGTTAATGCGGGAGGGGGCGGATGGGGCGCGGCGGGGGTTAAGGAGGGAGCGCGCCTGGGCTCGCTCCCGTCCCCGGGAGGACCGCGCCAAGGCTGAGCGGCTCCGGGCGCCTGGACCGGAGCGAAGGCGTGGGGCAGGGATGGAGCCGCTGCCATGACAACGGCGGGCCAAGCCGCGGAGATGCGGCCGGGACCGAGGAGATGCTGAAGCGGCGGGCGGCGGCGGCGGGCGCTCACTTCGGCTCCGGCCACGGGCCTGCCAGCCCCAGCCGGGGAAGGCGGGGCCCAGCCTCCGCCGGGAGCGAAGTTGCGGGGCGGCCGGAGCCCCGGAGCCCCGGGACGGCCTCCCTCGCCCCCCGGCAGCTGCCCGCGTCTTCCGCCGGATCCCCCGGCGACCGTGCCCCACCTGCGGGAGGCCAGCCCCGCTCCGAAACTTAACGAACAAAGAAAGAGTTGCGAGCCGTGCCCCCTCGCAGGCGGAAGCATCGCAACCCAACTCCAGGGGAGCGGGATTCCCCTCGTCCCCCTCCCCGCGCTCGTCCCACCCACTTGGGGGCCGAGGGGCCCGTTCCCTCCCCAAGTGCCAGGCTAAGAACTCTCCCCTGGAAAAGCCAGCCCGGGCAGCCCGCTCACGCTTCAATCGACACCTTCCTTCCCTCCTCCTGCCCTGCCACTCGGGCTTCTCCTCGCCGGAGGGACCCTCGGGAAGCCCCCGGCCGGTGGATGCTCCTGGGGGATTCGGCTGGCCGTCGAGCAGCAAGCTGAGGCTGGATTCCGGGGAGAAGCTGTAGAGTCCGAGGAGCCTGGGCTCGCCTCCGCCGTCCCCTTGCCACCCCTCGTCCTCCTCCCTCACCCCACCTGCCCCCTTCCCGTGCCCGGCCCGGAGCAGCGCCGGCCGACGAGGATGGGGGTCGGAGGATGCTTGGTCCTGCCCTGGAGGGGCCTCGTGGTCCTGTCTCTCAGGCTGCTCTTCCTTGTACCCGCAGGAGTGCCCGTGCGCAGCGGAGATGCCACCTTCCCCAAAGCCATGGACAACGTGACCGTGAGACAGGGGGAGAGTGCCACCCTCAGGTACGGAGAAGCCCCCTTGGGGCCCGCCGGAGGCGGGAGGGCCTGGGACCTGCAGGTGGGGAGAGGGACGGTGGCTTCGGTCGTGTGAGTGCCCGGGTTCCAGGTGATGCCGCGAAGCCTGGTGGCAACGTCACTTGCTCCCTGTGCCGGGTTTTGACTCCCGTCAACCAGGGACAGCGGGCATGGGCAGATGCCGGGCCCTGGGCTGTTGCAGCTAGGAGCAGACTTCAGCCAAGGTCCTATGCCGGGCCTCCAGGAAAGAGCTTTAGGTAGAGACAGAGACTCTACCTAGGCCCAGGGAGGAGCTGTGGCTGAGCGAGGCATGCCCATGCCTAGGGCTCTAAGTAGCAGGCCCAGGTGTCCTCCCTGTCGCAGAGGTGGCGGTGACTGCGGGAGGTGTGGGCGCCATACTTGGAAGTACTCTTCTCCAAAGTTTGTGGGCCCGCGGGTGAGGGCGAGCCAGAGCTGCGGGTTTGGGTTGTGGCCCCAGCACCCGGGGCATCTGGTGGGACCTGAAGGGCGGTGTGGCACCTCTCCACTGCAACACCATTATTGGAATTTATCACCTTGACACTGTGCCTAGCTGGACCGAGGGCAATTGCCGCCCCCCATCTGGAACTGGCGCTGGGATGCTGGGCTCCCCGGGCGGGGTGTGGTGTGTCTGTGTGAAATCCGGCCTCTCTTTCGCTCGCCGTCTGTCAAAGTCAGCGGTGGCCAGTGCCCCACTGGGGGCTGGGAGCCAGTCCTGGGGCAAGAGTGAGGTGATCGTGGCGAGAATGGACCTCGGGAATAGGAGGAGGAGCAAAGGGCCCAGCTCGCCCGGCGGTTGGGGAGTGGCATCCAGCTTGTGTCGGGCTGCACATCTGCACACCCGCTCTCTGAATCTCCAGTCTTTGCATGCTCCAGCTCTGGATGTCACAAGAGCCGAACGGGTGCTCTAGAGAGAGCTCTGCGAAATCAGAACTCACAGAATAGCCTGCGCTCGGTGGGGGCTATAGAAGGTGGAGTTAGGAGGGGGGAGCTACTGGGGTGCCCTGTTGGGGGTGGGGTACGCTCATCGCACCCCCTGCCTCTCCTGGCTTGTCTCCAATCAAGTTTTCCAAAGTTCCCAGCTGAAATGATTTGACCACTGCGTCCCCTAAATCCGCCATTGGTAGCGTCGCTCCATGGTGCAGACAGATTCGGCCTCACCCTGCCCACTGGAAGGTCTGCTCCCAGAAACTGGTCTCTGTTGCACTCCTGCCCCCTGAGGCACGGGATTGGGTCATTTTGTGGGTGGCACTTAGCCTGGGTGACATAGAGAGCTTCATAGAATCGTGGTGGCATCAGGAAGAGATAAGATAGTGTTTTTCTTTGACTTTCTGAAAACAGGGTCAAAACAGCTGGCATCCCATGACCCTTTGTCCTACGGGAGCGAACACCTGCGTTTCCGGGGAAAATCCGATCTCCTCAGCCAGTTCCCTCACTGTTCATTTATTTGGATTGATGTCTGTCTCCCTGCCTTTGGACTGTAAACTCACTGTGGGCAGGGAGTGTCACATGGATTGTACTTTCCCATCGCTTAGTACAGTGCTCTGCACACAGTAAGCGATCAATAAATACGATTGAATGAATGAATTCTGAACGGATTCATTCATTCTTGTTTCTAACTTCACCACGGGGGGAAGTGTGCGTGTGTCAGAAACATCCATACCACATGACAGAAGTGGCTGCATTGGGAAACATCCTCCTGTCTGGGTGTGGTTGGTGGCATCAGCAGGGTGCTGACCATTGAAAATCCTGAAGAACACAAAAGGAAAAGGATGGAATGCGGCTGTCTTGCTTCCTCATGGGAGTAGGGGAGCACCCTGGGCTTTTCCCTTCCCCACAGCACCTGTATATATGTATATATATTACTCTATTTATTTTACTTGTACATATCTATTCTATTTATTTTATTTTGTTGGTATGTTTGGTTTTGTTCTCTGTCTCCCCCTTTTAGATTGTGAGCCCACTGTTGGGTAGGGACTGTCTCTATCTGTTGCCAACTTGTACTTCCCAAGTGCTTAGTACAGTGCTCTGCACACAGTAAGCGCTCAGTAAATACGATTGATTGATTGATTGAAGCAAAGATGGAAAAGTAACATCCAGGAGGAAAGTGGTTTGGTTTTCCTGAGGGCTGGAAGTTGACTCATAGGCAAGCGACCTCTTGGGCAGGCCTTGGATAGTGGGTTCACCTTACATGGGTAATACAGTGGCCATGAGGGCTCGTGGGGCAGCACCTAGAGCTGGAGTCTGACCAGTTTTGTCCCACAGTACAGGATGGTGGAATGGAATCCTCCTGGCCCTGCGGGACTGGTCTATGGTTGGCCAGGGTCTAGATCAGGGCCACAGCCAGTGAATCCTTTCAGATCTGGGGCTGGGCAAGGGGAGAATCCATTTGGGAATTCCTCTCTCACTATTCTCTCCATCCCCCTCCCTCCACTCCCAGCCAGTGAGAAAAAATAGCATTTCATGCTGATTTCTCTCTCTGGCCTGCCTTAATTAGAGGAAGAACTGGACACCCTCGTGGGTTCCTGGTAGAGAACAGGCAGATGTGTCTCCTGTTCTTCTGGCTTGCTGGATCCTGCCACAGTCTGACTAGTGACCCCAGTCCCCAACTCCTGCCCCTCCTGCCCCTCCAGCCCTACTCTCTTTAAGACCCTTCCTCCGCTGAGCCTCCCACCATCAAGCGTCCACTGAACCACTCCTACCACAGTGAGCATAGGTGAGTGGGAGTGAATGGAAGCCAGCAGTTCGGCTGAGTCTCTGACTGAGCTGGCGAATCTGGATCCAGGGAGGGAAGAGCAGTAGCTATTGCAGGGAACTCATTTTGGCTCGGGGTTTTCCAATCTTTCCTGACATTCCTCTTCAGAGACCCCTTCACTTGGATGATTATACACTGCCTGTAGATCACGTCCATTAAATGATTGGGAGCTCCAGTCTCATCCATTAGTTCAGAAGCTGCTGTCTTGTCCACTAGACTGGAAGCTCCTGTTCTCCCTGCTCCACCGTATATCCACCATTTGGCCAGTATTGCATGAGAATGGTTCTGATGAAGCCCCAAGTGCCTTAGCAGCGTGGCTCAGTGGAAAGAGCACGGGCTTTGGAGTCAGAGGTCATGGGTTCGAATCCCGGCTCTGCCACATGTCTGCTGTGTGACTGTGGGTAAGTCACTTCACTTCTCTGAGCCTCAGTTACCTCATCTATAAAATGGGGATTAAGACTGTGAGCCCCACATGGGACAACGTGATCACCTTGTATCCCCCCCAGCGCTTAGAACAGTGCTCTGCACATAGTAAGCGCTTAACAAATGCCATCATTATCATTATTATTAGCTTCATTTTAGTTAAAGATGTGACTTGTACCTTCCTAGTACCACCTTCCTCGACCTGTTGTGTCTAATTCTAGGAGGGTAAACACATGCATCCCCCCTCTTCCAATAACCACCTTCCCCCATCCAGGAGAGTTTGGTGGTCAGGGGAGGAAGGTGGGTAATTTGTTCAAACAGCAGAGAAAATTGGCCAGTAGGGTTGCTTGGGAACAGCCTTTGCCCAACTCTTGGAGAAGCGTCTGCTGAACATATAGCTCCATGATTTTCCTGTTTTCTGTTCTGCCCTGTCCTCTGAGAAATTCTGACCACCGGGCGATAGATTGTATAGGTTGGGAAGCTTTATTGTTTTCATTTTAGGCCACTGACCTTTGATGATCCCTCTATCACCCACCCTGATACCCCCTCATGCACCTGGGTTTCTGCCACCTGCAATATTCCCTTCTCTCCAGTATTCCCCCATCCCTTGTCGGCTCATGGATGGGCAGTGTGGGTCTGAAAGCAAACCCCACTCAGCCACAATGCACATTTCACCGAGTGTTGACTAGAACGTTGATAGGGAGTTAGGGAGAGTTCAACATTGAGAGGCTGTGTGGATACAAGATGCTGTGGTATTGGAAGAAGCAGCTTGGCTGCACGTGGGTGGTGGTGGACACTGAGAATTCTACACTGTGATTTTTCCTCCACACCAGGATTTGTGAGATCGAGCCCCCACTTTGTAGAACTAGGGTTCCGGTCTCAAATACAATCCCTCCTAGACCCTTTCCCAACTCCATATTTCCTTCCTTGGTGTAGAGCTTTGGGTGGAGTCCTGGACTAAAGGGACAGATTCCTCTCTGTCCCAAGCTCTTCACTGGGTGTCCCTGGGTGACATCCTTTCCCTAGATCAACCAGTAGTAAAGCTCCTGGACCCCCAGCCTTCCAAACTGTTCGGAGAGGCTGCGCTCAGCTCCTGAGACAGGAATTCGCAGAAGAAAATGAACCTGAAGGGGAGTTTGGCTATGAGCTGGTTATCCACCACTGACGTCAAGAAGAGGTTCGTGGTTTAGCCATTCCATGAGTGGACTATAACTATTGCATGGAGGGTCCTGAGGATTATCAATTCTGATTTAGAAAGCACTCTTCAACATGATTCTCAGGTTCCTTCTTTGTCTAGTCTTGTTCCCTGGGAGCAGTGGGGGTAGAGGGTCCAGCCTCTCTGAGTCCACTGAATTGGCCGCTGTAGGTGCCTGCACCCCCATGAGTATGGACCTCTGTATTCCAAGGGCCTTGCATGCATGTCACATCTGGGAAGACACTCTTCGGTGACTCTGGGTCGACTCCCATGGGAGCTTGTGAAAATGACCTGTCTGAGGAGAGCTCGAGACTGATTTCTTCTTCCCTTCCTGTTAGCTTTGAAATCTGCTGGTAAGGCCAGACTCTCAGGGAAACTATTGGTCCAGTGGTTAAGAGTAAACTTATTCAGAATAGAAATGCCAGCCAGAGAGTTCAGTGCCGGGCTGGGACAACACTGCCTCTGGCTTCCTACTCTCTACTCTGTCCCTACCCTAAGTCAACCCTGACAGGGCTGCTAAGCAGGACTGCTTTTCCCTGGCAGCCAAGCCCAGGGGAGTTAGGAAGGCATTGGAGAGAGTAAAATGATATTCAAAATGGTTATATTTATTAAGCGCTTAGTAGGTGTCCAGTACTGTGCAAAACACTGGGGTGGAGTCAAGACGATCAGATAAAATATAGTCCGTTTCCCACATGGGGCTCATTAAGGGGGTTGGGTCAGAGACCATATCAAATCTCCATCTGACAGATGACTAAGGCACAGAGAAATTCAGCGACTTTTCCAAGGTCACGCAGCAGACCTAGATGGAATTAAAATTCACTGTGACCTTGGGCGAGTCAACTTAACCTTCTTGGCCTCGGTTCTATCATCGACCAAATGGGGGTAAGAAACCTGCTTTTTCCTCCTTATAGATTGTAAGCTCTGTGAGGGAAAGAGACTAGCCCAGTATCTACTCCAACACTTAGCACAGTGTTGGCACATGATGTACCTTAATAACTCCCAACGTTATTATTACATTTGGGAAGAGGGCTAATATAATCTACTGAACCATTAATGCAGTTTCCCAGAGGTGAACTGGTCCTTGTTTAGGGAACCAGAGTTGAGTAGAAACAAGTCCCTGATGGGGGTGAATTCTGAGTGAGTCTAACCACACCTCCGAGTGATTGAGTCCTCAAATCCACCTTTGGATGGAGGAAAAACTGCTCAGGCCACTGTCAGAGTGCCAGAGCTCAAGCGGAACAGAGACAGGACCCAACAGGTGGCCGGAGATAATGCTTGGAAGCCTATCGGCAAACAGAGCCATGGACTGCAAACACCCAGGAGCCCAAGCCAGGCCGGGCCAGGCCAGAAGGAGGATGACAGCATGAGGCCGGCAACCAAAAAGGGCAACGGAGGGACAGCCGGGCTTTCCATATGGCCCCCCTGCAATGGAAGGCTCTCAGAAGGAAGAGACCCAGTTCCTTCCTTTTCCCCGGGTCCCCTGATCCAGCTTGGCCATCTGGTCCTCCCTGATGAATCCAGCATTTCGTTCCTCAAAGACTTTAAAGGCTAGGAGAGCCTCGCTCAAATGTTCCGTGGGCTGGAGACAGGAGAATGGCTTCTGTGACCTCTAAAGTTCATTTAGTTAGGATATTTCCCCAGAAGCTCCCCTTCCAGCCTTTTATTCCGCAAACTGACAACCTCCTCAGGTTTCCTCACAGACCGGGCAACTGCCCCTCTGGTCATTTTGGAAAATACCCGAAGAGTGGGGAGTTGTTGTTTTTCCAGTGTGAGTGTGCTGTAGGGGAGTTCCCACTGCTGTGCTAATGGGGAAGTGAAAATGCATATTGACAGAGTCAGCACAGAGATTTGGTATCAATCAACCAGTCAAATGTATTTACTGAGTGCTTACTGTGTGCAGAGCACTGTACTAAGCACTTGGGAAAGTCCAGTTTTTTCTAATAGTACTTGTTAAGCACTTGCTATATACCAGACACTGTACTGGGCATGTACAAGATAATCAGGTTGCATCTTAATCCCCGCTTTATGGAGGAGGAAACTGAGGCATGAGAAGTTAAGTGATTTTCCCAAGGTTACCCAGCAGACAAATGGGAGAGCAGGATTAGAATCCAGATCCTCTGACTCGCAGGCCTATGCTTTAACAGAGTCAGTAGACATGCTCCCTGCCCACATGGAGGCCCCAGTCTAGAGGGGAAGACAGACACTAAAACAAACAACAGATATGCACACAAGTGCTGTGGGGCAGAGGGTGGGAGTTAAGTTCAAGTGTCCAAGGAGTACAAATTCAAGTGCTGAGGCAATGCAGGAGGGAGAGGGAGGCGGGTAAACAAGTGTCCAGTTGGGGAAAGTCCCTGGAGAAGACACAATCCTAATAAGGCTTAGGTACTGGGGGGAGATGGAGGCTTGCAATATCCATTTCTATATAGGGAGCATCTTTCTCAAACATTTTAGTTTGAGAGCACAAGGCAGACACTGATGTCATTTACGAGCCCCGGCCCTTCACTAATCCTGTGTTCAGCTGTCAGGCCTGATTGAGTGGCTTTTCTGCCTTCCTCAGTCCCTAGCTCTGCTCTCCCAACCCCACTGCTGCCCTGGGACCCCCTTGG